>NW_005871207.1:235941-308926 GCF_000147115.1 Myotis lucifugus | reverse complement strand
GACACACACACACACACACACACACACACACACACACTATATATATATATATATATATATATATATATATATATATGTACACACACACTGAGTGTCGAGATTATTATGACCACCAGACATTTGTAGACAAATTAGCTATAATTTCATGCTGAAGTTGCTAGAGGGCCAGACCATTATAAATAGGGAAGCAGGTTGTTTACCATGACAGTAGAAGTGATATTTTCTGAAGATATGGCTAAACAATGCGATTTAACAGCCTTTGAACGTGGGATGATTGTTGGCTCTCAGAGCCATGGAGCAAATATCAGCAAAACAGCCAAAGGCCTGTTCGAACACCTTTGCTGTCTGCAATTTCCAAGATAAAACATCTCCAATACACACAGGAACACAAGTACTGGACAGTTGAGCATTGGAAAAAAGTCATGTGATCCGATGAATCACGTTTCCAGTTGCATCATGCAGATGGCAGAGTGAGAATTTGGCGGAAACAGCATGAAAGCATGCACCCCACATGCATGAGTACAACCCTTCAAGCTGGTGGAGGCAGTGTTATGGTTTGGGGCATGTTTTCCTGGAATGATTTAGGCCCTTTAATTCATGTGGAACAATGTCTGAATAGCACCACATACCTAAGTATCGTTGCTGATCATCCTATCATGTTGATGGCGTATCCCAATGGAGATGGCTGCTTCCAACAAGACAATGCACCATGCCACGGTGCTCGTATTGTGCAGGTGTGCTTTCAAGAACATGAGGGAGACTTTACCTTGCTTAGGTGGCCCCCACAATCACCAGATCTCAATCCAATTGAGCATTTGTGGGACAAAGTTAAAAGAGCCATCGGGCAGCTGGTTCCACAACCATCAAATCTCACAGAACTGGACAGTGCTATTCATCAGGCATGGTGTCAGATTCCTCTCATCATCTTTCAACATCTCGTGGAGTCAATGCCAAGAAGAATCACCACAGTATTGAAGGCAAAAGGTGGCCCAACGAAGTACTGAAGGGGTGGTCATAATAATCTGGCCACTCAGTGTGTGTGTGTGTGTGTGTGTGTGTGTGTGTGTGTGTGTGTGTGTGTGTGTATATATATATATATATATATATATATATATATGTAAAAGTAAAACTAGTATGTATGATGATATAATAATATTAAGAGAAGAAAGTTTCTAAAGAAAACATACTGCTTAGCTGTAGTCATACTTTTTAAAACACGCAAATAATTATTTATGGATGCAAACATAAAAATATGAAAAAATGAATTAAAAAATAAAGCTAATGGCTGCATGTCAGTATGGATTTTGTTGGGGATGTACAGCCAAAGAAAATGACAATGTTCTTTTTCATTAAGTTTGTGGTGCATGAATGTCACTCTTTGTTATGTTTAATGAACATAGTATCATTCTGCTCATAGTCCATTAGTTTGTAGTCACATGATCCTGCTTGACTAAAGCAAAACTGGGAATTTTAGTCTTCCATGAGTCCAAGAAGGAAGAAATACATAATTTTTTTTTGTTCTGCTTAAGACTTTATGTTATAAGAGTGATAAATCTCACACTTAAAGAAACTTACATTTCCAAAATATATCATTAACAGATTTAATAGGACATATCAATAGGATGATAATGATATATGCTAATACCATACATTCTTGATAACTGACAGAAACTAAATTTCCATTCACTATTTTTATATTGTCTTCAAAGTTCAAATGAAACCACTGGTGTGGCTTTTGTTAAAATATCTGGTAATTGAGCACCATTGCATCATTGGTTTATCTCATTTGCTGAATCAAACAAGTTTATTGAGTTTCTAAGTACAAAGTCCTTTTCTACTGCTGGAGGTTATGGCGCTCAGTGAGTCAAACAAAATATTTGACTTTGGTCATTACATTCTAGTGAAAGGACATAATGAATAATATACAGCTAAATAAACGACGGGAAGTGTTGTGGTGGAAATAGAATTCTTCCACGGAGTTGTAAGAACAGCATTTCAGGGACTCATGCTTAGGAGGATGTGAGCAATAGTGGCAAGACTCTTTGGAGCAAAAACGAAGTATTGCCCCAGGTGCACAATGTCTCATCCAGGATCAGGTGGCTCAGCTCCCTCTCTCTGGAATTCCAGCCTCGGGGCCCGCAGACCCTCACCCACACCCATAAAGCCCAGGAGGGCCAAGACTCAGAGATGCAGAACTGCTGTGTGTCTCATATCCCCACCTGTATGTCTGCCACCAGGGCTCTCCAGCACCCAGGCGATGAGCCTGCACTTTGGCCTGTGCTTGGGCCTGCACTTCCGCTCTGTGCAGCTGCTGTGGAGAGAACGCATGCAAACGAAGAGCCCAGGACTTTGATATATCTCCTTGAGTTTGGGACGGGGTAAGGTTTCTTTCAAACTAAGCAATCTTCTTCCTCATACTTTTCAGGCTTGTACTGGGCCAACTTCCTATCCAATCCCTTTCTTGGATCTTCTGAGATTCCATGCCCCTCTCCTATCTGGTTTTCCCCCCAGATTTTCCAAGGCTGACACCTCCCTTTATGGTCACCATTTTGGCTCCTACAATGCATGCGTCAGCAGCGGAATTTGCCCTGTGGTTTCCCCGCTACACTCCCCACTCCCCACCCCTCAGTAATTGCCAGGCCTGTTGTTCCCAGGGGAGATTACAGCGCCATCCTTCCTGCCTGTTTGGGGAGGATGAGCCGTCCTCTGGGGAGCCTGTGAAGCTGCTCCTTCCTAGTTAATTGGGCTTAATGTGTGATTCCTTTTGCTCCCTTCTTTTGTTAATAACTAACTACTACAACAGAAGATAATAAGTAATAAACAGTTAAGTGAGCTATTGTACAATTGATCATTTTATTATCTCTTTGTCTCAGGTTTATTCACTTTAGATAATCTAAGAAAGGGGTTTAAATGAAATGGCTAGGCGTTACTATGGCAGTTGCAAGAAAAAACTAGATGTCTGTCACTGTTCCTTATGGTCTAGTCCTCCCTTAGTCCTTAATATGTTCACATTCCTCTTCCTGCCTTCTTTAGTCACTTGTATAAATCAGCTGCCAGACATCACCCTATGCTAGTAACCCAGATTCAAAATGATTTCTATCAAGAGCTGTAGGTATTGTCAGCTTGTCAGGAATGCCATTGCCTTGTGCTTTTCAACTTTCCAATTGCTGTTTGATTGACACTCTTGAAGTTCTGTCAGCTTTTCTTTTCTTTGTTGACTTTATACAGACTAGAAAAGAAGATACAGTGCCTTTCCCTGAGCTTGGCAAAATCATGGCCTCCACAACAGAAAGTCCAATCTCATAAATCAGGCATTTCATAAATAGGAAAGTAAAGATGATTGAATAGACTACAGACTCACTTGCCAAGAGGATTTCTGGTCTAGAAATTAATACCTAGTTCACAGATTTCCACATATACATTAAAATACCATAATGAAAAACACATACAATTTTAAAACATATTAACTGATATATTTCTTTCTTTCAAAGAAGTTGAATTAAGTAGGTGAAAAAATAAATAATATAAATTTCAAAATTCATGAACTAAAATGAACCATAAGTCAAATATATTTGACAGATTTTTTTTAATTTAACTTATATTGCAGAAAGCACTAATTGTTCCAAAGATTATCATTGCCCCTTTACAAGACTCACTATAAACTAGATAAGCTAAATGTCAGTGTTACTTTTTGATTTAAGTCTGTCAAAACTAAAATAGAATCCACCTACTTACTATTATTCTAAATAAAAGTGAGGAAGATGTAAATAGAATTATAATAAACTATAAATGTTCAAAATGAAAACCTATTATGACATTGTAAATAAATAATTGGTAATACTACAATGTTTTCATAGTGAAGTCTGTCTTCTTTTTTCCCAGAGAGGGTTTCCATATGGAAAATTCTACTAAATAACTGTGGAAATAGTTTTCTCTTCTTCTTCTTTTTTTTAATAGTGAGAGGAAGGGAAGGAGAGAAACATCGATGTGAGAGAGAAACACCCATAGGTTGCCTCCTGTATGTGCCCTGAACAGGGATCAAACACACAGTCTAGGTATCTGCAACCTTTTTGGTGCATGGGATGATGCTCCAACCAACTCAGTGACCTGGCCAGGCTGTGGAGATATTTTAATGAATTACAAGAGATGACTTAAGTTTAAAATATTTTTGCTTCAAATCTAGAAGTAGAGATGTTAATCACTGAGACATAAATATTGTATCAAAATGAAAATTAGACCAGAGTTCAACAGTGGGTACCAGCTATCAGTTAAAGAATGAAAAAGCAAGCCTATTGGAAATAAAAGTACTTAACATGAATGCAAACATTTCACTTCCTATAATATAATTATAATTTTATTTTATTGATTATTAAAGAAATTATATATATAAAAGTCTAAGTGATCAAATGACCGAATGACTGGTTGACTGGTTGCTATGATGCGCACTGACCACCAAGGGACAGATGCTCAATGCAGGAGCTTCCCCCTGGTGGTCAGTGCGCTCCCACAGAAGGAGTTCCACTAAGCTGACCGAGGGGCGCCAGACACTGGGCACACAACTGGCCAGGGCAGCTGCAGCGGCACAAGCCTCTCTCCGTCTCCCAGCAGCACTACCGAGTGGCAGTGGCAGGCGCAGCAGGCAGGTGTGGGCTCCTCCTCCCAGGCCACCTGACACTTTGCGAACTACTACATCCCTCAGGGGATGTCAGGCTACCAGTTTCAGTCTGATCCCAGCAGACCAGGCCTGCAGGATCAGGCCACAGTCCGACATCCCCTGATGGGTCCCAGATTGTGAGAGGGCACAGGCCAGGCTGAGGGACCCCACTGGTGCACGAATCCATGCACTGAGCCTCTAGTATCATATAAAGCAGCACATATGTTACATTATAAATTTTTTCAAGATAGATATTTATGCTTAGCTAGTATAGAGTAATTCAAATTAATTTTTGGGATTCAATTTTCTCATTAGGGAAGAGATACAGCTATCATCTCAAAGATAGTAAAATGGGTCAAAATTAAACAGGAAAAAAAAAGGGCAAACAGAAACTGATAAATGAAAATGTGTTTTTTGCTGGTCTCAACCTATTGGTAGTAATGGTATTGGCTAAAAATGCCTGAGGGTTACTCACCTGGGCCCAGGTGAACTTCCCCTTTACAAACCAAGGTCACACTGGACTGACCCTTGTAGTCATCATGAATATAAGATACCCTGCAGCAAGAACCATCAGGAAACTTTGAGACATAAAGTTTATTATTTACAGGCATTGGAGCACATTAGGAAAGTCAGGGGGTACACTACTGTCATATTTTTTCACGGGATTGCAAGAAAAACTTTTCATGAACCCTCACACAGAAGACTGTGGTGTGGTAAGATTTATTCGGGAAGGCTGCCCCTGGGTTTTCAATGTCAGATTTCCATCCAGCCCACCATGGAAATCAGGGCCAGAAATAGACCCAATGTCAGAGATTCTGTGCCATATTAAAGATTAGTCCTTTGGAGTCCACCCGGTCTGCTAAACCAGCATGGTTGCATGTGTCCTGAGAGAGAGAGAGAGAGAGAGAGAGAGAGAGCGAGCTTTATGTTCCTCTGGGATTATAGCATCTAGGGCTTGGGAAAGACCAGCAGCTTTTTAAAAATAGCTAATCAACACTATAAGGTGAGCTGGGGATGGGAGGAGGTGCGGGAGGGGGTGCGGGGGAGAGAACTCAACTATGAAAGCAAGGGCCTTGGTGTCTGCTTTTATTTCGGTTGAGGGCAGGGACCTAGGGTTTTCTAGGCTCATTCTTTATATTTAAAAAATAAGATTGGAAATTGACTTACAATAACAAACATTATTATTATCTCACTGGCCTGCATGCTGTTGAGGTGAAGCTTTTTCCAGGGGATACATTACATTCCGATCTGGTCTACAGGCTTTATCTTTTCTGGTATAAATTGAAAAACCAGCTTCTATATGGCGCATGTTCTCATGGTAGAGGGAAACTTCCTCCAGAATTGTCACTCAGTTCACCTCTAGGAAGCCACCTGTCACTCAATTCACTTCCAAAGCGATGAAATGGCTGGGAATGAATTTCACTGGCTGCCCGAGCACCATAGAAAGGAGAAAAGGAGAAGCTCACAGGAACCCAGGTGAAAAGCCTGTGTCCTTCAATGTAGCTCCAGGGCCTTCTGTTGGCAAATCTTATCCTGCAGACTGACAAGACAATGAAGGGACATTTAGCTATCTACATAAAAATATCTGCTTATGTAATTACATCTACTTATTTTTTGTGTACACTCACTTCATCTCTACTGCTACTTATATTTATTTACATATGCATATATTCTAAATAATCACAGAAAGTTCCATTGGACAGCAATGGTACAAGTAGGCAAACATAAATAAATGTGTGTATACTCACCCTCAAATTTATTTTCTCTAGTTTTGTTTGTTGAGAGGACTTGGGAGCTGTGAAAATCTAATAAGTATGAGCACCCATAGGATCTAGATCAGTGATGGCGAATCTATGACATGTGTGTCAGAGGTGACACGCGAACTCATTTTTTTGGTTGATTTTTCTTTGTTAAATGGCATTTAAATATATAAAATAAATATCAAAAATATAAGTCTTTGTTTTACTATGGTTGCAAATATCAAAAAATTTCTATATGTGACACGACACCAGAGTTAAGTTAGGGTTTTTCAAAATGCTGACACGCTGAGCTCAAAAGGTTCGCCATCACTGATCTAGATACTAGTTTCCAAATATCAATTTCCACTTAATGTAACTAAAGCTTTTTGATAATTTGAAGGTTGAGATAGAGAAAGTATGTTCCCCAGAATATCCTTTATGAAAGATATCAAGGCAGTACTTGAAGAGTTATGAGGGCATATAAAAAAGAAACAGAAGCCAATTCTGAGGGACTTCCACAGGCAAAAAAAATAACACTTTCATCATAAAAATAAACAATGATAGTAACAGATTATAACTCATTACAAATAACAGGATACCTAGCTGCTATAAATTAATTAATTAAATTTTTGATGACAACCATGATATATTAAATGATTTCAGAATTACTTTTTAAAAAATGATTTTATTTTTGTATTTATTTATTTTATTTTATATTTTTATTTTTGTTCTTTATTGATTAAGGTATTATATATTTGTCCTATCCCCCCCATTGCCTCCCCCCCTCCCTCCCACTCACACCCTCACCCCCCTATTGTCTGTGTCCATTGGTTAGGCTTATATGCATGCATACAAGTCCTTTGGTTGATCTCTTCCCCTTACCCCCACCCTCCCCTACCTTCCGAGATTTGATGGTCTGATCAATGCTTCTCTGTCTCTGGATCTATTTTTGTTCATCAGTTATGTTGTTCATTATATTCCACAAATGAGTGAGATCATGTGATATTTATCTTTCACTGACTGGCTTATTTCACTTAGCATAATGCTCTTCAGTTCCATCCATGCTGTTGCAAATGGTAAGAATTCCTTCCTTTTTACTGCAGCATAGTATTCCATTGTGTAGATGTACCACTTTTTTTTAATCCACTCATCTGCTGATGGGCACTTAGGCTGTTTCCAAATCTTAGCTATGGTAAATTATGCTGCTATGAACATAGGGGTGCATATATCTTTTCTGATTGGTGTTTCTAGTTTCTTGGGATGTATTCCTAGAAGTGGGATCACCTAGAGGAAATGGACATATTCCTAGAAAAATACAACTTTCCAAAATTCAATCAGGAAGAACCCAAAAATCTCAATAGGCCAATAACTATGGAGGAAATTGAAGTTGTCATCAAAAAGTTTCCAGCAAACAAAAGCCCAGGGCCAGACAGCTTCACAGGGGAGTTTTAGCAAAGAAGAAATAAAACCTATCCTCTTCAGACTATTCCAAAAAATTCAAGAGGAAGGAATACTTCCAAGCTCATTCTATGAAGCCAGCATCACCCTAATACCAAAACCAGATAAAGACAACACAATGAAAGAGAATTGCAGGCCAATATCCCTCATGAACATAGATGCCAAATCCTCAACAAAATCCTAGAAAATCGGATCTAGTAGTATATCAGAAAGATCATACACCATGACCAAGTAGCATTTATCCTGGACATGCAAGGATGGTACAATATCTGCAAACCAATAAACGTGATATATCACATAAACAAATTGAGAGATAAAAATCACAGTCATATCAATTGATGCAGAAAAAGCATTTGACAAAATCCAATACCCTTTTTTTTGATAAAAACCCTCAGCAAAATGGAAATAGAGGGATCATACCTCAACATAATAAAAGCCTTATAAGACAAACCTACAGCCAACATCATACTAAATGAGCAAAAACTAAAACCATTTCACCTAAGAACAGGAATGAGACAGGCATGCTCACTTTCACCACTCCTATTCAACATAGTACTGGAAATGCTAGCCATAGCAATTAGACAAGAAGAAGAAATAAAAGGTACCCAAAATGGAAAAGAAGACGTAAAACTGTCCTTATTTGCAGATGACATGATACTGTACATAGAAAACCCTAAAGACTTCATAAAAATATTATTAGACTTAATAAATGATTTTGGCAATGTAGTAGGATACAAAATTAATGCCCAGAAATCTATGGCATTTGTATACACAAATAGTGAACTTACAGAAAGATTAAAAAAACAATCCCATTTATAATCGTAAAAAAATTAAGATACTTAGGAATAAATTTAACTAAGGAGGTAAAAGACCTGTACTCAAAATTACTTCTTAATGACAAAGTGTCAAAGAACAATTTTACAATGGAGAGGACTCACAGCCATACCTTAATCAAACAATCAAAGTTAACATCCCTAGTAATGTGACTAATAAAAAAGGTGTGCCATGTAATGGGATACAATGACTAAAAAGAGCCTCACTTCTAGTGATTTTTCTGCAAAATATGTCTAAACTGAAAGTAATTATGAGAAAAAAATAGGCAAACCAAATAGAAGGACTTTTTAAAAATAGCTGGCATATAATCTTCAACAGTTTATGACTTCAAGATTATAAATGTTAAATTAAATATAGATAATTTTTTATATTGAAGAAGAGCAAATAGAAATGATAAATAAAAGCAACACAATTTTATTCAAGGACAGTCTTCTTTAAAAGGTATCATTACAAAAGTTGGCAACATTTGAGTTGTATCTGAGTATTAGGTGATAGTAATCCTATATAATAAAAGGGTAATATACAAATAGACCAAACTGCAGAACAACTGGTCACTATGATGTGCACTGACCACCAGGGGGCAGACGCTCAACACAGGAACTGCCCCTGGTGGTCAGTGCGCTCCCACAGGGGGAGCACTGCTCAGCCACAAGCCAGGGCTGATGGCTGGCGAGTGCAGCATCAGTGGCCCTCCGCCGTCAGTGGGACATCCCCGAGGGCTCCTGGACTCCTAAAGGGTGCAGGCCAGGCTGAGGGGACCCCCTTCCAATGCACAAATGTCGTGCACCAGGCCTCTAGTATGTTAATAATTCTTGATATTTTACACTTGCATTCTAGTTATGTACGGAAATAACCTTATTTATAAGAAATACTTTTAAAATATTTGAGGAGAGTGGCACATCATGTTGATATTTAGATATATAAGCAATCTATTACTAATTTCTCTGGCCTATATTTTTGAAATAAGTATATATTATGCTCTCATAGTATTTTATTTTTCAGAAATACCCATGAACATCTGCTGTGAGATAATCTTTCTAACTAAGATCATGAGATCATCAACAGATGTATCCTTCTAAAGTCTGTAAAGACTTCCGAATGCATATCTTGCCAATTTATCTCAATCTTAGGAAGGATACAATTTTTACTGAATTAAGGCAAAATTTACATTAATAGTTTAAAGATGCATTTGATAAAGAAAACTTTTTTATGTTAATTGAACCAACTGTTCTCTTGACTGATGTTGATTTTCATCGTCAAAAGAGCCATCTAACCCTATTAACAAGGACTTTTTTCTTATAATAAAATCCATTTGGGTAATTTGTTATAAATTAATGAATAATCATTATATGCTTAGAAAACACTTTTCTCTTATGAACAACTATGTAATAAACAGATTTGAATGAATAAACTTTCAGTTGTACTAATTCTGATTATGCAGTTTAAAATTTGAATCATTTTTGACCTCATATAGCTCCTTATTGACTTAAAATTATAATAATTTATCTGGCAATTAATCAAAATATAAATTCTCAATATATGACAATCTTAATATTTTTAGAATCATACTTTAACTGAAGTAACCTCTAAGCATGTTGATACAATAGATATTGTGCTGCAAAGAGAGAGAAATCTGGATATACCTTAATTTTCATTTTTTAATCTATCTAATATTGTATTAAATACCTCTGTGTTAGGCCTAGGATATATGATAGTGAGCAATACAGTGAAGATGACTACCCTATGCCCTCACAGAGTTTACATGCTAAAGGGACGAGACAGAATGTATGTTTTTGGATGTATGTATGTGTACACATATACTCATACATGTATGCATAGGTGTTACCTGTCCAAAGTCCTTGTGTTGACACTTTAAAAGGCCAGAATTCCAAACATCAGAGTTTAGAGTAAGGAAAGGCTTATTGATGGAGAAGGCTTCAACCAAGAAGATTGGAAACCTAATCCTCAACTCAGCCTTTGCTCGCTGGACCACTCCAAGGGTTTTTAAGAGACTAAGGGTAACAGATGTGGGGAAGTGATAGCGGAGCACGTTTTAATTGGAGGATCTTGGAACTTAGCCATTTTTGGTAAAGGGGCATTTATACCAGATCTTTCTAGACAACATACCCTTGGCTTCTGAAGTGTTGCAGTGCTCAAGTTCTGGTTATGTCCTGGTCCTTTAGTTCCAAGGAGTGTGAAGTGGTGTGTGTGTGGGGTGGGGAGAGGCTCTAGTTCCAGGTGCAGCTGGAAGTCAAAATTCTCTCCTCTGTGCATGCTTCAGCTACATAACTTGTGGTTTGGGCCTGTTGTCTCTGAAAAACAGCTCAGCACCTCTTCAAACTTGATAGGACCATTTTGAGCTGGTTCTGCAGTTACACAGGCACACTCACACCTACACATATAACACATAAATACTGTTTATGATATTATTTTCTGTGAAGGAAATAAAAGTAGCTTAAGTGATCAATGATGTTTTCTCTGAGAAAATGACTTTTGAGCTCCACTAGACCTTTGAGAAGATTCCACACAAGTGCTTGAGGTGTTAGAAAGAAAATACAAAGGCCCTTCAGCAAAAGAAGCTTAAGTGGTTTAAGAAACTGAAAGAATTGTGTGTAGTTGTCACAGAATGAATTGGGAGTGAAAGTGGAGCATAAAAAAGTGGAGAATTAGACTCCAGGGCACATAAGGCATTTAAGTTTATGGCAAGAAGTTTGAATTTTCTTTTCTATATATGTTGGAAAAATTTTTAACACTTCTAAACTAAATTTGTTTTTCCTTTTAGAACACTCAGACTCAGTGAGAGAGAATCATAGTGAGTGGTGGGAAGTGAGGCTATAATGAGCTTATGTAAAAAATATATATATACACTAGTTGTCTTAGTTTCACATCTCTATTTTGAATTAAATCTGTAAGGGATGACAAAATTTTGTACTCTTGTTTTGATTTGAGGGACAGTTATTTAGGCATATATCTTCAAAAATGTACAGTACATTTGGGTTAAAATCTTGCATATAATTTGTTCATTTTTCCAGGTTGCTCAATAAGAATAATTAAGTTTCTGAGAAGAACTCAAACATATTTCTTCATATAAATGGAATAATTTTTTTTTTTACTCCAAGGGCTAATAATTTTCAAAAATGTCTCTGGACTTCTATATCAACAGCAACTTAAAAAGCTTATTGAAAATCCACAGATGTTTAACAATCATTTCAATGTTTAAAGTTTAATTTTTACTTAAGTGGGTATGGACAAAATGACAATTTTCAAAATGTCAATGAGTTCATCATACTTTTTTGGAGTGATAATATAATTTGTATTATTCCCATAACATAATTTTAAAAAGGTACTTCTATTGAGTTTCCTTATGTTCTTATTTTGGCTGCCTTTGTATTTTAGAAATGTGTAACATTTATGTAGTCAGATGATCTATTTACTTTATAACTTTTGAAGCAGTTTTCTGTCTTCCCAGTCATCACATTTTTACTCCACTCGCTTCAAGAACGGTATTATAACACATGGTTTCACATAACTTAATAGTAGATTATATTTTCTAAGAAGCCCAGAAATACTAAAATTGTTTTTATGATATTACAAAACTATGAGCTATGGCAGTAGTTTTCAAACTTCTTTCACTCAGAATTTTTTTATGTTTTTTAAAATTATCGGTCTTCCTGAGTAAACTTTAGAGTAATATTGTAATACGTAATAAAATAAATCTGAGTCAAACAAAATAACTTATTTCTAAGTAGTTTATTTTTATTATATCGTAAAGACTCACTACTGTTTTCTTACAAATGTTAGTAAAACTAGAACCAATTATAGTCACTGGAAATGTGAGTATAAGATTCTATATGTGTTGGAAAACTTTTTAAGGCTTCTAAACTAAATTTGTTCTATCCTAGAACAATTGAATCAATATCCCTGGGTCTGGCCCAGGCATTTGTTATCATTTGATTATTGTGTTTTTGTTTTGTTTAAGGTTTCCAGATGATTTTGTTTCACAGTTATGATTGAGAGAACTATGCTTTTTTATGAGATAATTTATTTACTTATTTATTTTTTTTATTCTTTATTGTTGAAAGTATTACATATGTCTCCTTTCTGCCCCCATTGACCTCTCCCCGCCCACTCCCAACCCCCAGCAGAGGCCCTCACCCACTCTAGTGTCTATGTCCATTGTTTATGCTTATATGGATGCATAAAAGTCCTTTGGTTGATCTTTTACCTACCCCTTCCACTGTCCCCTGCCCTCCCTCTGAGGTTTGATGGTCTGTTTGAAACTTCTATGTCTCTGGATATATTTTTGTTCATCAGTTTACCTTGTTCATTGTATTCCAATATGAATGAGATAATGTGATACTTATCTTTCTCTGACTGGCTTATTTCACTTATCATAATGCTCTCCAGGTCCATCCATGCTGTTGCAAATGGTGAGATAATTTACATTACTCATACAAATGCTGTGTCATTTTAATCCAATATGTATTTTTGAATATCAAAGGACATTTAAGAAATTTAAGAGTTATGTTTTATTAATCAATATGTTTAATGTTCTATTATAGTAAGTGAAGTCAAAACTAACAAAAAATTTTAAAGGTAGAAAAACAGGCAAATCATGTAAAATACTTTCCATGAATCCATTACTGAGAAATATCTATTACTGCTATTTTATTATATTTCTTTCCAGAGTATATATTTTTGCATGCTTTATTTATATGTGTACCCTTTAATTATGCCAGAAAAATGTCTTTGAGAGTTCAATTTTTAAAAGATTCATAATATCCCATAATAAAATTTGATCCTATTTATCTTGTTTCTAATCATATTTTATTGTTCCGTAAAATAATACTATAAAATTTATTATGCATAATTTTATCTGAATGTATGATTATTTCATAAAACTAGCATCCTCAAAGTATTTAGGTCTAAATTGAGCATTTTATAGCTATCATAATAAATGAAAAAGTATTTTCCATAACATATGGATCATTTACATTCACAGCATGATGCATTATGTTATCCAACTCACCCTGTGTTTCTAAGCCTTCAGTTGCATTCCAATTTTAGAAAAAGTTGCATCCTATGTTTTAAATGTTTCTTTAAAAATTAATAATTGTTATATTTATCATAACTAATTATTACAAAATTGATTTCAGCTATTAATACAATTATATTATTGGTTGATTATTAGGTGGTAGATTTTCTTAAAAGTGCTTTCCTATGTGTTTTTATTTTTATTTTCTTTGCCCACATTTAACCTTCTTATAAACATTCCCAGGTAACTCCTAATATCTCAGTTTTCACAAATTAGGGAACTGAGAGGCACAGAGTAATGAGGTGATGTTCATGGGGTCTTGGCACTAGAAAATATCAAAGAGATTTAATTAACCGTGGAACATTGACCACAGAGGCCATGAATTTATTGGTTTTATACGTCTTAGTAAGTCTTCCAACTGTGGTACCTGTACTTTGTTGCTACACACAGACTCTTCAGGAGAAATCAGTTTCAAAATACACAAGTTCTGTGTGTGGTGTTTCTTAAAACTCCTTATCTCCTCTACTTTATGCAATTTTGTTGGGGTTGTCAATCAAGTGACAGTAACTTTCCCACTAGGGTTGGGAGCAGTTAACTCGAAATGTCCTGGGATTCATTTTTCTCAAAGTCCCTGTTTTATTTCTGAATTCAATTTCATGAGCCAATAAACCTCATATATTATTTTATGTAGGTTTGATTTTCTCTATTTTTTAAAAAATAAGCAACTTCTAACAAATATGTGCCTGTAAAGCATTTAGAATATGCTGTCATACATTCAGTATTATATTAATATCAGACATAATTGCTATAATGAAGTGTATTGCAGCTAAATATTACCAAAGGAGACTGGAAATCCTATATCAGCTCTGCTATATGAACATTCCTAAAATGCATTCATTCTTTATTTATTAAGTCAGTCATTCAACAAATGCCATTTGAGCCCTTAGTAGAGTTAGGAACTCTAATAAATTTTAGGATTTAAAATTTGTACTTAATTTAAAATATATTGAGCCAGGAAAGCAAATAACTCAACTTCACATTTTTCCATTTTGGTTTTTCTATGATCCTGTTCATTCCCTTACAAACAAAAATAAATTCAGTAAAAAAAAAAATCAAACGTTCTAAATAAAACTTGCAAGAGCTAATGAGTATACCATAGGATAAGCCATTCTTTCCCTAATTTTAATAAAATGAATGGTTTAATATAAATCAAGAGTTTTGTTTTATATAATACACAAAAAATGATGCCAGAAAGCAAAAAATTAAATAAGATTCAAGTGATAAAGATAAAACTATTTATTTTGAAATATAATAAAATCAGTATTTTTTACTGTGTTGTCTATAAAGTTTTATATTTGCAAGGTCAAGCAACTTGGCCTATTTTAGCACAGATTCTAATAAAAATAAATTCACTGGAAAGAAAGTGAACAGAGCCGAAATGTTCCTGCATGTGTGCATTAACTTAACACTAAACACTTTCAAGGTCCAAATTCTGACAGGCATATAAAGTAATTTGAATTCTTTATGACCACAATTAATGTAGTGGCATTCTACAACAAATGTATATTTTTTGTGTGCATACGTTTATGCATTAACTGGATGATTTTTCTGATGTAGCCAGGATCAGCTGATTTCCACTTGGCTTACTCATGCTTTTGTGATCAGCTGGAGGGTTGGCTATCGTCTGGCAGTGCAGGCTGGCTGGTTTAGGGAGTTGGCTGGACTGACTTAGCCTTCCTCTATGTGGTCTCTCATCCACTAGCAGAGTAGCCTGGGCTTGTTTCCATTCTGGGGCAGATTAACTGAAGATAAAGAGCCAAAGCACACAACGGTCCAGGTACTGAAGTGGCACTGTTTCAATTGTGATGCCTTGGATCACCCAATGCAACTCAAAAGTCCAGCACTGATTTAAGAAGTGGGGACATAGAGCTATCATGGATTTGAGGAGCTCAAAGACACATAGCAAAAGACAGATGAGAGAAAGACAGAGAGAGACAAATATGAGGGCAATTTTACGATTCTATCACATGTTTTCCATAGTTATTCAGAATATCAACTATCCAGTAAAATACATAGCAACCTATATATTTGATATTACGTGGTATTATAATAAACTAAAACCATCTTTTCTTGGGAAATGTACTTATTTAAGAAATGCTTACTTGCATCAATAATCATGGAAATATTTTGATAAATCTACAAGATTAAAAACTACTCAAAACTACCTGTTCAACTAAATAGGGGATAGAAAATTCACTTTAATTGTAATTGTATTGCAGCCTACAAAGCCTGCATTTATGTCATTAGACTCACTAAAGAAATTCAGAAATTAACAAGCATTTGTCTGGCTGGATATGGGTTCATGAATTTTAAACAGGATGAGAAATTGCTGTATTACATCTTTTGTCAAGCAATGATTGCTTGCTGTTAGCAGTGACAAATTAAAACTCTGTTTTGTTAAAAATAAATAATGTTCATGTAATTCTTAGCAGTTAATATTTGTGTGCTTAGTGAATATTAAAATATCTTAATATATTTCTTCAAGTGTAATGTAAGAAATAAAAATATATCAATTAACATGTTCAATTTTATTGAATGATTAAGCAGGGACAACTTTTGCCCAGCAAAATAAAACATCAGTGGTATTCATAGGAAATTTTCACACTTATTTGTCTTTTGTCCGGCAAATGATAGAATTTTTCTTTCTTTGAAATTCAGCACAGCCATGTCTTATGAGTGGAAATAATTCTTATTCATTCTAGGAGGACATATAAGAGTTTATATATAATTTTTCATGTTCTCATTCCTTTGCCTTTGTGATGGTGGGAGAATATGTAATAGTTATCATTGTAAATTGGAGTCCCTTAGTCATTAAAATGAATAGATCTCTCTTGCTAATTCAAAGAAGGTGTATCGTGTGAGGGAGCACTCAACTTTTTTTGAATTAAGTAACTGTGATTTTCAGATTTTTGTTTAGCCTTACTACATCCTGACTGATACAATTTGATAGGACTGAAAGTATCTTGATTTTAGGTTTGCTATAAATTAAGTTTTGATAGGGTTATATGTAAAGGTGGTTGATTTTAATGTTTGTAGCAGAAAGTATGGGAGTTTTCAGTCTTCTGTGATAGGATTATAGGAAATGTAAGTAAATATAAAATTGAGAGTACTATTTTACTTCTCTAACATTTGTATACATGATCAATATATCTGTACACTATTATAAAATAACTAGAGGCCTGGTGCATAACATTCATGCACTGGGGCAGGGGGGTTCCCCTCAGCCCGGTCTGTGCCCTTTAGCAATCCTGGAGCCCTCAGAGGATGTCTGACTGATGGCTGAGCTACAGTCGGACATCCTTAGCACTGCCACGGAGGCAGGAGAGGCTCCTGTCACCACCACTGTGCTTTCCAGCTGTGAGCCCGGCTTCTGGCTGAGAGTGCTCCCCCTGTGAGAGTGCACTGACCACCAGCGGGCAGCTCCTGCCCTGAGCATATGCCCTTGGTGGTCAGTGTACATCATAGCTACCGGTTGTTCTGCTGTCTGGTCAATTTGCATATTACCCTTTTATTATATAGGACTAGAGGCCCTGTGCACAAAATTCATGCATGGGGAGGGTCTCTCAGCCCAGCCTGCACCCTCTCCAATCCAGCCCATTGGGGGATGTCAGACTGCTAGTTTAGGCCCGATCCCGCACCGGCAGTCGGACATCCCTCTTGCAATTCGGGACTCTGGCTCCTAACTGCTCACCTGCCTGCCTGCCTGATCACCCCCAACTGCCCCCCCAAAAGCCTGATCGCCCCCAAATGCCCCCCAACAGCCTGATTGGGGTTGGGGGAGCCAATGGGGGGCAGGGCTGGCCATGGGGAGGGGCTGTGGTCAGTGGGCCACACCTCTGAATGGGGTGGGGGTGCCGATGGGGGTCAGTGGCTTGGGTGAGGAGCCATGGGTAGTTGGCTGGCCAGCCCTGCCCCTGCCAGCCTGATCGGGGTGGAGGGGGCCAATCTGGGGTGGGGCCAGGCAGGGGGAGGGGCTTCAGGAGATTGGCTGGCCGGCCCTGCCCCCTATTGGGGTAGGAGGATGCAATCAAGGGCAGGCAGCCACGGGTCTATTGTGGTGGGGCAGGCTGATTGAAGGCAGGGCTGGCGGGGGGGAAGAGAGGGAACGTTTCACCGGGGGGCCCACTTTTTTTTTTTTGCAACTTCATGACTTTTATTTGTGGTGCCTGTGCTACGTCTCAAAAATACCTTCTCCTGCCGGGGAAAGCGTTGGGGAGGGGGGAAGCAAAAAATAGAAGACATCCCTCCCTATTGCACACAGACCCTATATACAGGCCCACCTGGCCCAGGCCGGTGGGATGCTTGGCACATTCTTGGATCCCTGCTCAGGGGCTGGAGGGGTGACTGGTGGCCACTCTGGTCCTGGCTACTGGTCCTGGCACTTCCTGGTCCTCGGTTCCTTCCTGGTCCTGCCTGCAGCCCTGGTCCCCCTACCTGGCTCAGCCTCCCGTCTCCATCCTGGCCTCAGATGGCCCCCTTGATTCCTGGGGGCTCTGTCCTCCCCTCCCACCCTGGAGGTCCAAAGGGGAGGTTATGGCTTCTCAAAGACTCCCTGGCAGCCCTGTCACTCATGTTCACATGGGGGAAGGGGTGCATGTGACAGAAGCAGTTGTATAAATGCGGGTGCAGGGGCAAGTCCTCTGGGGTCACTTGGACAGTTTGCTGATGATGCAGATCAGGGCCACATTCTCCTCCTTGAGGCACTGGTTGTCAGCCCGGAGTTTGGACAGGCCCTTCAGCTCCTCTTCCAGCTCAGCAGCTGTGCTCAAATCTCTCCAGCTCCAGGAGGGCCGGCCTCTCTGCAAAGCGCTCCTGCCTCTGCATGGTGTACTCCAGCTCCACCTTGAGCTGCGCCAGTCGCAGCATGGTCTTGGTCAGGGCCTCACGAAGTCTCTAGTTCTCAACACGCAGCTTTGCATAGAGCTTCCTGAAGCCTCCCTAGGGCTCTTCCTATTGGGGCTGGGGTTCTGGGTTTAGGTCCTGCTGCCTCTGGAGGGGAAGGGCTGGATTCTGGGCTGATGTCAGCTAGCTTCGCCTCCTCCCCCTTTGCAGGCCCTCTCTTCTCCTTGCCACCTCTGCGGTGCTCCCTGGAGGCTTGTGGTCCCTGTCCCTGCCCGACAGGCACCTCTACTCTCTGGGCAGGGCCATCAGAATTCTCAACCCCATCGACTCCGAGCTGCCAGGAAGGGTCCAGGCTCTGTGCGCCCTGCTCTTGATCAGGATGAGAGAGTCCGATCAGGGGCAGGCCAGCAGGGGGGAGGGGCTGCAAGGTTGGCCGCTGGCCCCACCCCTGATCAGCTGGTTTTCTGGCTACAGTGGGCATCATAGCAACCGGCCCAATCAGGGCCATCTTCTGCAAGTTTGTGTCTCCACTTTCCCCAGCAGCCCAGTGCCACAGCCTCTGTGGAGCTGGGGCTGGGGTCTGGATGCCCCCTGTGGGCTTGTGTGTCCACCGGCTCCGTAGCTTCAGCCAGTGGACACACAGCCACCATCTTTGTGGCTATGGGCGCTGCCATCTTTGTCATGGAGTGATGGTTAATTTGCATATTACCTTTTTATTAAGTATAGAAGATAGTTACTATTTCATGTGCCTATTGTAGTGTAGGCATTTTTTAAAAATCTTGTTTAATCATTTGAAAAACCCTCTAAGGTAATTGTTTTCAACATATGTAGATACTTCACCAGTATAAAAGGGAATCGTTGCCAAGCTGGCGTGGCTCAGTGGTTGAGCATTGACCTATGAGCCAGGAGGTCATGGTTTGATTCCTGGTCAGGGCACATGTCAGATTCCAGGCTTCATCCCCAGTCGGGGGTGTGCAGGAGGCAGCCAATCAATGATTCTCACTCATCATTGATGTTTCTATCTCTCTCTTCCTCTCCCTTCCTCTCTGAAATTATCTATCTATCTATCTATCTATCTATCTATCTATCTATCATCTATCTATCTATCATCTAGATAGATAGATTTTTTAAAGGAATCATTAATCCCCACTCCATTAGAGGAGGCTAGGGAGAGATTAACTTTCCAGTTGAGAAACTTGATTAACAGGATCTCAGCCAGGAAATCAAGGTTAATATCAATAGTGAAAAGTCATGTTTATAGTATGGACCAGTTACCAAAAAAATAAATAAGTAAATAAATAAATATGTTTTGGCTGCTCAGCACTTGAAAGCCAACACTCAGAGACAATTGGTGGGTGGAAAGGAAAGGTTACTTTATGTAGGAAGCAGCAGCCTTGGTAAATGGTGATCTAATGTCCAAACACCATCTCTGAAGTTTCATACCAAGCAGAAGAGTTTTAAGGGTAGAGATGGCGACAGGGAGATCCAGTGAACAGAGAAGTCTGTGTTTGTTTTTTTTAGTCACAGATCACACTTTTTCTCATCAGATTCTTGGGCATCAGTAGGTGATCCCAGCTACTTTGAAGATATTTTTTCTTCAGCAAAACAAACTCATAAATTCAGGAATGGGGATCATGGGACTGAAGTATACATTATTGGTTGGTAATATTTGAAAGGGAAGATTCAACTGAATGGAAATAAAAGGAAATGACTGGTAATTAAGGGGTTAGAGGAGCAGGTTGTATGAGGAACTAATAAACAGACCTTTGAGACATCTAGCCTTGAAAGAAGGGAGAGACCTAAGCAAGTTGCTTGGTGAAGAATGAGGTCAATGAACTGGAGCCTGTTTGCATAAGGAGGGCAATCACACATGAACTAATTTATTTGCCCAAGGGGATTTCATTTAATTTTTTTAATCATAAGATTAATGCGTATGCCTTGAAAATGCTTAAAGTGTTCAAATACTTAAAAATGAAATGTTCTCATTGTTACCTAATTATACTCTATGGAGTGATATACTATTAAAAACTTGTGATGTGCCCTTCCAGAAAATTTCTATGCATTTGTAAATGCAAGCTTTCTAAATGTGTGTATGGTTTGAACACTGAGGCAGAAACACACACACACACACACACACACACACACACAAGAAAGAAAAGAACAAGAAAAACAAACAAACAAAACACTTACTAAGAAGGACTCCTGATGGCTAACTGGACTCAAATAGAAAAAGCAGAGCTTAGAAGCCAGTTTTGCACAGAGGCTTGTCATGCAAACTGCACTTCGCATAGAAGCTTCTTGATTATCAGCCTGCCTTTATCCTGAACTGCCTGTCTGCATTGTGTTTCGTGGTTCTGCTATCTGAGCTAGCCCTTATAAAGGAGTTCCTAGGGTCCTGTTTCAACCAATAGGTCTGAGACTTTTCCCATCTAATCACATCTGCACAACTCTGACCAATCAGAGGGGCATTATTCTGACCAATCAGGACAGTGCCTTTTGGACCAATCTAATTGATAGGATTTGGGGTCCTCATTTGCATGAGGATGGACCAATTAGGAAGTGGGAGTGGGGGCTTCTGTCCATATAAGCCCACTCCCCTCTGGCTGGGAAAGTGCAATTTTCCTTTCCACTAAAAAATGAAGGCTGTGTCTCCCTGGCTGAGCAGAGTGAAACAACCCAGAGGAGTGGAGCAGACAAAAGCAGACCAACACAGCACCAAGCATCTGGCACAGCGAAGAGCAGAGCACACTTTCCAGGAGCTGAACAGAGCTGTCTAGCCTGAGAGGAGCCTGGCCCCAGGGTTGCCTCTTAGTCTTGCTGTTTTCACAACTGTGCTGTATCACCATTGAGCTGTTTTGCACTGAATGAAGTTTCATTCTTCACCACACTCCAAATTGGTAATCCTGTTGGCATTGAATTGGCACTAATAACCATAGGTTGACAAAGTAAATAAGTACCTGAGAATCTGAAGCAGACTGCCGGCAATAATATCTCAATTCCAGTTATTTTTAGATACAGTATTTGACCTTACTTGAATTAGTTAATTTTTTTAAACCTTAGTATTCTCACATATAAAGTGAGCATAATAATTCTACCTATTTATAGGACCATTGTGAAGATTAAATGCAAAGCACTTAGACCATAGCATGATCGCTACACAAATGCTTTTTATTACTGATTAGAGGCCCGATGCATGAAATGCATGCAAGAGTAGGCCTTCCTTCCCCCGGCTGCCAGTAGCGGCTTCCCTCTGGCACCAGGGACCCAGGCTTCCCTCACAGCCCAGCTTCGTCTGGTCTAATTAGCATATTATGCTTTTATTATTATAGATGGAGAAGTTTAGATTATTAACTTGCTTTGTTTGTTTCTTCTTTTGATCTGGATCCTCTATAGATGCCTGATGGTTCACCTTCCAGTTTGTGTTTTTGCCGTTTGACCTGATTAGCTCTGGCATTAACTCATATTCTTTGCAAAGTCAGATTACTATGATTTCTATTGCTATAGGCCTAAGTGTCCAGAGTAGCAGTCTCTCATGTTGCCCACAGATGTATCAAAACAAAACCTACATCCTGGCCCAGGATATCTGTCCCTGCTGACAGAAAGATGCAGTACATCTTGGGCCCAGCCGTGGGCCCATCCTTGTACAAGTTATTGCAAAACATGATGAACCTTTCACTCATGGAAGATGAGGAGTATTAGATTAGGAAAATTGGTTCCCTTATTTCTCTCTATTAAGATATAGCATACTACATAAATAGTTTCACATGAGTAAGGTCCAGGGGATGTAGTAATTAATCACCTTTCCACTGACCAGCTTGATAATGCATCTTCCAATTGGCTCTTACTCTTTCATGACCTCACTTTCCTGGTTCCTTGAGTCCTTATAAAGAATATGTGCATATATTTGGGAAATAATTGCATTTTCTCTTGTATGGACTATATATTTTCATTTCTGATTTTTCTAGGATATGTTATTTTTCTTTTAATTATTTTTTATTTAAAAAATATTTTTATTGATTTTAGAGAGGAAAGGAGAGGGATAGAGAGATAGAAACATCAATGATGAGAGAGAATCATTAATTAGCTGCTTCATGCATGTCCCCTTCCTGGGATTGAGCCTGCAACCTGAGCATGTGCCCTATTCATAGGTCGATGCTCAACCACTGAGTCACACCAGCTGGGCTATTTTTCTTATTAATGTACAGGCCCTTTATAACATTATGGATATTAATGTTTTCTGCATTTCAATATAGTAATTATTTTGTGCCAGGATACTCCTTACATTTCACTTTCATATGGAGTCTTGCATCTCTATTTATTTTTATAAGAGTAATATGTGTTAAATTTTTCCTGTTAATTTTGGATGTTATATGAATATTGAGTTATAGCACATATTGATATTTGTTTAACTTCAACAACAATTAAGAACAGTATGAATTTTACTCAATTGCCTATTAAAATAGTGAATTATAGTAATCATCTTTTCTTACAGAAACAAAACCAACTTTGTCAAGATACATAATTCATTCAATTTACAATTATATGTTCTTTTCTTTATAATAATTGTGTTTGATGTTAATTAAAGTTATTTAATTAATTTTAGTTGAAAGATGGAGCCATAAGCACTGTGGAAATTTTCATTCTTGAGGCTTTTTAACAACATAAATAGTATCAGAATTGCTTGCTCATAGAATGAATGTAATGAATAATGACATTTTCTGCATCACTTTTTCAAAGGGCAATTAGCTTTCTAAAATTTATCCCTGTGATTCCTTCATGTTTATTGGCTTTTTTCCCTTGATAATTCATAGTTAAAAAGCTACATAATGAGAAACAGGAACAAGATTTGTTTGTTTTTATATTTCTCCTGTGTTTATTTATTTATTATTTATTTTTTAAACCTTTAATGTTGAAAGTGTTACATATATTTCTACTCTCTTTTAGATAACACTTTAATACCTATCTGGCACTTACTAATTAATTTAGGTATGGCCAACTTGGTAAGTTGCATCGTTATTATTGTTTTTAATAGAGCCTGATGTATTTAATCACATTGACTTTTATCAAGATTATATATGAGTGGATTAAAAAACTGTGGTACATCTACGGTAGATACACAATGAAATACTACGCTGAGGTAAAAAATAAAGAACTCTTACCATTTGCAACAGCATGGATGGACCTGGAGAGCATTATGCTAAACAAAATAAGCCAGTCAGAGAAAGATAAATATCACATGATCTCACTCATATGTGGAATATAATGAACAACAGAAACTGATGAACAAAAATAAAACCAGAGACATCGAAGCACCCAACAGACCATCAAACCGCAGAGGAAAGGCAGGGGAGGATGTGGGGGGTGGGGTAAAGGATCAACTAAAGTACTTGTATGCATGCATATAAGCCTAACCAATGGACACAGACAGTAGGGGGGTGAGGACCCGTGGTGGGGGGTGGGAGCGAGCTGGGAGAGGTCAATGGGGGAAAAGGAGACATATGTAATACTTTCAACAATAAAAAATTTTAAAAAATTATTTTAGTCTGTGGATTTTATTCTTCAAACTTCGTAGGACAAGAACCTACAAGGAAGAGTCTGTGCCCCAATTCTAGGTATCACTAGCCTCCCACAAAATATTTTCATGACTGCCTATGTTTCCTTTGCCTTTTTGGACTCATTATACCATATCTACTTACTATGTTTCTGACTCATTATACCATATCTACTTACTGTGTTTCTGAAATTGTTGCAACCTCATTTTCATATATGGATCTTGGTAATCCCCACCTTAGGATATTTTTTCATTGATTTGTAGAGAGTGGAAGGAAGGGGAGAGAGAGAGAGAGAAAGAGGGAGAAGGGAGAGAGGGAGAGAGAGAGAAGGAAGAGAGAGAGAGAGAGAGATTTATGTGAGAGAGACATATAGATTGGGTATCTCCTGCATACACCCCAACCAGGGCCAGAGATCCAGCCTGAAACTGAGGTATGCGCCCTTGACCATGACTGAACCCTGGACACTTCAGTCTGCAAGTTGATGCTCTATCCACTGAGCCAAACTGGCCAGGGCACCTAATTATATATTATTAATAGAGGGATATATATCATTAGAGAAATAAGTTACATAGCATAGTAGGCTTAGCCAAAATGCATTTAATTGAAAGATGCTTTACTATATACTTTAGATAGTTCTATATAAACATGTTTCAAATCAAACATTCTTTTTGGGTTTTAAATTCATATTTGATTATTTTAGCCTAATCTTATGTTGTTTTAGCTTCAAGGCACAGTCTTTCTATATTCCAAAATATATTAGATATACAATTCTGAGTACCAAATTTACTTATTACATTAGAAATTCATAAGCAAATAGAACTAGTTAAAACTTTACACAGGACATTTAATAATTACTTTGTAGTACAAACTTTCCTTTCTCAATCTCATAAAATAACCTTCATGTGTTATTTTATTGATTACTTAAAATATTACTTTTCTTGTTTAACTTTGCTTTGTATTTGTTTTAAATATTACCTGAAAAAATCTGAAGATTTGGTTCA
This sequence comes from Myotis lucifugus, assembly GCF_000147115.1. NCBI lineage: Eukaryota > Metazoa > Chordata > Mammalia > Chiroptera > Vespertilionidae > Myotis > Myotis lucifugus. The sequence continues at coordinate 283,751 of NW_005871207.1, read as the reverse complement.
AGTAGGCCATTTGCTGATGAAATTTTGCTGTAGGCTTTCCCAGTCTCTTGGATATGATGTTCATAAGTGAGTGCTCTGTATCTAAATGTATGGAGTGCCAGTCACCCTCACATTAGAGGTTATGGTACACTCACAAGTTCCATTCTTCCTTCTTCCTTCCATGTAATTTCCCTTATCCCCACTCCCCTTTTTTTTTTCTTCCTGAGCTCAGATTTCTAATATTAAGAAAATCCTTTTCCAGGACAAGAAACTGAAATTTTCTTTAAAACTTCTGAATATTCATTGAAATTTGTTTTTTTTCCTTTTTTTTACTCGTATATACAAATATATAATATTTAAGAAAGTCTAGATCATCAAGTGCTGGTGTTTTTGAGGCTTCTACACTTAGGACTCCCTCTACTTTCTGGCCAGGACAATATTTCCATCCTTCTAATTACCCTGTGATTCTAGCTTCAGAATACTGACACCAGAAACAAATTTCACATTATTATTTCTATTATACTTTAAACCCAAATACAGTCTAAATTCTCCTAATTCTTTCACCCTTTACCTTCAGTTGGTGTTTGTCAGTAGACTGAATGGCTGTAAACCACAGAATTAATGTCGCTTGCTTGGTCATATGGAAGGTAAACAAGTCTGGTTTGGATCACAGGCCTAAAGCCAAGCCCCATTCTCCTGTATGGTAGATATGCAGCTATTTTATAGAAAATTGTACAGTTTTATTGACCTATTATCTTGAAAGATATATTGTTTTCTTCATAAAAAACTAATTTTGCTTGGCAAGGGATTTCAAATTTTAAAATGGGGATTCCTTGACCCATTGCCATGAATGCCAGCTACAAAGTAGGCATAGGAGACAATGATTAAGATATGTTTTTTGGCAGCAATGTTCATAATTGAATAGATTGAATATCCATAAATAGGTAAATGGCAGTATGCTGTTGTTTTTACTACAACAATACGTGATGATTGAACATTGGGGATGTTATGCGTCACGAAGTTCATAATAGTTTTAAGAGAAGAGTCAGATTCAGGAAAGAAAGGAGAAGATGCTCCAAGACAAAGCCTTTGCTTGTTCAAAACCTCAGGAGATAGTCTGGGGCATTTCTGATGAATGTAAGAGCAGTGAAACATGTGGCTGAGAAGTTTGGATGTGTATTGGGAGTGAAATAATATATCAGTTGTTATTTTGAATAAATTGGAAAAATTTATGATTTTAAGGAAGTTACTGGGAAGTTTATATCCTGCATTAGAATTTAACTTTTTTACTTGTTTTTAAATATAGCATATATGCAAAAGATAGTGACTGCATTAAACACATGCAGTCAAGAAATAGAACTTCGCTAGAAGCCACAATATGTTTCTTGTAAATCATCACCCTCTCCCCTTAATTTAGAGAAAAACAATGTCTTGATGGTTTTGTTGTTCTTTCTCTTTCTTTTTAACTTTATCAGATACTAGTACTAGGGGCCCAGTGCACAAATTCGAGCACCTTGAAAGGAACTGTGGGTTGTGAGACTGCGGTGGCCACAGGGGAGGGTAATGGCCCATCCTCCGCACTCCTTTCTAGCCCCTCCATCTGCAGCCCCCGGTTCCCTGTCTGCTGGCAGGCCTGCTCCCAGTGCCACCGCTCCCACATGCTGATGGCACTGGTCCTGCTTGCACTGCTGATGGTGCAGAGCAATTGGGGCTGGTGCCAATATGGGGTGTGAGCTGGACTGTTGCTGGCATGGGGTGCGAGAGGCGGCTGCTGGCCCCAATCACCCCTCAGGAGCCAGGGGGAAGTGGAGAAGCCCTGAGGGGCAATCAGGGCTGGCAGCTGCTGCTCGCATCCACTGACCGTGCCGAGTGATCGGGGCTGGCACCTGGCGCTGGCATCGGGTACATGCGGCGGCTCCGGTGCTGGCAGCAGGTGTGAGCACCAGGCGGGACCGCGGCATGTGGGAACAAAGAATTTTCAGTAACCACCAGAGGCTCACCCCGATGACAGCAACTGGCAACCCGCCTTGGTCTGGCACCCCCGCTCACCTGCTCCACCATCCCACCTCAGCCCACACCCACCATGCCCTGAGCTCTGGCCCCTGCTGCCTACACCTGCCATGTTCCATGCACACCCCCTGGTGGTCAGCACACGTCATAGTGACCGGTTGTTCGGTTGTTCAACTGTTCGGTCTATTTGCATATTAGCCTTTTATTATATAGGATATTTCTAAATATAATAGTTTAATTTATACTTTTTTGGAAATTTATATAAATTGAATTATACTATATGTATTTTTTGTCTTGTTTTTTGGGTAAAATATTTGTTTTTTTGTTTGTTTTTAAAAAAAATATATTTTATTGATTTTTTACAGAGAGGAAGGGAGAGGGATAGAGAGTTAGAAACATTGATGAGAGAGAAACATCGATCAGCTGCCTCCTGCACACCCCCTTCTGGGGATGTGCCCACAACCAAGATACATGCCCTTGACTGGAATCGAACCTGAGATCCTTCAGTCTGCAGGCTGACGCTCTATCCACTGAGCCAAACCAGTTAGGGCTATTTGTGTATTTTAATTTTCTCCTATTATAACTTTGTCAAGCAAAATTTTTCATTTTAGTGTAATCAAATTAAGGAATTCTGTTACAAATAGCAGTTTTATTCAATTTTTTAAAAGGACATCAACAGCAGAAAAGGTGTTTTAGTAAAATGTACAAATGCATAAACTAAAGTCTATGGCTGAAAATAAAATATCTCAGGATCACATAGCTAGAGAGTGGGTCTGAGTCTATGCTTTTTTCACCATATACTGGGTACATGTGTCTTTATATATAAATTTTCCTATGGTATAAAAATGGCAAATTAACAATTATTAAATCTACTTGATTTTATTACATAAACTAGTGGCCCGGTGCATGAGATTTGTGCACATTAAAAGGGAATTAATTAGAGGAAATATTTTAATATTGCTATTTGCCCTTTCTCTATAATAGAAGTGTCAGAGATGAAAGAAAATTAGTAAAATGTATATGAAAATCTCCCTCCTGTCAGAGTCTGGGGTGTGCCACAGGACTTAGAGTCAAGTCCCCGCCCACCCGTGCGCGCCTCAAAATTGCGTGAGACCCAGACCCATCCAGCCCCACCCCCGTCAAGCCCCACAGGGAGTGGGGGGGCGCATCCTCAGGTCCCCCAACCCAGCGCCAGGCGGGGGGTGCAGCCTCACATCCCCTGGCGCAGTCTCAGGTCCTCTTTATTATATAAGGTGAGACTTGTAGCTTATTGCAAGCTTACAAGGTGTTAGGTATATTGCAGTATTAGGTATATATTAGTAATATAACCATGATTTCAACCAAATTTGTTAGTGCTTTATTAGGTAGTATAGCCATGATAACCATCAGGTAATTCCAATATTGTTGGGTTCCAAACATTTAAAACGTGTACTACCAATGTAGCTATTTGTGTAACATGCTATGTCTTTCAAACATTTTACTGGAGCCTTAAAATCATACCATGAAGTTAGATATTTCATTATCTGTCTTCCCAGAATATTAGTATTTATCTATGTTTCATTCACATTTTAACCTAGAAGGAACTCAATAAGCATTTAGTGAATAAATGAATGAGGAACTGCTTTATGTAAAGGATGAGCACTGGATCAGAATAATAGGAGACATGCTAACGATGCACATTTTCTTCAATGACATGCTGAATTACTCTTGGGTGACTTTGCTATTGTACATTATTCATCTGCAAAACTACAATATCCTGTGATCACTGAAAGAAAATATCTTGAATAACTCTTTTAGTAATATAGATGCTCACAAATACAGTGTCTGCTGTTTCTGCTTTATTTTTATGTTTTAAAATGTTTGGAATATTTATAGTCTTTGATAGCATGACACTAAAATAAGCATTCCTGGGAATAAACTACAAATTTGACAATTTATTTATTTATTTATTTATTTATTCTTTTTTAATCCTCACCTGAGGATTTTTTTTTTTCATTAATTGTTTTTAGAGAGAGTGGAAGGGAGAGAGTGGAGGGGAAGAAGAGAGATAAACATTATCATGAGAGAGACACATCAATTGGTTGCCTCCTGCTCTCTCCCTGACCAAGGCTGGGGTTTGAAGCCACAACCCAGGCACATGCCCTTGGCCGGGAATCAAACACGTGATCCTTCAAAGATCCTGGTGGTGATGCTCTAACCACTGTGATAACTGGCCAGGCCTGCAATTTCATTTTAATAAAATAATACAAATTACACTGTTTAAAACTCTGAGTATTCAAAAGTAATAGGAGCTAGTTGACATTATCTATTCCTAAGAAATCATCAAATTGAAGACTATTTTTAAGGTTTGTGCAACAATTTAATTTTTTATTAAATTTATCTCCACATATAATATTGACAAACCAATGAAATTCTTTTACAGAAAGGCATAAACATACTTAATTTATAAATAGTAATAGAAATTTTAGCTTCATTATTTGATGAATATAGGCACTTTAAATTATTAAGCAAATATTGTGCTTTATTTTTCTACCAGATATATGTGCTCACAATGATAATCAAGGAACACCTGGTCTTTGATTTTTGCCACAAACAGGTAATTAAAAATATAACAAGTCCTTTCAATGTAGCTATTCGGGATCCATAGAAACCTCAAACTGCATAACTTTGTGTTACTCAATATTGACCTTTAAGACATAAAATATAAGAAAAATAAATTGTATGTGTACTAGTAGGTTTACAGGATATGGATCAATGTATGGAATCAATAGAATTTACAATTTTATTTTAATGTATTTTAAAATAAGTTAAAATTGCACTTCTTGATTAAAAACTGTGTATTTATCTTTGTACTTTGAACATATATAGAAGAGAAGCAATTTATAATATTGCCCCTGATTCTATTACATTCACCAGTTTATTCTGTTCAGATTTTTTTATTCATTTGGTTTTTAGATTCATTTGTTGATAGATATATATTTGTTGTCTCTTTGTTGTTCATAATTTTTATCTTTATCTTTTTCTTCTTCTTCCAATTCTTAAAGAATACCCTTCAGCATTTCATATAATACTGGTTTGGTGGTGATGAACTCCTTTAGCTTTTTCTTATCTGTGAAGTTCTTTATCTGACCTTCAATTCTAAATGATAGCTTTGCTGGGTAGAGTATTCTTGGTTGTAGGTTCTTGCTATTCATCACTTTGAATATTTCTTGTCACTCCCTCTGACCTGCATAGTTTCTGTTGATAAATCAGCTGACAGTCGTATGAGTACTCCCTTGTAGGTAACTGACTGTTTTTCTGTTGCTGCTTTTATGATTCTCTCTTTGTGTTTTGCCCTTGGAATTTTAATTATGATGTGTCTTGGTGTGATCCTCTGAGGATTCCTATAGGGCCCAGTGGCTCAGACTCCCCAGTCACCTGAGATGGACACACTTGGTGCACCCCTTTGTGGGCAGTGTGCACAATCTTGTTGTAGTTAAGCCTTGATTGTTGTTGGTATCACTGGGAGGAATTGACCTCCAGGCCAATTGGCTGTGAGGACCAGCTGTGTCTACAATGGAAGAGCTGCTGTGCGGGAGACACCCTTATGGGGCAGGACTTGCTTCAGTGGGGCTTTGGTGCTCACTGAGTCTGCCCCTTGAATGTGTCACTTATGGATGTGAAGAGATGTAATCTGGTATGGTCTCACACTGACCACTGAGTACACTGGCCGTTGGATCAAAGTCAGCCACTGCCTGGGGTCACCCAGCAAGAGCTACAGAGAGATCTGCAGATTCCTCCTCTTTGTATCAGGTTTGGAACTTCCCAGACAAGGCCCAACTGTGTAGCAAGGCAGGCTGCTGCTGCTGGATTGATTGCTTTGGGGATTCCTGACCCAGCTACTTCCTGTTTGACAGGTTTAGGCTGAGAAAGGATATGCCATTCATATGCAAAAGCCTGTGTGCATAGCTTGGGTGGGGTTATAAATTGTGTGGATCGGGGTCCCAGGGCAGAGCAAACAGCAATGGCTGCCAGTCAGCCCTGCACCAGAGAGTTCCCTGTGCAGGAACAATGACTGCTGCGTGCACCTCCATCTGAAAGAAAGCCGCCCTCGTGTTCCTGTCCCGATGCCAGGCAGTCCAGTTTCTCCCCATATGTGTCTGGTTCCCCCTGAGTCTCACCCAGAACTGGACTTCAGAGCAAGCGGGAGTTTGTATCTCCCTTCTGATTAAAACAGCAGCTCACCCGGGTGCCAGCCTGTTCCATGCCTCCGCACCTCCTACCAGTCTCAATGTGTTCTTCTTTACCTCTTTAGTTGTAGAACTTCCACTCAGCCAGCTTTCCCACGGTTCTGGATGATAGTTGTTCTGACTTTTAGTTTTGATTTTGATGTGGTTTTGAGAGGCAGCAAGTACTGGTGTTTACCTATGCCGCCATCTTGGTTCCCCCTAACCTTCAATTTTTAATACATAAAATAAAATAGTAATGGTGCTCCTATCTTAGTAAGTTAGAACAGGGTGCAAACCTGAATAAAAATAATATCTGTAGAAAATAGGTAGATTTTTAGTGCCATGTTAATTACAAATGACAATACTAATGATAATAATAGGCTTAATAGATTTAAATTATTTTATCCAGACTTCCCACTTATTATAAACTGTTAACTTTTTTATTAGTAAAGGATTTAGTACATAAAAATGTTAAATGTAAGCATAAGAATAAGCAGTCAATACATAATAACTATGTTGATTATCCTTATTTGTGTGATATTTTCCCAAGTACATTGCTTTCTCTATTATTATTTGACAAAGCTTTCTCCATTTATTATTTTCTTGATGTAAAGTTTTCATACAGATATTTTTTAAAAATATAGACTGCAAGAGATTTCTTAAGAACATGAATGATATATATAAATTATCTATCATAAGAAACTTAGACTCCTAAAATGTATATTCCCATAGTTTTCTATTAATATTTGGCTTCTATTAATACAACTTGGAGGAATAGAAATAAAATAAAGTTGAGGAAATAAAACAATTTGAAAGCTGGTTAAACACAAAAATATTAACCAGTATTTAGAATTACAATATTTACAAATATTCATAATTACATTTCAATCACCAAACAATGTCCCAAAGCTTATGATACTTGAATATTTGCCAAGGTACCTTAAATTAATAAAGACTCTCTGATAAAAGTAATTTTATGTTTATTTTCCATAAAAGTATAACATTCAAATTTACTAAAAATGAATTTTTAATTCTATTTTTCTAATTCTAAATTTTTAATGCATAATTTCTAATCATTTTAGTTGAATCATTGAAAAAATATTAGCACAATATTTTGAAAAACCTGACTAAGAACTCACTAAATTAATGTAGAATAATTAATTACATACATAAAACTTTCTCAATATTTGTAGCATTTATTCTTTTCCAGTAGCTGAATTACTTTCCAACCAATGCAAGATAAGTGAAAAAGAAAACAAGATTACTAATAAGAAAATAATGGAGAAAATGGAGCTTCTGTTTCTTTTTATATGAATTTTGAGTATAAATAATAACAGTCTTCCTTGGATTTAGTTTAAATGAAATAACATTGAGAACTTATACTGTACTGTTTAACCATGATGCAAGTTATACTTAGTCTGACAAGTATTTGAAATATTCTGTGGATGGATAATGAATTTCCATTTGCTCTGTTATTGGGAACCTGTGATTATTGATCAAAAATGATATTGAATGTTAAGAAAGGGTGATATTTGTTCTCAATAGAAGTCATCAAGCTAAAAGAAAATTTATGCTAACCAACTTTGAGGACAAATTTTTATTATCAGGCTTTGTAGAATTACTAGAGATTTAATCACAATAAATATCAATGTTGAAAATCATGAAACATTTGAAATCGGAAAGACATAAGTTTAAATTCTGTTTCCACATAGACTTTCTGTGCCTTAATATTTACATTGAGAAGAGAAATAATTAATGCTATCTTTCTCATGGGATTTCTGTGAAAACTTTGTTTTCTGACTTTAGTGCCTGAAATGAGTTTGTTGCTCAGAAATAGTTTCCCTTTCTTTTCCCTTGTTTCAGTTTGCTTGCAACATCCATTTCTGTGTTCAATTATAATCAAAGTCTGTGATCTGTGACCATTTAAAACTGAATGAATTACTCCTGAATTTTTGTTTATTAGAAATATTCTACTCAAATGTACTTAAGAAAAAAAAATCTGCACATCAAAGGATATATGGTAACTTAAAATCACTTTATATCATGACACAGGCAAGCATTTGATTTATTTCACCCTGAATCATTATTTATTTCAGTCTGGATTTCTCCACATGTTCAAAACCTGAAATCCCAAGTTTATGCCACATGTAAAGTTAGAAAAAGCAATAAAAAGACACCTAGGATTTTATTGCTTTGTGTCTTGGGACAATCCCTAGATTGGTTAAGATATTTCAGCAATTTCTCTAAAAAACAATGTCAAATGTCTGGTTCAATACCAACTGTATGAGTTCAGCCCTATTATATTCACACTAGAGGCCCGATGCACAAAATTCATGCAAGAGTAGGCGTTCCTTCCCCTGGCTGCCGGCACCAGCTTCCTTCTGGCGCCCGGGACCCAGGCTTCCCTCGCAGCCCCAGCATCGTCCAGAAGGTCATCTGGTCTAATTAGCATACTGTGCTTTTATTATTATAGATGGTCTGAGGAGGAGAGAGGGTGGTTTCCATAGCAGAAACTTGAATGCAATTAACAAAATAAGGAGCAATAGATCCTGGTAACAAATATAACAGATGTCTTATACATGGACTTTATGATCATCTTCACTAGACACATTGAGGTTCAGTAACCTATATTTTAGTTTGTTTTTTTAGTTTGTTGAGAATTTAAACACTATTTGTTCCAACCATATTTGATCGTAAGAAATGTTAACTATAATCCAGACATGTGGAGATTGAAAACCTCCAGGTCCAAATATGTGAAAATTGCCATTGTAGGGACTAAGGAAATTATTTTCCCTTTCACCTTCTATTTCTGCTAGCTGGGCTAATAATCAAATTAATAGAGAATGATAAACAGGAGAAAATCAAATTTTAATACATGTGCATGTGGAATTTACATAAGCATAAAAATTCCAAATACAGTGAGGTAAAATGAGATTTTACACACACACACACACACACACACACACACACACACACATATTAGAGGCCCGGTGCATGAACTTCATGCATGGGGGGGTGGGTGTTGTGTCCCTCAGCCCAGCCTGCACTCTTTCCAATCTGGGACATCCTTCTCACAATCTAGGACTGCTGGCTCCCAACTGCTCACCTGCCTGATTGCCCCTAACCACTCCCCTGCTGTCCTGGTCACCCCTAACTGCCCTCCCTTGCAGGCCTGGTTCCCCCGAACTGCCCTTCCCTGCAGGTCTGATCACCCACAACTGCCCTCTTGTGTCCACATGGGGGCGGCCATCTTGTGTGTTGGGTGATGGTCAATTTGCATATTACTCTTTTATTAGATAGGATATATATGTAGATAGATAGATAGATAGATAGATAGATAGATAGATAGATGATTTCCAGTAGGGGGTGTGCAGGAGGTAGCTGATTGATGTTTCTCTCATCAATGTTTCTATCTCTCTCTTCCTTCCTCTTTATCTCTCTCTAAAAAAAAAGATAAATTAAATTAAAACCTCATTCCAGTAATCCCTTGAATAAGATCTTTCTTGTCATTGTGAACTCGTGTCAGAATAATTTTTTTAAGACTATTCATTCAAAAGGAGCACTGCTCAACCTAGTCACTTAACCATTAGGGAATCATCTTAATATTTGTTTCAGTGATCACCACGGTAAGAGAAAGAAAGTGTTGAAAATTCTGCTTGGCTATTAAAGCTTCTATTGAGATGTGACAGATATCAGGTCAGCTCACATTTCATTGACCCATGAAAACATTTGTAAGTTTAAATGGGATCAAAAAGTAAAACCATACTTTTTTTTCTGGGAGGAAAATAGAATCATAATTTTAATAATTACAATGACTGCTGCAATGTATACTGTAGTCATCAAATATTTAATTAATTATCCCTTTCTGATGAAAAATGCATTTATGCTTTTCTCAAGGAGACAACTCAAAGTCATTTAAATGTAAGAGATTAAGCCCAAATTCTCGATCTGTAGATAAACCATGCTTGCTTATTTGTTTGTTTGTATTGTAATTATTTTTAACTAATGATATTACCCCATGCATTGGTTGTAATTGATCCAGAAATTTACAGACTTAAAATATGAGTTGTTACCAATGAAATAGCCAATATTCAATAATGAATTAGACATATATACTATTTCCAGTTTCAACTATGGTCCAATGACATAGGAGCAGGAGATAAGAGATGGGTCTAGGGCAGTGGTCGGCAAACTCATTAGTCAACAGAGCCAAATATTAACAGTACAACGATTGAAATTTCTTTTGAGAGCCAAATTTTTTAAACTTAAACTATATAGGTAGGTACATTGCTGTTAATTTAATTAGGGTACTCCTAAGGCTTAGGAAGAGCCACACTCAAGGGGCCAAAGCCGCATGTGGCTCACGAGCCGCAGTTTGCCGACCACGGGTCTAGGGAAAAAAGACTTTGAGGTCACCATTTGTTTTTTTTTGTTTTTTTTTTAAATATATTTTATTGATTTTTTACAGAGAGGAAGGCAGAGAGATAGAGAGTTAGAAACATCGATGAGAGAGAAACATCGATCAGCTGCCTCCTGCACATCTCCTACTGGATGTGCCCGCAACCCAAGTACATGCCCTTGACCGGAATCGAACCTGGGACCCTTCAGTCCGCAGGCCGACGCTCTATCCACTGAGCCAAACCGGTTTTGGCTGAGGTCACCATTTGAATAATCCTGAAACAATTGCCATTGCATGGCCTATGATCAGTCACATGACAGATTTAGATATCATATTAATGGAACCATAAGTATCTTTATCTTTCATGGCAATACTGCTAACCCCACTAGCAGAGATCTAACAGACACATAGATACTCATCATATGTTGCACCTGCAGATGCAGATGGAGTTATCAGAATTCCACCAAACCCTAATGATGCCATCATGTCTATTTCTTAATAAAAGAGGCTGGGATTCCCAAATTAAGGTAAAGCCTGAACTTACTAAATTGATGGCAGAAAAAAAAAATCCTACCCAGGCAAGGAATACCTTAATGCAGTGTTTACTTTCAATTAACTGTATTATTTGTTTTCACCAATAGGTAGATTGGTGACTAGTCTATATAATTTGTTATATAAACTTCTTATATAATAACTAGTGGCCTGGTGCATGAAATTCATGCGGGGGGGGAGGGGTTCATCAGCCTGGCCTGCACCCTCTCCAATCTGGGACCCCTCAGGGGATGTCCGACTGCCGGTTAGGCCCGATCCCTGTGGGACATCCCTCTCACAATCTGAGACCACTGGCTCCTAACTGCTCACCTGCCTGCCTGCCTGATCACCCCTAACCACTTTGCCTGCCGGCCTGCTTGCCCCCAACTGCCTCCCCACCTGCCAGCCTGATCACCCCCAACTGCCCCTCCTGCTGGCCTGCTTGCCCCCAACTACTGCCCCCCCCCACAGGCATGCTTGCTCCCAACTTCCCCCCTGCCAGCATGATCACCCTCAACTGCCCTCCCCTCCTGGCCTGATTGCCCCTAACTGCCTCTGCCTTGGCCCTGCCACCATGGCTTTGTCCGAAGGACATCCAGAAGGTCTCCTGGTATAATTAGCATATTACCCTCTTACTAGTATAGATGTTTTAGAGTCCAAAAATCATACCATTGTTGTTGGTATTATTGGTGATATCATACACTTTAGTTAGCTAAGCAACTGTAAATCACAAGTCTGATCATGTTATTTTGCTGATTATATAACTGGAATTAACAGTACAATAGAAAAGCAAAAATGCTTTAATTGGCCATTTGATTCACTCTGACTTTATATCTTAAAACCTTTCTTTACACACTCTCAGCTTTAACCAATCATGCCATTTGTTTTGCTAAGCCTGGGATGACCTTTGTCATATTTTTACTCATTCAAACTCTCCCTGTTTTTTAATGGTCACAATGATATTTCTCTGTATCACTACCGTATTTTATTTCCCTGACTAGATATGACCTCTCAAGATACAACTGAGTTATTATTAATAATAATTCTAAATGTTGAACTCTCTCATAGAAATTGTAAAATTTTACTCTGCTTGTTATAATATGGAGCTCGATGCCTACAGATTGTTTAAGAAAAAAAGAGAGATGGATATGTTTCTGTGTATTTATATAGGTATGTAAATGAATACATTAATATATGGTCATATATATTGTTGCTTTGAATATACTACATGTCAAATAAGCTCTTGATAAACTAAATTTATATATCTTTTATTTTGTATAAACTCTTAAGAAGAATAATATTGGTTTAAAGATATTGGCTTAAGGTCATACATAGTATTTTTACTCATATGAATTTGCAGTTAATTGTAAAATTTACCACAAATGTTAATAAGTATATATTTTTAAATATATTTATACAGTACAGCTTATAAGTAAATATGCATTGAATAAAATATAAGCAAATGAGTGAATAAATAAATGTGTCTTGTAGAGTAAAGCCTCTGCTCTCATTTGCTTCTGGACAAAATTAAATGATCATTTCACTTTTTAAATAAAACCTAATAATTTAAACACTTGCATAGACAACTATTGGCATTCTGATATTCAATTTCTTAAACACACTCTGTGGATAAAGTTTAATAAATTAAATATTGGTTCTATATATCTTGATATTATAAAGCAGAATGCCCCAAGAAAAATATACACTAAGACAAATGAACTACCATGTTGCATATTAGAATTTCAGATCAAGTCAGAATTAAATGTCTAATTCAATTAAGTAGCACTGCATAGACAACGATATAACAAATTTTAAAGAGACCAAGTAAATTGCACTTCTTCCTTGCAAGTTCTATAACTTTATTCTGTAGGAAATAAGAAGAAATAGAATATTGACTTAAGAATTCAAGTTAATCCTATTAGGTAACAATGTGATATTTTAAAGTATTTTCTAAATATACTTATAACTTAGAAATCCCTCAAGGTAGCACAAAAGTCAACTAAAGGCCTACAAGATATTATGACCATTTCCTTTATATGTGCAGCAAATTTCCCAAATGCTATGAATGCTGTGTTGACGTTTTGGATTTATAATCCTACTTTCTCATGGAAAAAACTGTGACAGTACATATTATTATTATAGAAAGTTATTTTCTTGTTTTATAGAATGCTATTTTGCTATGATTTAATTTAATGTTTCATCTTGAGGTTTTCTTATACTTATTATAGTCAAAGACCATACAATATATGTGAAATTCAAACTATTCTTTATTGATTGATTTATTTGGAGAGAGAGAGAGAGAGAGAGAGAGAGAGAGAGAGAGAGAGAGAGAGATTTGTTGTTCCACTTATTTATGCATTCATTGGTTGATTCTTGTATGTGCCCTGATTGGGGATTGTCAGGTCCTCGCCTCTCTGCTAGGGACCGGATCTCCTGGGACGCCAGGTATTCGACAGAGAAGCCATGAGAAGTTGTGGGTATATAAGAGAGTTTTTATTGTAGCCCAAGTAGCCATTGCTATGACAGGAGCTATTAGACAAAGCAGTTCTTCAAAGTAAAGTCCCATATAGTAGCCTTACACCAGCTAGGTAACAATACATCTTTCCTACAAAGTAGCAGTAGCCTCCAAATAGGAGCTATACAGGAGCCATCCTTAGAGCTACAGCCTCCCTAAGCAGCCGCCTCCCAGGCCCCTGCCTGCAGGTCAGTAACATTCTTTAATACTAACTTAGACAAAAAGGCTTCTTGCCAAATAGTGAACTCAGTCTTTTGGGTTATAGAAGGGCACACTTGCGTCGTGTACATACAGTAAGAGAGCTATGTCCTTGCCTCTTGCCCCTGCATATAGCAAAGTAACCTTGAACACCCTGATTAGGATTCCCATACTCAGAGTGGCCTTAAACATCTGGTGCACTCTAGATAGGGCCCCCACAGGGATCAAACTCAAATCTTTAGCATATGGGGACAATGCTGTAACTAATTGAGCTTCCTGGCCAGGGCCACTGTTTTTAAAAATCAATATACTCTAAGCAAATGCAGTATCCTAAGTCACACATTTCTATGCCAAAAACAAACAAAAAATTCATGATGGTATTTTGCTTTATTTGAAAACTGGTGTTGAATTTATTGTTCTTTATCTACCACAAAATTTAGTTTATTTAATGATAATTTTTTTTTACCAATAAAAACAAGAGTAGAAGTATGGAATAATAATGTAGAAGCCACTTTTATTAGTGTCTTAAGAGTCATTAAAAGTTGAATCAGGAAATGTTTAGTGAAATTATTTACTATTCTGACTTTATATATGAGACAAATATTGCAAACCCTCAGGAATTATGAGAGATGCTTTTAGTAATTTAGTAAACAGTCTCCCAGAACAGACAAGTAAATCCAGCAATAAATAGGAAAGTATAAGATAAGTGCCACAAATCCTTTAAAACCCCTGAGAATTGTCACTGCAGGCTACACAGTCAACAAAAATAATTCATTCAACTGTCTGCTCAAGTAGAAACGTGCTTCAGCTAGAAAGTTTAAATTTCATGCACACTAGGAAAGAAAAGCAGTTCTGGGGCCTCAGAGTTTCAAAGTCCAACTAGGTTTAGAAAGAAATATTTTTGTTGTGTTATCAATATAACATTAATATAACATTAAAAAAAGAGTGCCTAGGTATGCATGTCTTAGATCTAAATGTATACAGGAAAGAAAGAAATGGATTATCATAAAATCTAGACATTTATTTTTGGAAGGAGGGAGAAGACTGATAAAGAAGGGGCTGAGAGGGTGGCATGTTGGGTACTAATAGAGGTCCTTTTCTGATTTGGGTGAAGGGTGCATGAATTAACTTATAATTTATTGAGCTTTTCACTTTCAATTTGCAGCATTTTCTGTATGTGTATTGTATTTCACAATGAAAATAGTTTAACAATTTAAATTGCTTAAGAAAAGCCATTTATAAAGAAATGAATTTACCTACATAAGCTTGTTCATTCTATTTAACTTATTGTAAATTTTCAATAATAGTTTATTAATTTTAATAGTAATGCGACATAAGGACCATGAAAAGTAAGAACACTTTTCATTACCCCTCTACCCTAGCCCCTGGAAACCCAGAAAATACAAATAAAATCACTCTCTTCTATCTCCCGTGACAATTATGTACCTATTTTTGTTGTGTTATCAATATAACATTAATATAGCATTAAAAAAAGAGTGCCTAGGTATGCATGTCTTAGATCTGGGCATCAATAAAATCCCCAAGGGAGAGGAATGGGAAAAGGCAACTAAGACAATGAAAACACCCATCTTCCATAAAGAAGGGGCTGAGAGGGTGGCATGTTGGGTACTAATAGAGGTCCTTTTCTGATTTGGGTGAAGAGCAACATAGAGAGTATTCAATATTCTCAAATCCACCGGAAGTCATGGGAATGGAAATAGAATTTTTATTAGGTTTTATAATAAGGATGCCATCAGTGACTTTAGTGATAATTTCTAGTGGAGTAAGATCAGAATCCAGAATATGTAAGGCCTCATTTTCTCCAACTTTCCATGTGTAGCACCCATCTCTGCTACTATGGGTATGTGCCTTTATGAGAGCCCGGATTTACCCAACAACACAGACTAACTGATATTATCTGGGTGTGTCATCATGTCCATTTTGTTATTTAGTGTTTCTTCAGTGGAGTCCACTCCTGGTGAGGGATAGATAAGGAGTCATGACAGATCTTTACACTCTGTGCCACCTCTAATAGGATGATATTTATCTCTTCCTCATGCCTCATTGTCCTCAACCTCCCAATCTCTACCCTTTCAGACCTCAGACCAGCTTAGCCGTTGGCCACTGCCCAGGACTCTGTGCACACTTTTACTTCAGGTCATTTTCCTCTCCACAGAAAGGGAATGACCAGGAGAATTCACTTTGTCTAAGGTTCTTTAACAGGAAATTTTCTTTCATAACTGCCTTTGATGGCAGTCCCTGAGTGCAGCTGTGTTTCAGCAACAGGATATTCTCACCTCTCCACCTACAGCCCCAGGGAACACATGAGTAAACTGAGGCTGGGATATTTCCTCTTCTGTCAGCAATTCAAAACAAATCCTCCATGAGACCAGAGGTGTGAGCTGAGCTTGAAGCATGAGTGCAGCAACTGTAGGTGATGTGGGGTTCTGTGCCAACTGCTTGTGCATTTTATTTATGTGAGACAGGGATCAAGGTGCATGAGATTTATTGAGAGATTGTTTATAAGGAAATAATATAATGGATTGGGGAGTAATATAGGAATGTGAAGAAGAAAAAAATAAGCAAGAAAATAGTTTGAAATAGTCTAACGATGGCGAGACAAATGGAACGTGGTGGCCATGGATATGTTATGGGCCATCGTTGTGGTGCTAAATTAAAAACTCAGGTGAAGAGACGGATGCTAACTGAGGAAAGTTCTATAGAGAGGGAAGAGCTGTGAGCTCTTTACTACCCCAAATAACACACGGGGCTGGGTGCACAGGCGTGGCTAGGCGAATCTGAGCAAGATAGTGACATCAGCCACAATGACCTCTGCACAAACATAGTTTTAATATGTACAAAATGTAAATTCCCAGCTCATATATCTTCTCTGGGATTAT
The DNA here is from genome assembly GCF_000147115.1 of Myotis lucifugus. NCBI lineage: Eukaryota > Metazoa > Chordata > Mammalia > Chiroptera > Vespertilionidae > Myotis > Myotis lucifugus. The sequence goes on along the minus strand of NW_005871207.1, from coordinate 267,011 downwards.
AATTCATGTATTCAGGGCCTACTTGACATCTCTACAGATATATCACTGACACCTCAACCCCACTACTCTCAATAGCGTGCTCTTAATTTCTCTCGATACATGGTTTCTGTTGTTCTTCTTGGTTGTAAAAGACATTGATATTTACTTACTTGTTCATAATGTAAATCTCACAGCCATCTTTGATATCTTCTTCTTCAATAATATCTATATTCATTCCATTTTTGCAGCAGATGCTGCTACGTTCCTATCCATATCCTCACGGCTCTTATTCATGTTTATGCTCCTGGCTAGCTATTACAAGTGCCTGTAACACTTCACCCAATGTCTTTCTCTGGCACACTCAGATAACATGCGGGGCAGATTGGAAGTGCTGGAAAGTGAATAATTTAGAAGCAATCTTTAGATAATGATGTGTGGGATTTGGAAGATTGATTCCCCAGCATCCTCTCCCCTTGTATAGGACTCTGATCAGGAATTCTCTACACTGTCTCCTGAAGAACTCAGCAGCAATGGGCTCCAAGTGTCCACAGTGGAATCATTTTTTGATAACACATCTGAATTAGCCTCCATTCCTTTTTCATCTCACATCTACCTGCCTGAGTAGTGCTTCTCTGAATCATATAAAAAGAGTTATTGCACTTAAACCTTTGTCTAAATTCTGCTTCATAGAAAACTACACTAATAAATGCACAAGTCTGACCAGTTTATTCCCTTACTGCTTTAAGAATCTGTACTTTTACTTACATGGCCATAACATAAATCCGGTTTCCTATCATTTCTCGGCTTTGACCAGCACTGCAATAGCTTTCAAACTTCTTTCCAAAAACCCATTCTGCATCTCTTTAAGCCATTCTAAATACTGTAAACCCTGATGTTTCCAAAATGCAAACATGACAATATATTAAAACTACTTAATGGATTATATGGATTTCAACTTAAAAGCCAATGCATTTTACATAGTGTACAATTTATGGTATATTTTCACTCAGCATCCATTTCACTCAGATCCAAGCACCTTTCTGAATTGCAATGAGTGAATAAATACTTCATTTCCTAGGCTAATTAGCAGTGTGGGCTTAAGATAGGAATTATAATCTCTCACTGAGATGTGCTTCCCTGAAACAGAAACAGAATTTTAAGTTCAAGTTCTTTATTACAGCCAGATGCTATGATGTTGAAAAATAAATTTTGAAAGACTTTAGTGTTTATGATTACCAGGGTCGCATTTCATGTTTAGACATATGTTTACGTGAAGAAATAGTACTAATAGTACTAATTGTACTGATAGTACTAATGTCAGTACTAAAGGCAATGGCCTTCTGATCTTTGGAAAGGCTTTGTGAAGGTGACCTACATAGCTAGTCATGTGGCAGCATGTAAAATGATATTTCTCCAGTTACTCCAAGAACATTTAAAGGTCCTAATTTCCTGTGTTAACTCTCTTCATGTTTGGAATATCTGGAATGATTTCTCTTCTAAGCACCGAAACTTGATTATGCAAATAACACAGCACCTAGTTGATTTGCATATACTTTCCCAGCTTCAGCATCCACAGATATCTTAATTTTCTGCATTTCAGTCATCCGGCTTTTATTATTTTACTGTTGTATGAAAATCTCATGCTCACTCCAGCTGCAGAGTTATTTCTTGCTTCTCAACACTTCCCAACGGCATTTCAAAAATGCCTTTTAGCCTCTGTTATCTAAATAATCACTACTCTAGGGAAGCCTCCCTGAGGTCCTACTTCACTAAATTATTTATCAAATTATCTACTTATTTCACCTCTTTCATATAAACATCCATTTTGAAATTGTTCATCTTAAGTGTGATTATTTAAATATTATATAACTCATCAAAACAAGGGCTAAGTTTCTGAAACCAAGGCTGACTGTTTAGTCCTTCTATTCTAATCCCTAGAACACAGCTGGCCTAAGGAAGAAATTCAATAATTTTCAGTGAATGTTGTTGAGAGAATTAGAAAAATGAGGAGCTATTTAGTGAAATGGTATTTCTGTTTGAAGAAGTTAGTGATGGGATCCAGACCTCATGTTGGCAACTTGATTGCATGTAGGAAGAACCTTGTGCCACTATGATGGGAAATAGGAAGGAAAGACAGCTGTTGATATTTATTGATGGTGTGTAAGAAATTAAGGGCTGTATTTTCTCCCTGAAGCAAAATATTAAGGAGTCTGCTGGTAATGAACAGAGTTGTAATTGGGAGATGATCCAAATAGAGGGGAACATATTGAAAACTTCTACTTTATTAATGGGAAAGAATGTTGACTAGGAAAATGAAAGAACTACAGACAGTTTTGAAGACACACTTTAGAATCAAGAGAAAATATTATAAAGATACTAGTGTGTGCAGGTGATTTAATCAACCATTTCATAGTTTCAGTAAGTAGAAATAATTTAAATGACCCACATTCTAGGCATTTTATCATGTCTGTGCTAGAATAATAAGGCAACAATAAGGCAATGCTGAAGAATACTGACAGAAACATGGGTTCTATTTTAGAGACAGACTAGAAAGGGTAAGATGCCTTTAAATGGAATAAGTTAAAAATTCATAAAATAGCAATATTTTTGGAGTCATAAACATAAGCAGTGGGAAGAACAGAGGTCTGGAGATATATGAATATATGATCAGAGTATGAAAATTTAGAATCTAATATTCCAGAGTTCCTGAAACTAGTGTAAAAGAGATATTTTAAAGATTCTAAATCTGATAATTCAGTTCCTGGTTAAGTGGGGCTGTATCTTGATCCCATCTCAAACACATAGGACTGGCACAGGTGAAAGGGATATTTCTCCATAAAAAAGTAAGAGGTTCTAATACCAGATTAAAGGAAATCGGATGTTGAATTGACAAAAATTATATATGTCAATGGAAAGTTCTTTAATTGTAACAAATACTGTTTTAAATCAATTTCATCTACCCACTGTCAGGAACACATCATGCTCTGTCATTTAGAATCATAAAACAGAAGGGTAATATAAATTCAGCAGTAAATTTAATAAATTAATGTGATTAGTTTGAGGAAAACACAAAAGAAAACAAGGATTCAATTCATTCAACAAATACTTGCTGATCATCTATTATGTTCAGAAACTCTGTGTGTGTGTGTCTGTGTGTGTGTGTGTGTGTGTGTGTGTGTGGTTGAAATGCATCAGATTAAAATCTGATCTTCTAGAACTTAAATTTTAATATTAGGTTTTATAACCAAATTTAAGCTTGTACCACTCACTACATGACAGCCAATAAGTCAAGGAACAAGGTGCTGGGGTAAGAAAAGCAACTTTATTTGCTAAGCCAGAAATCCAAGAAGATGGCAGACTAGCATCTTAAGAACCATCTTAAGGAGGTACAGAATGCGTGCTCCTTTTACATTAAGGGGAGGGGCAAGGGATGATTGAGGACCATAGACATTTGGGCACCAGCAGGGATCCCAGGAGGATCATGCAACTTCTTTGTACTTTAAGTGTGTTGAGTCTAGTTGATGTGATTCCAGGTATGAGGTTGAACATCTCCTTGGGAGAGGCAGTTTCCAGTAAGGGGCTGTTTTTGTCAAAGTCAATCTGCAGCAGAATTCCTCCAAATGCTACATGCAAGATTCAACAGAATCTATTAACCTAAAGGTCCTGGAACAAATTAGGCTTGAGCTAGATGAGTCAAAGAAGCCAAGCATTTCACTCTGTTACAGTTGCAACAGACAGACAATAAACACAATAAATAAGTGAATCATATAGTTGTTTAGAAGGTAAAAAATTGTAACAGAAAAATAAAAAAGAAGACACAATACCAAAGTTTAGAGAGTTTGAGTGGTTGACATGTATAGCGCTGACTTGGCACGTTGTAATTGGTGCTCAGAGTATGCTTTATTGAAAAGGAACTACTGCTGATGGAAGGAGAAAGGGGAGTTAGCCATAGGAATCCCTGGGATAGAACGCATCTCGTTAGAGAAAATAGCTAATGGAAAAGCCACGAGTTGGAGTGAGCCAAGTGTTTTTGGTGAAATACTAAAGAATCGAGGAAATTAATATTTCAGGGAGTGTTAATAACTGGAACTAAGTGGTCAGGAGAGAATGTGAGCGATGAAACAAGAGACACAATCACAATGTGAGGTCACTTAGGGCCTCAGTTGCTCTGTTTGAAATGAGGAGCCGTTCAAGGATTTTGCACTAGGAGGTAACTTGATCTGAGCTATGTGTGAGAATGTTACACTCCCTGATGCATGAGGCTGTCAATAAACTATTGACAATGTACAGTTGCTTTGGAATATTCTGGCATTGGTTGGCTTTTCGTTTACAAAGTGTGTAGTCCCAGCAGTCCCTGTTTGGATGGGTTGAGTTTCAGGGAGAAGAAACTCCAGAGAAACCCCCTGCTCTAAAGGGCAGTACCTAAACACCGTGGTTTTCTGCAGCCACGCCCATCTCTATGCAGGTGAAGGAGTCAGTGTCACTGGGAATACACTTGCATTAAGTAATAGAGAATCTATTGCTAAAGGGTCTTCTTCCTGTAAAGAGATACCATTTTCTTCTGATTAGATGTGTGCAGTTCCAACTATGCAATGGGGGTCAAAAGCAGCTCTTCATCAAAACCTCTTCTCTTCCAAGGCTAATCAACTTGCTTCACAGAAAGAGGGTCAGGCACAGTAGAGGACTTAGTGCATTTAACCCTATGTCACCCGCTGCCCGTAGAACACACCAGTGTTCTCGCAGACATAATGGCATCATCAAATAGAAATGGGTCTAGGATTCCCGATTATAAAGAAAACACAAGGACTATGAGACTTATATTTTATATTTTAGCTTGAACTTCTAAATAATAAAAAGCAATGAAAACAAAATAATTTAAAATGAAAATCTTCTCTAGAGGATGAAAAGTAATTAAAACAAAGGAAGTGGGAGAAAATAAAGAGAAATTTAAAAATAAAATTGAAGCTATTACTGCAGCATCTTAAGCAATTTCTGATAGCATATTGCATTATTCTTTTCTAGTGTTTTTCTTGTGCATATTTACATATTTAAAATCTGTTGTTATAATTCCAAGCATGCTTTTTGTAGTAGCCAACTGGTTGTATGTACTTTATATGTTGCAATATTATATTTCACAATAGATTTTTAATAGTTGTATAATATTTAATTGAGTATGATACAGTTGGCCTTTTATCATTATTAGAAATAAAAAGCTATGTGAAATCAAGATTCTACAGCATTGTATATATTTGTAGGTTATGGTTATTTTGTTATCATAAGCATATTCAATCCAAATCCTTTCTCTTTTATTTTCTAATGTTAATATCTGATTCTTAACATTAAAAGAATAATATCAGTTAGGGACAGAATTTCAAATTGATGTTCCTCTTTCCTTATTAATATTCATTAATTGATGTTCTCTAAGTAATGAATAGAATTGGCTGTCTAAAAACCACAAATTTGTCTTGGATCACTTTAGATATGAGCTGTGTACATTTATGAATCCTCTAATCATTGTTTCATCTGCAATATATTTATTATTATTTCTTGTTTTTAAAAGTGAATTTATAAAATATGCAACTAGGAAGGCTGCATAGAAGGTAGATTTTTGACGCTAGAAAATTGGAAAAAATAAAAAGGTGCTAAGATATATGAGTATTCATTTGCTTTGTGAAACAATTAGGGTAGTCTACCGGTTAATATCAGAAGTGTAAAATAAAAGGGAGGGAAAGTCACAATTAATCATAATGAAATGCATAGTTCTATATAAATATAAAATATAGATAGGGATAACAAGTAATTGAGTAATTCAGCGTAGGTGGTATGCAGACTATCACAGTATAAAACAATAGAAGAGACATGTATTTCTTGGATAAAGAATAGAAATATTTTAAGATACTATAAGAACAAGAAAATAATTCCTGGAAATCAGAATAGTGTAAAAGTTTGGTGTGATATTTTACAATGTACCTTTATGATCATATGTGATGGTTTTTTAAAAATATTTTTTTATTTATTTATAGAGAGAGAGGGGAAGGGAGAGGGAAAGAGAGATATAAACATTGATGATAGAGGAAAATTATCAATCAGCTGCCTCTTGTTCGGCCCCCATTGGGGATGGAGCCACAACCTGGGCATGTGCCCTGACCAGGAATCAACTGGTGACCTCTTGGTTCCTGGTTTGACATTCTACTGCTGAGCCACCCCTGCCAGGCCTGTGATGGGGTTTTATCTCTTACAGCTCTTAGCTGAAAAATAAGAAACAGGTTTTGGTTAACTTAAAGAGAAATAAATTAACTGGGATGATATCTGATATGTTCCAGATTCAAGGGGAAGACTGGAGAACCTGTTTCACAGAGTAAGCCAGAAATAAGGCAGTATGAACCCCAAGAAAATAACTATTCACGTTACTACCTGGTATAGAGATACCTAGGCATTCCGTGCTGTCATTCCTGCCACTATTTCTCAAATTTCATAATTTCTTTTAGGTTCAAACTCTTAGGAGTAGCACTTGCTTGACAAATAATCTAAAAATAGAAGAAAGAAATATCTGACCCCCATTCGTTTCCCAGAGTGATATGGATAACAACACAAAGAAAATGTCTGCTTTGGAGAAAGAGTTGTGATTCAAATAATAGACTAACGTAATATCGGTTAGAAAGATTTACAGCATTACACAAAGCTTAGACCTTTGCTTGTAGGCAATAATAATTCATAGCTGTATCTTAAGCAGAATAATTAATCTCATTAGGATTGCATCTGACAAATGACTGTAGTATCAATATGGATGATAATGCTGCAGCTTTAAGAGTCTCTTGATAGGGAATTCAAGAGACTCATAATATTCTTAAAAACAGATAAGTGTCTTACCCAGCAAAATGATGGTGGGGTTTTCAAGAATAAAAAATAAAGAATGGATGTAGTAATTATTTTGGAAGTAGCATTTGGAGGGTTTAGTAAATCACTGGATATGACAGATAATGAAGATAAGTGAGCCTTAGATATCTTATAGTTTTGTTTTTTTTTAATTGGCTAACTGGGTATTTGGGATGCTAATGAAAGATAATTCAGTTTTGGACCCACCATATTTGAAAGAATTCAATACTCAAGAATTGTGAAATATTGGGCTAGAGTTTGAAGGCATAATTCTGAGTATTTATGCATTAATACTCTAGGGACACTTACAGAAAAATAAACCAGTAGAAACAAAACAACAATAAAAAAGCAAAACCCAAGGTGTGTATTTTGATTGAAGGCAAGAAAATACTGGGAGGCCAGTTGGATTATGTGCTATTGAAATCAAATAAAAAAGAAATGAAAAAAGTGCTACAGGTTTAGATAGTAGATAGTCACTGATATACTTCACAGAAGTTTCTTCAGTGGCAAGAAGAAATCATTACTGGAAGGATTAAGGAATACATTTGTAGTCACAAGGGTGAAAACTGTTGTTCAAAGGTATTTGTCAGAATGAGTGACCATAGCAGAAAACATTTTTTAAGGGGGTGACAATGAAGGAAGGGTTATTTAAAATATAACTTTATAAAGCAAAATTATTATTATGTAAAAAACTAATACACTATTTTAGTCCTGCTTAAGTCCAATGTGATTTACTTGTTTTATTAAGTAAGATAATTTAATGCTGTTTGATTTATACACTATTTAACAACTCATACATTTATTTGTTATTCAATTAGTGATGATTAACATGTTAAATACCTATGTTTCCTATGTTTAGCCACACCCAATATATAGGAATGACTTAGAGTAATATATTTATAGAATAGTCCTGAATCTTATGCAAATAATTGTAAACAAGCACATTATAAAATACACTTTTTAATTTTAAAGATAATCATCTGAAATAGAAAGGCTTAACATTTCACTTTACAAGATACCAAGAGCATAAGATTCTCAGTATTAAACATTGATTTATTTTGTTGGAAAATATATATACACATAAAAAGCAAAAAAAAAAAAAATACTGAGAAAAGCTATTATATTTAACCTCAATATATAACATTAAGAGACAAATACTTGATTATTATTTCACATTCTTTTAGTTGATTCTGAAAACTAATCATCAAACAAGTAAACAAGAGAATCAATAATGGAAATCGTACTACCAAACATTTAGTCGCAGTGCTCTGAAGAGTAATTAAAATGTTTATATAATAGTAAGTCTTAAAATTACCCAGAGCTCCCCATCGAAGTATGGCAAACTGGTGTAGAGTTTATGAGTTGCCAATGTGCCAAGGTACTGATGGCCTCAGCATCTGGGAGGCCAGGCGACTGGACTTACTGCTGTTGGCTCAGGCAGCCTTGTTTAACCTAATGTGCCCTAAAATATCCTTATGTGCCATGAGGTAAAAGTTTGTGCATCACTACTTTGTGTAAAGTCTTTGTTAAACCCAGTGCAATGTGATTTTTTTCCTCCTGAAGGAAATGAAAGAAAATGAAATATAAACTATTTTATTACATTTTTTTTACCATGAAAACTTACATGATCATGAGAGCAATTGTACTCAAATAATAAAAGAGGAATAAAGGAAATTATTTTCCCACAATTTAAACTGTGAACATTTTAAGGCATTTCACTCAAGATGTGTTTGTGTTTATGTTTGTGTTTAATAACCTTGGGTCTATTTTTTGAATGAACATACAATTATTGAGGGGGCAAAGACTTGAAAAGCTTGGAATTGGAATTCTAATATACATATAGTTTATATTATAAAATTAAAAATACTGAATTTAATTAGGAATAGTGATAGTGAAAGTACTGTAATACAATAAGAAAGAGTTTTATAAAAATGTCCATTGAATGATGATTATATTAAAGGTTTTTCCTTGCCAGGAGCAACAAGAACTGGGTAGCTAAAGAAAAATCATTTATCTTAAGGGTGGTATTTAAGTGAAAGAATTTAAGTTAAGAATAAATTCTTGTGGTGTGGGTATTCATTTCTGATTCTATTTCCACTTGATTATGTCAGAAATATAAGTTGTGTTGTTTAGAACCATATCCTGAGGGAAAGTTTTAAGCTATAATATTTTAGGAATAGTTTTTATAAATTAATTTTAATCACTGAATGTTGTTTACTAGTATATCCAATAATAAGGACAGTTTTCATTTCCTCATATGGATATTTTTAGTTTAATGTCATTATATATACAAATTTCAAGAGTTGTTTGTGTGCATTGACATGTCTTCTAGTTTCTTTTCTCTTTAAATTGGAAGAGGACAAACCTTTCCTATGTAACTTACTAGGCCCTGGACATTATAGGAATATTTCAGATTTCTTTGTTATCTAGTGTTTCCTTTGTAGGTAGCATTTGCAGAAAATCTGTTTTTATTTAATATCATTCATATTTTTTAATTTTAATCAATCTCATTGTCACTTGAATATTTATAAGATAGAAAAAAGAGTGCTATTATTTTTTTGAAGGGAAAACTAGGCATATATACATTTTATAAAATGATAATAAGTGGAATTTTCTTTCATAAGAACCTTTGACAATAATTGAGGTCACAATATTACTCTAATAATGTTTTTCTTGTTTGTAAGTCAGTGCATTTAGTTACACAAAATTAGTTTGCTTGAATTCTTCAGTTCATAGAACACTATTCTCATTGGTTAGTGTCAGACTCTTCTTTTATTTTGTGGTTGTTTTTTATTATTTTAATATTTTTATTTCTTATCTTTGATGTTATCAATATACAGATAAGGCCACTGTTATATACTTTGTGGCCTACACATATTCAATCATTGGAATCAATAAACTTATCACTCCAGAAGCAAAGTCGCTAAATAACATTGTATGATTTGTTTTAAGAGATATAAATAAAGCACAGATAACAAACTGGTTAGATACAGATAATGTCCTCTAATCTTTAATTAATTTTGTGCTTCACACAAACATACACGATAAATTACAGATAATTTTGAAGAAAATGACCCTGAGAGATAAATAGCAAATATTATATCAAGAATTCCTTTTTTAATTTTATGTTTTTCATTCCAGAGCTAAAAATTAAATACAAAGTACATTTAAGAATAAAGAAGTTTTCTACACAATTCCACCTCTTAAACTTATATCTCAATACACATGCACATAAACGCACACATACATTCATAGTTTAAAAATAGATTATAGATTGTTTCAAAACTGTTTAATTTCTTATGTCTATTTGTACACAAAAGCAAAGAGCTACAGTTTTTTGAATATATATATATGCTTACATGATTATTGGAACTGGCAAATCTAAGGGAGAAGTCTGAAGTATAGATAAAAATTTGGAGACTCTCTAGTAAGGGTTAATGCTGTAGTCTTGAGACTGAATTTCTTCCTCAAGGAAGTTTCAGCTTTGTTCTTGTGGCTTTTCAAGTGATTGTATTAAGTCCCACTCAAATTATCAAAGATATTTTCTTGAAGTCATTTAATCGTAGATGTTAACCACTCTACAACATACCTTCACAACAACCTGGATTAGTGTTTTAAACTGAATAACTGGGTACCATAGTCTATCCAAGCTGACATTCAAAATTAACCATCACAGATAATAGAAACTAATTTTACACAAAATATGCAAGTAAATAGTAGTTTTAGGTGGACTGTTAGACTATCTATTTGAATGGTTTATTTCTAAAATAAACAAAACTGCAATAAGTGTGATACAACTTGATTGTCCTATTCTTTTCACAGGTTCATTACTTCAATAGTAGAATATTAGTGATGACTTGTATTGAAATGTATTTAATTATAAAGAGAACATGTTAGACATTTCTATGAAAAGCTCTCTTGTATTTTGTTGAAATGTTTTCCAAAATATAACTTGATTAAGATAAAAAATAATTTGATTAAGGTCCTGAAAGTTCACAGCATCTTGGATAGTAGGATGTAAATTTTTTATGAGAGCGTTAGATTACTAGTATATATTACACTTATTTCATTTAAACAGTTGTATTAATAACACGGTTCTAAACATAATAATTAAAATAATTGTGCTATTTTCAAGTTTGGGTCTTTACATGGATATAAAGGAACTTAAAGCATGTTAATGATGATAAAATAGTGTCAGTGATAAAAATATAGCTGGATGTCTAAATAATGGAACAAGAGTGAAACAATAAGGAACTATTAAGAGACCAAAAAGTCATCTGAGGGACACATGTCACCTTAATGCATTCATTATATACAATACCTGTTGTTATAGTCTTTCTTTCTAAAGCTATAAGCCCTATATAAGTTTCATATTTGATTAAGTTATATGAAGTTAAATGTAGATAATGAAAATGGAGAAGTTAGTGTAGAATCCCCAATATCTGGTCTAATTATCTGAATAAAGACTGCTTCCATTGAGGAAGCAAAATAGATTGCCTGTTGAATGGCAAACACTGTAAATTAAGTTTGACCTGCATCTGAAACATCTAAGTGGAGTCAAGTAGGCAGTTGGATTCATTAATTAGGAGCTAATGGAGAAGCCTAGAGTATAGATAAAAATTTGAAAATTACCATGGACCATATAGATGGTATTTAAATGAATCTAAAGAGAAAATTCATCTAGAGAAATAAGTGTACACCTAGCCAATTATGTCAGAGAGTAAGTATAGACATATAAGTGTTTCTAATAATTCATTCTAGATAGGAGGAAAACAAACATTTTATGGAATCACTATAGGCTTAGCAATACTATTTAATCTATTTGATATGATTTTTAAATAAATCCAATCAACTTAGTTGTGTATTTTATAAGAAACCTGCAATTAATTAGATGCAGAACTGAAGTAATTAATTTTGAGTTGAAACATTGTAATAATTTCATTAAATAAGTAAGATGAGAAGAGAGAGAAATGTATTGATATTAAAGCTGTTTGTACAGAAGTGGTTAAAATGATGTCATGTCATTTCTGTTACGGAAAACAAGAAGTGAAGATAGTGAGTAGGTCTATAGGTTGGAGTATTAATGAGGTTGAAGAATTTGTGCAATGAGTTGTATGAATAAACAAGAAGGGAGAAGAGTAGTACAGCTTGAATAGTGAGATGCTTGTTAACAGGACCAAATGTAGCATGTTTCTAATATAGGACTTATCCATGGAATTGTATTGCAAAAGTACAATACATGCAGTTGACGATTTTGTGTTTAGGTAGGAAGAAAGATGCAAATGGCCTATCAAAATAATTAAGAAGCACACATGGAAATTAATTTGGGCAATATTCCATTCAGATATATTGTTCTATAGCCTTTTAGTAACTGAGATAAAAACCTCAAAATCATTAAGGGCTCCTCTCTTTCTTTGATACCTATCCAACCTTCAGCAAATACTTTGGGTACTACTTACAAAAAAATCTGAAAAATCTGAATTCTAAACATTTATTACTACTTCCACTGTTGCCACTTTGGGCAAAATCACCATCAACTGTCAACTAAATTGCTATTTCTTACGAATTGGACTTCCTTCTTATACCATCATGTCTCTGTCCTTAATTCTATACAGATCAACCACCACAGTTATATATTTAAAATCCAGATTATGTATTTTTCTGTTCAAAACCTCCCAATGATCCTTATTCTACTTTGTTCAAAAACCAAAGCAATTATACATGTCTACTACCTTCTTCCTCGTCTTCATGAGCCCCCTGCCAAAACTTGGCTGCAAGCAGACTGACCTCTGGCTAATCTCCTGTCTCACCAAGACATGTGCATTGGCTAAACTCTCTGCCTGGTAGTCTCTACTCCCTACATTGGCAGGGTTCATTCTCTCCTGTCATTCTAGGATTCACTCAAATATCACTTTCTCAGTTACAACTCTGTCTACTCTATTTAAAATTGGGACACAACTGTAACACTTCTTTTCATTGTCATATATTTGTGTACAGAACACTTATTTATGATAAACTATTATTTAATTAATCAATTTACTACTTATTTACCTACACCAGAATCTAAATTCAATAAGGGCAGTGTTTGTTCATTCATTAAAATTTGAATGTTTCTTTTATTACTTTATCATCTGGATCTAAGAGGCTACTACAAAGTTCATCCTTAATAAGTATTTTTTATGTGAATAAGTGGTTTAATTTATTGTGATACATCAAATCTATATAACTTAAGATAGTTTCCAGTAAAGAACAGTAGCAATACCATATTTAATCAAGAGGAGAGACATTTTGTGAAAAAAAGTGGATTTCGTTCTGCTGGATTTCAGATGACAGTAGATTGGTGACTCAACAGGTGTGCTGCAAGAATTTCTAAAACATGCAATACCTGACTATTTAGTCAGGGGCATTGACCTCTTTTCCTTAGACTGTCCAAACAGCCAACACAACAATAACTATCCAGTGTGGATGAATGAAAATTGTAACTATTTTTGGTCAGATCTATACTTTTTCAAATACAATATTTTCGGTGTGTTGCAGAATTTTAGCAATTAGTTTATGTGTGCAATGACATGAAAAACATTGAAATTTGCTTCAGTAGCTACATAATAACCACTTGCACTACTTACCTGGTTTTCAATTCTGATCTTATGTTTCAAAAATAATTTTTATAAGCTGAACTTTATAAAAATATTCTGCAAAAATATTTGCAAAATATGCAAATATTAATGTTAAGCTTTAGAAGAACTCTCAAGTAAATCTGACAAGAAATGATGCCCACTTTATCAATTATGCTTTGGGTGTTTTAAGACACCATGAAATTACCCAAAGTGAAGCTTAAGCCAATTTAATTCTGACAAATGAACTTTTTTCAATTAATATTTTCAATAAACGTGTTTTAGAAAAAAGCCAGTATGCCATGAATGAATGCACAGGCTTATGGCCTAGATTCACTTGGCACTTCTCTTGGAAGCCAAATCTTATTTTCATAATCAAGACCTCCCACAGAGGACTCTTCTCACATTGGATACACGCCTGGTTCATCTAGATGCAAGCCAACTAATTGCTGGGACAACAGATGGGTCTATTCAATCGATGTACCTATCTGCCAAATAAAGCTAAAAATGTCTCAAGCTAAAATAAAGTAACCCCCACCCAAATCAGTTGTTGATTAAATCAGACATATAATATATAGAATTTAATTCTTATCTTTCTCATCTTTCTTCCATGTAGGAAATAAGAAATAGAAAATTGTCTAGGTTGGAACAAAATTCTGCAAAAACCTGCCATAGGGAAGAATCATGGAACCCAAGTAATGAAAATAAATGAATCTAAACCATTAATGCCAATGGTAATTTAGTAACTGTCAGGCTAGTCAATGTTGTTTTTTGTTTATTTGTTTGTTTTAAACTACAATATAAAAATAACAGCCAAAGAGTATATCACAATGGTTCTAATAAAGTGTTTGAGTCTAAGCAATGTTGTTTTTCCCATCAGGGACTTATTTTTAGCATATTATAAAGATTTAGGTTATTCCCCTAACAAAATGCTACTCTCTCTCCAATTTGTTCATACAATTTTAATTGAGTTAAGAGGTTTGTGATGCTTATTTAATTGTCCTTAAACCCCAGTTATGAATCATTCACTACCTATTAGAGCCCAAAAATTCATAAAGAAGAATTCTGAGTTTGCTTTGGGTTTTCAGAGCCTAACAATTGTGCTTTTCACAATGGTTTATGGGGAAAAAAATCTGATTTTTTCCAAGAGATGAAATAGGCTGAGCAGATTGGGGGAGGAAGAGTTAACGGAAAAACATACTGAGGGACTCCAAGAATAATAATCATAATAAAAAAAATTAGAACTGGAGAAAACATAAGAAAGCAGTGAAGTCAGCAACCAGAGATATATCCCTCCCAGATCCTAGATTCAATTTTTCTAGAACCAGAGTTGGCGCATGAAGGTTGTCCTGAGTCAAACGGGAGAAACAGCATACATTTTCAGGTGAAAAGCTACAGTGTATTGCTTTCCATATGATGTCAGATGGAAGCTCCCATTAAAAGCAGTTGTTATATAGTCCATAAATCTTAATCATGTCTGTACCCTGAGCTACCGCTCAGTGCCCATCTATATCAGACAGAGTTCAAGGAAGAAAACAGAAGTCACCCTGAATGTATTAGGGATAAACTGTTTAGTTCATGGCATCGGTGCTTACAGAACTATTAGAAGGACTGAAGGAGTAGAAGACAGGAAGAAGTCACATTACAGCTGTTGCAAACCACATGCTGGGAAGCTTGGACTGCTGTTGCCATTACTGCTGACTAGAAAACTGGCTCTCCCAATCAAATTGCTGTTGACTAGCCACTGGAATACAGAGTGTGGCACCCATAGACATTCAGGTCTCTCCTAAAATTGTTGTCAGCAGATACTGAAACAAAGTTAATTCTCCACTGCCATCTGTCCAGTATTGTCTGATTATGTCTCATTGATGGACTTTTATATGCATCAAGAATATTAGCTGCAAGGGTACTCTGTAAATGTAGTTTTCAACTTTCTAACCCATCAGTAGGAAGTCATTCTCAGTTAGAATTTAAAATACATCTTAATCTTCTCAAAGCACCTGGTCCTTGACTTCATAAACCAGACTTCCACGGTTATCTGAGCCTAAGGTTCCCAGGTCCCACATACTTTATCCTTGGGATCCTCACCCTTGCTAGTATAGCAGTGTTTCTTAATTTCATATTCTGTGCTGGCTGTATCTGGAGGCTGTATGTGTGTGGATGTGCACTCTACAATTACAGCAATGTCACAGAACCTGCAAGATATAGCCTGGGATTTGCTTATCACCCTCTTCTTAGCCTGACCTTTCTGTCTTTCCTTAGATTCCTTTTCCTTTACATCTGACCATAAGAGGGGGTCATATATACCCTGGCATGTTTGCCCCCTTTAGTGTACTTCCTAAAATTACAATATCTCATCTGTTTGCCCCCGTTAGTGTACTTCCTAAAATTACAATATCTCATATGTTTCCTATCATACATATGAGGATCAAACTTTAGGAAACACTGACTTAATATAACATTTTTGAAAAAAAAAGCCATTTAATCAAGTGTGACCATATTTTTCTCATATATTATTTCACTGGAGATATGACTCCTGGGGATGTTATGTAAGATGGTATGATGCATGGTTTACAATGGAGATTTAGTACATATCTATTAGATAAATAAATGAGTATAGTGAGTATTTTTTTAATTTTCATATATTTTTTCATATTTTTAATTAAATGAATAATTACTCAGTATTTAAAATTTTGTAGATTTATATGACTGAGTGTAACATTCCTATAATCTGCTAAGGAGAATAAATAGGAGAGATATGTATCTTCATCACAGCCTGGCCCCTCACCCCTCAGACCATCTTTTCTATACATTAATGACCAGGCTAATGTAAATATTTGAATTTGCAACCTAACTAAAGACCACTATTACTTGTGGACATCTCAGTCATAAGACCTTCACTCTACCTCTTTTTAATTTAATTTTTAGTTTATTGATTTTTAGAGAGGGTGGTGGAGAGAGAGAAACATCAACCCACTGCTCCACCTACCTATGCAGTCACTAGTTGCCTGTGGTATGTGTCTTGACCTGGGATCCAACCTGCCATCTTTCCTATCAGGACTACTCTCTAACCAACTGAGCAACCCAGCCAGGACCAGTCTACCTCTTGATCTACTATATATTCAATATTTTAGAAAACTGGAACATCAATAATATATATATTACTTTTCTTTTTATATTTCAGTTTCTAGATAAACCTTTTTATTTAATTTAACATCTGAGAGGATATATGCTATTGAAGAGCCTAAACAAAGTTTATTTTATATATTCTATGTACAAAAAACCTCCAAGGACATCTTCTTTTCCCCCCTGAGAAATCCAGGCTGAGCAATTCCAACAAATTCAGAAGGGCTTCCTGGAATGTACTAAATTCCATATACATATCAATATAAGAGATTAAGGTTTTCCAAAGAGGGCTGTAGGAATAATATTTAAGATATACTGCCAAATATATAGATACTATTCGTACACTGGGTGGCCTGCAGGGATTGGGCCAAAACCTGCCGTCCAATGCTGCCTGCAGCTCCTACCTGCAGCTTCCACTCATCCCAGCCCCACTGTGCCTGCTGCGGGCCTGTGCCTAATCAGTCCTGATCAGGAGAGGCTTGTGCTGCCATGAACCCTGCGTCTGGCGCCCTCCCAAGGGGAGTGGCCTGCAGGATCAAACTGAAACCAGCTCTCCAACATCCACTGAGGGGTCCCAGATTGCGAGAGGGCACAGGCCGGCTGAGGGACCCCACCAGTGCATAATCGGGAGGGACTGCAGAAGGGCTCCAGGACATGTCCGGCCCATCTTGTTCAATCCTGATCGGCTGGACCCCAGCAGCAAGCTAACCTACCGATAGGAGCATCTTCCCCCTGGTGGTCAGTGCACATCATAACAACTGGTCAACCAGTTGACTGTCTGCCCCCTGATGGTCAGTGCACATCATAGCAAGTGGTTGAGCAGCCTTAGCATATCATTAGCATATTATGCTTTGATTGGTTGTTCTGCAGTTCGGTCTATTTGCATATTGCCCTTTTATTATATAGGATACTAGTATACAATACTACATTATTACAATCACTTTTATATGTTGTAGCCTTCATGAATTTTAAACTTTTTAAAAGTTTAAAAATAAAATTTAAAAAATCCAGAATAACTTAAAAATCAGCCATAAAACTACAATATAGATATACAAAGAATGACCTTGACAATTTATAGAATATTCTTAGAAGAAATCTATGTATATAATTCCCCCCCCCCCCAGAGGAACATGTAAAAGTTCCTAATATTTAGAGGGACATTTTTGTAATCACAATTTTGTTTTCTTTTAAATTGCTGCTATTTCTACAATTATTTCCCATGGTAGTTCCATTATCCCTTTTATTATTTCTCAAAAGATACCAGCACAGCCCTGGCTGGTTTGGCTCGGTGGATGGGTCGGCCTGCGGACTCAAGGGTCCCGGGTTCGATTCCGGTCAAGGGCGTGTGCCCTGGTTGCGGGCACATACCTGGTGGGGAGTGTGCGGGGGGCAGCTGATCAATGTTTCTCTCTCATCTCTCATCGATGTTTCTGGCTCTCTGTCCCTCTCCCTTCCTCTCTGTAAAAAATCAATAAAATATATTAAAAAAAAGATACCAGCACACACTTGTACATCCTCTCCTCTAGAAATGAAAGATTATACCTTATTTACTAGTCAAATAACCTTAATGACTTTAAGGAGATAAGTTAAACATTCAAACTTTTGAAACTATAAAAGCTAACTGACTGATTCAACAACACTGCATTAAAAAGACCAGCTCTGCAAAGTATTTTGCAAGATCAGAATTATCATTACATACTGAAGGGGCAAAATGAAGTGTTATTTGAAGATAGATTGATACTTATATAAATATTTTAATACTCTTTATAAATGTTTTTTTTTCGTTCCATTGCTCTATGTCTAAAATATTTTATTACTTCATCTCTAAAATTAAATTTCATTTTCTATATCCTATAGCATCAGTATAATTTATGAGTAGCAACTTTACATAAAATATAGAAATTATATGAGAATTCAAAGATACAAATATAAGACAAAAACCACATTACTCTCTTCCTTTGCCAAATCTTAGATGTTATTCCAAGTGTATTAGCTGATAGTTTTCTTCCTTCTATGGCAGAGTCTCAAGATTTGTTTGTAGAAATACAGGATGCTGAGTATTTACATTCATGAGGAACCCTAAAGAACTTGCAGAGTGGAAGGGAGATTGAGAGTAAGAACAAGTGTGAGAGCTAGAGTGAGAAGGAGAGAGAGAGAGAGAGAGAGAGAGAGAGAGAGAGAGAGAGAGAGAGAGAAAATCAAGGGAAAATAAGATAGAGAGAGAGAGAGAGAGAGAGAGAAAATCAAGGGAAAATAAGATGGAAATAGATGGAATGTTCACATTCTTGGAACCACCAAAAAATAAAATAAAGGAGCAAAAACATGAACACTGCTGAATTTAATTAATTAAGGCTAACATTTCATATATGAACACTGCTGAATTTAATTAATTAAGGCTAACATTTCATATATAACATTATATATATATATCTCAATTGCTGGCCACAACAACAGGACATCTATCTTATGGTAATGACATTATGTCAGGTGTAATAAATGCAGGTATAGTAAACAATTATTAAAGTAGTAATTAGCCTTGCCTAATATAATTTGATCCATCTTTGGAGAAAATACAAGTGTGAACAAAATTAGGTTTACAGTTGGATGCACGGGAAACACAGAATTTACTCTTGTATTATTATTTATTAATTATTATATTTTCTATACAAATAACCGTAGACCTACTTTTTACTACCCCTGAATATGAAGGAATCTGTTAAAGATTTGTACTAAAGGGATATTTCTGTTTTAACTGCGCCAAATCTGCTACTTAATCCTTTTAATTTTAAATATTATCATTCTTGGCCAATTATTATCTGAATTGGGAGGTTTTGTTTGTCATTTTCAAACATGTCTTGTCATTTTTAATCTCATGATTCTTAACTAAATTTTAATTCCATAGATATCAACTATAATCTATCATGCATGATATTTATATCTGAAGTTTTCTCATGTCTGATATTATTGTATAAATGTTTTGTGCACCCTCAAGAAAGAAAATTTCTATAATCTTATGTTTTGTGATGTCTGATAGTTGATCATATGTTCAATAGACTTTGTCATTATTTAAGTTCTAATTTAGGGTGATTTCTTCCAGGAGAGGTTTGCTTTTGCCTTTGCCCTATACCTTGGACAGTTAAATGAAGGATAATTAAATTGTTGTTTATGTCTTAGTAGAGTGTGAACTCAGGCCTCGAATCTACCTGCAGGCCAGGTACCTCACAGGGGCAGTGCTATTTTCCATTGAATCCAAACACATTTCCTTATTGCCTACTCTAATAAAGAAAAATTTAAGTGTCCTTTAGTCAGTCTCCCTTAACATGCTGCTTAATCCATGAATCTCTTCTAGAGTAAGTATGGTCATCTCAACTAATTCATCATTTGCATAAACTTTGTAGCTCCCTTTGTGGTCATTTGGAAAAAATGCTTTAAACAGGATAGAACTAGCATTTCTTTCTAAATATTCATCTTGCTTCTTTCTTGATCTCTGATAATTTTCTTTCCAATCTTATAAGTTTAGTCATGAATTTGTTTATGACTGAAATATATATTGAACCAGAATATTTATGTTTTGTTGCAGAAGAATTTCAGCTTATTTTTTTCCACCAAAATATTATCAATTATGGGCATCACTGTATATTTTATTGAAGTTCTATAGGAGAGACAGAGGAAGAATTTGCACCATGAATTTTTTTGCTTTCCAAGAAGTTCCCTCTCATCTGCCACATAGTTCCTCTTTTTCTGATAGATACTGCCTTACTCAGAACTCCATCTCGTTAGCTCCTGTTCATGGTCAGACTGACATCCCCACAGACTTTTTGATTTTACTATTTTCTTGAGTACAAAAATTGTCCTTCTCTGGTTCTACCTCAAGTTCATATGATCCTCTCAAATTGATGCTCAGCTTCTCACTTATAATGACAGTGAGGATTCAGAAATGGCAAAAATTAAAGAAAGCAAATGCATCACTTAGTTTCTAAAATTTCCAATTATTAATAATTAGAAAATCTCTAGAAACAACTTTTTATATTTTAGAAAAAGCCACTTGGGATATTACTAGGAATCACATAAAACATACTAGTAAATCACTATGCTTAGAAAATACTGTCTTGGCAATACATAGATTTGCCATTCAATAATAACTTATTTTTTCAATAGTAAGATTTATGATTTTCTATCCATTATTTGGTATATTTTGTTGATTTTAAGTGTTTTATTTTTCTACTAGAGGCCTGGTGCATGAAATTGCATGGGAGGGGGGTGTCCCTCAACCCGGTCTGCACTCTCTCCAATCTGTGGGATCAGGCCTAAACCAGCAGTCAGACATCCCTCTCATAATCTGGGTCCACTGGCTCCTAACCACTCACCTGCCTGCCTGATTGTCTCTAACCGCTCCCCTGCCGGCCTGATTGATGCCTAACTGTTCCCCTGCTGGCCTGATCACCCAGAACTGCCCTCCCCTGCTGCGACCCGCCTCCTCTGCTGGGACCGGCCTCCTCCACACCTCAAAGAGCCATGGGACCCCCAGGACTCACCACGTGGAGCAGGCACCCGGCCCCGCCTCTGCTGTGCGTGTGGCCATCTTGTGGCGGCCATCTTGTGGTGGCAATCTTGTGGTGGCCATCTTGTGATGACATTGTGCGAGGAAGTGATGCCACCTAGGCTTTTATTATATAGGATTGTTTCTTTCACTACCTACTATCTGTCAAGAGCATGGCCCTTCTTTTATTTCTGAAGGGCAAAAATCCACCCTTTGATTTTTTTATTATTATTATTTTCATTTAGTCTGGATTGCTTATTGGGAATTATTCGATGCCTGCAATCTACTTGAAAACTAAGTTTTAGTCTAAATGTCTTCTTATTTTTTTGGAGTTCTATGACTACCCTGCATAAATCACACTTTCATATCACTCTCTATCATATCCCTCTACTTATTCTCTTCATAGAACTTATTAGAGTGGACCAATGCCTGGCACATATTAGAAACTAAATAAATGTTTAATACATTTTTTGAAAAGAACATGCTTGCCAAAGTTCTATGACACTTTCAAATCAAATCCTCATA
The DNA here is from genome assembly GCF_000147115.1 of Myotis lucifugus. Lineage (NCBI taxonomy): Eukaryota > Metazoa > Chordata > Mammalia > Chiroptera > Vespertilionidae > Myotis > Myotis lucifugus. The sequence continues at coordinate 245,351 of NW_005871207.1, read as the reverse complement.
TGGTCTCATCTCAAAAAAAATAACATTAAAAAAATAACAACTATCCCCTGAGTAGGTTGGTGGGTAGCATATGACACTAATAGATTTTTCAAACCAGGTAGAATAGCATTTCCCAGTGACTACCTTACTGTTGATAATAAATCCTTATATAGATTTCACTTTTATTGTCAAAGCCTGGAAGATTAACTGCCATTAAGAACTAGAGAGAATAAAAGTTATCAAATGAGGAGAGCTACTACTTGTTTTATAGCCTTTTGTACTTTACGGATGATATGAAAAATTGAGTAAGGCTCCATCTAAGAACAGAGTAAAAAGTCAGAAGTGTCATTGACTGATTGCAGATTATCATCCTATATCAATTCAAAGAATCAGAAAAAGTTCAAGTTGGCTTACTAAAGCTCACAGGTTATTTTGATATTGTTAATTATAACTAATTAAAACAGTTGTTCTAACTAATTCTCTCTTTTTCTCTAGCCTTTATAATTTCTTAGTCACTAATAATATAAAATAATCTAATATTTTGTGTTTTCTATGCATGTGTAAAAATTACAAGACGAAATTACAGTCTTTTTGTTTTACTATGGAGCATACTAGTACAAGTGCAACCACTGATTTCAAAATTCCTTTTTAGACCCAGAAATAAGAAAATGCATTTGAGCCTTACTCTCTAAGACTATATTTCCATCTGAAGGATTTTTAAAAACTGATATATTAGCATTATTATTTTGAATTTTGTATTTAATGAGAGCTTGGAGTTAAAAACCAATTTATTTTGTTTTTTATTAATTTGTATGAGTTATGACTTGTGGGTCATGAAATTTGAACCTTTTTCTGTATTAAAATGTGACATGTGAAAGCTCTTCTTTAATACTCTCATATCAGAGTGAATGTGAGCCATTGAGTACAGATTACTTTGTTTTTCAAGTGCAAATTTCTGTTTTTTATATTATTTATGAAAAAAAAAATAAAAACAAAGCCAGTATAGAGATACTTCTAGAATGTTGTTATGTAATTGGTACTACAAACAGCAGAACTCACATATAAAAGTGAGTTCTTTTGTTTTCTTTTGTGTTCTTCATTTTTTTTCTTTCTTTTTGCCACTCTCATTAATTTGAACAGACACTGAAGCAAGAACTGACACTGGTAGAGAGAAATGTTTGGGCATTGGCTCCCATATTTCAGAAGTACCTATTTCAAACATGGTGAAGAAAGATATCATAACATTAAAAAAACTTTCATTTTTCTTATCAGGAAGGTGAAGAAAGTGAAAAGTTCCTAGAATATAGTTAGGAAGCCCTTTAGTGGAAACAAGAACATGAACTACATTCTAGTTTCTCTCTGGAGGAAGTCCTGGGAAGTGCTGAAAGAGTTCCAGAGCAGTGCCTTTCAAATGGAGAGAACTCAACCCCAGCAAGACGTTTAGTAATGTCTGCAGGCACCTTTGCTTGTCAAGGAGGTGTTACTGGTTTCTGGTGTGTGGAAAATATTCTACCATGCACTGGGCAGACTCCTGCAACAAAAAATGAGTCAGTCCAAAATGACAATATTATAAAGATTGAGAAGCCCTGTTCTAGACATTCTAACTAAATTTGTATTCCACAAATATTGCAATTTAGATATGAATATCACCATTATGCAAACATTCTTGCAACTTCTACTTGGGAATTTCAAGAAAAGTAAATTTATATACTGTTAAGGAACAAGTTAAGGTTTAATAAAATAAAACTAAGTAAAATCGTAATTTCTTGATATTTTTAGTATGTAATAATTAAACTACTCATAAACATTTACCATTAATTTCTATTATTATTAAAACATCTATTCAATTTTAACCCAGATAATAGAGTTATTAAATGTAAAGTGAACGTCTTGCTTATCTCAGGAAGGTGTCTCTGGTTCTCTGCTGGTAACCCTCTTCTATCTTGTTTCTGTGGCTCCTGGCTTAGATCTATGGGAGATTCCTTATTGTTTAATATCCTTAATAGCTGTATCTAAAGTTGTTTGCTTCCTCTTTTGCCAAAAGACTCCCTCAGGCAGCTTTCTGTTGATTCATGATTGAGAACAAGTGTTGCTGAATCCAGGGACTGGACAAAGGCTTTTATAGAACAGGTTTGTGCTTTCTTGGATAATAGGATTTCCTCAATAAAATATTAACATTCCAATCTATTTGTTTTCTATCACTTCCATGGACAAATAACCGCATCCACAGATCCCTTCTGGTCCAAAATGTTTAAGTCTGCTGACTCTTCTTTATTTTTTACTTTCTGTATTGACCCACCCATTTATCCTTCATTTGTATTGTGGCAACTTACAGTCATTACAATTATTGGTGAGGATGTAAAAATAATCTTTAATAAAAATTTTATCAGTAGGCTGGTCCCTCTCATATCAGGCCAAGAACACCTAATGGAAGTAAATGTTATTTGGAGGGAGAAGGCCCAGAGTTGGCTTGGAGTTTGAGGATTAGCTGACTTGATATACTGTCTTTCTGATCAGGTGGAATATTCACAGGAACATGAATGTGATGTAAGTTTTCATTTGCTGATGTGGTGCCCCAACAGGAGTGGCTCCAGCGTGGGCCTAGAAATTCATTTCAACACCAATCAGAAAATGTGATTTTTTTAAAAAAGAAACTGAATTGCTTAGAAAATTACTATAATTTTATATTTAGAGTTGCCTAATGGCCATCTTGAATAATGTCTCTTCATTGGAAGAGGGACTGATTTTATTTTCTGTGATGCTGATTGATGCTTTTAAAATAATTTGTATTTTATTTTTATTTCAAATGTACGCAAAAAGTCTTGTCTTCAATGTAAGACAGAAACATAAAATGACAAAATAGCTTAAAGTAAGTAATGTGAGAGTAGGACTTTTTAAAGACATTACCAGAGCAGTGTTTGGCTAAGTATGCTGCAAAAGGTTGAATATTGTTTGACTTTTAAAAGCACTTTCTGCTGGATATTTTCATTTACTTCCTAAAGCATTGACAGCTATCCAACTATATACCTGGCATCACTCTTGCACTTGGACTTTTTATCCCCCTTGAAACAATTTCCAAAGCAACCGGGAGCCAAAGCCAGCTACAAAATAGCATTGTTATATGATATTATTGTGGATTATACTAATTCTTTTTAAAGCTTCATGTGATGGAGTAGGAAATAGAAGCACAGTTTCTTACAGTGTGTTTCACAATGGCTAGAATAGCACGTCCTTTTAATGAATGCAGTTGTTTCAAATCTATATTACTAAAAATTAAAGTTTTGTAAATATACTTTCCTCATATTAAATGATAGCATTTATTGCCAGAGTCAAATGTATAAAACCCACAACAGTTAGGTAAAATTATATATACGTTGAAATGTAAATATTATAGATCATAAGTAGAAGCTAGTCCTTTAAACTAAACAAAAACAAATTTATACTTGTTTGGCACACATTAGTGAACAGATCTGTTTAGATCATTTTAGCTTTTTATTTTTAAATAAAATGCAAAAAGAAAATAAACTAATTTAATTTTCATTACATACTTTTATATTTAAGAAGCCATTGCAATTAAATAAGTTTAATGCATTTTATTTGAAACATTATTCTGAACAAACAATTTCTTTAAGTATCCTATTTTCTAGTATACTTAAATTCAGTGTAAATTTATTGCATTTAAAAATTTTATCCAGCATCGCAGGAGACAAGTGTGTGTATACTGGAATGATATACTCACTTATTTTAACATAACTCATAATAGGAGGAGAGAGAAAGAGAGAGACCACATAATTCAGAGGATGAAAATATGGAGTTTTAGAAAAAATAAAAGCAAAAGTTTATTTGGACTGGCTTATTCCATGAACTTGGAAAAAATGAAGTAAAATAGTAAAACATAAATAATTTCCACATAGTAATAGGGGTTTTATTTCTTTTTAATGAATTTATATTCATTGTAAAATGATATCCTTTGGATAATGACTCACCTAAAACATGGCTGATACCCTGAAATGAAGATGAAAAGGTGTGAAGAAGATGTTCTACGAACATACTCCAATTAGTGTTATAAAATAAAACCTACTTAAAATATTGTATGGTAGCAGATGTTTTTATATCGTTATGCTACACTACAGTGATTATTTGGAAAGATAAAATGTATTTTCAAACTTTTTTTTGGTTTTAAATCCAAAGATTTGAATACCATGAAATCATTAGAAAACATCCTGGCTTCTCCCTGTCCTTGCCAATCAGCTACTCAGTGTGCCATCACTTTCTCACAGCTCTGTGTTTCTGTGCATGCTGGTACTCTGATTGGAATATCTTTTCTCTTTTATGCATCCTGACCTTTTACACATGTTTCAAGTCCTACCCCAATTATCTACTCTATGAAATCCTCTATGTATTTCCTGAGACATAGAGCCATCAGACCACTTTTTTATAACCACTTTTCTGACTGGACTGTAAGCAACCAGGTGGCAGTAGCTGAGTTTCATTCCACATTTCTAGAAACTAGGGGCTCCCACTGCTCATTGCAAGAAATGGCACATAAATATTCATTTTCTCTTTTAAATTCAATTATGTGTTCAATTCACATGTGAGAAAATACCATCAATCACTTTGAATTATTACTTTATTTCTTTAGGAATTGTTTAAATCTTTATACACTATGTCAAAGAGTGATAAGTGCTATGGAAAGAAATACATCTAGGTGAGAGAAATGGGGCATTATGAGAAACCTGAGTGCTATTTTGTAGAATATGGTCATTAGAGATTTGACTGACAAAGTGATTTTTGAACAGAAACTTGAAGGAAGTGAAGGGAAGAGCCATTCAGCTATCCCAGAGTTGAGCATTCCAGGGGAGGAAAGAATACGTACAAAATCCAGAGGCAAACACATTGTTCGCAGGTTCAAAGAAGAGCAAGGAGGCCAGTATTGGTGGGACAGACCCTAGTGATGGGTGAAGAACTAAAAAAAATAGGTGATAAGGTCAGAGAAAAAACAGAGTACTCACTTCTGTATTCTTTAATCATTCATAATAAGGACTTGTTTTTTTTTGTGTTTTTTCTCATGGTAAAGATGGAGGAGATCTAAAAATTTTGAGGAGTGACATGGCTACTCTGTTAAAAATTAAATTAAATTATAAGGGTAAGGACAGAAACTTGGAAATCAAGAGACTGTTGGATAATCTTGGCAAGAGCTGATGGTGGCTTGCATCAGAGTAAGAGAGGTAGAGTAGTAAGAAGTGATAGATTATGGATGTATTTTAAAGATAGTAACAATAGGAATTAGCATCTACATTAGTTTTCTAGGATTACCATAATAAAGGACCAAGAATGGGTGGCTTAAACAAAATAAATTTATCCACTTACAGTGCTAGGGTGACACAGGATGCTTTGTGAGGTGCATAATATTCCCTTATTCATACAGCAAATACTGAGGGATGATTCTGTATCCCTCTAGGTTTGTGAAGGTGAGTAATACATGATTCTCATCCTTAATTAGCTCATATTCTGGTCTAAGACACAAATATCCTATATAATAAAAGGCTAATATGCAAATAGATCAAATGTCCAAACAACCGAACAACTGGTCGCTATGACATGTGCTGACCACCAGGGGGTGTTTGCGGAATGTGGCGGGCATTGGCCCTGGCAGGACGGTGGAGCAGGTGATCAGGGGTGCCAGATTAAGGCGGGGCACTAGTTGCTGTCATTGGAGTGAGCTCTGGTGGTTACTGAAAATTCTTTGCTCCCCTGTGCCACGGTCCCACCTGGTGCTTGCACCTGCTGCCAACACCAGCCCTGCTTGCACCCACTGCTGGCACCGGCCCCGATCACACCCGTAGCTGGCACTAGAGCTGCTATTTGCACCCACTGCTGGTGCCTGGTGCTGGTCCTGATCACTCAGCACTGACAGCAGGAGTGAGTGGAGGCTGCTGACCCCAACAGCCCCTGAGGGCTTCTCCACCTCCCCCTGCTCCTGAGGGGTGATCGGGGCAGCAGTCGCTGCTCACACCTGCTGATAGTGCCGGCTCTGCTAGCACCCGCTGCTGGTGCAGTCCCAAATTGCTCCACGCCTTCAACGGGTGTGAGCGAGGCTGGCGCCATCAGCATGTGGGAGAGGCAGTGGCAGGAGTGGGGATGCCAGCAGACAGGAGACCAGGGGCTGAGGCAGGAGGGGCTGGGTGGGGGAGTGGAAGATGGGCCGAGACCCGCCCCCTGTGCCTACCACAGCCTCATGGCCCACAGTTCCTTTCAAGGCGCATGAATTCATGCACTGGGCCCCTAGTATAGTAATGATAAATAACACTTATTGATCCCTCAGTATGTGTCATGCATTGTTCTAAGTAATTTACATGGATGAATTCCTTTAACTCTGAAAACAACTGTATAAGAAATAGAAGCAGATACTAAGAGCTTAGGAGATGTGCCAAGGTCACATGGCTAGTAAGTCGTAAAAGTTGAGATTTGAGCCCAGAGAGTCTATCTCTAAAGCCTGGACTTTCCACTATCTTGCCTTTTTTAAAATTCAGTTCTAATATAGATGATAGTCTCCTAAATGAACATATAAATTTTAATAAGAGAAGTGATCAAAACTCTCTGTGAGATGGTTAAAGAAGACTTCATTGAGGTGGAGCCTGAAGGTACAATTATGGAGCCTAAACAGGAATTTTCCAGGTAGAGGAGTGATAAGTATCTTCAAGTCAAGGATGTTGAATTTCACAAAAGCTTTTAATAATGTTTCCTCCCTGGGCTCTATTAAAATAAATGAACTACGCAAAAGTTTTTGTTCCTTGTTAATTTGAGGCACAGAAGCTGGCATAGACTTGGAAGGATTGACACAATAGCAGAGAAGACAGCAGAAACAAACTGATAAAAGTGGGAAAACTCTAATGTGGGAACTGTGTTGGGAGACCTAAGAAGCTAAATACTTTGGTGAGGAAATCTGAGAAACACATGATTTCTTTCACACTAGCCTCCTAATGTTCAGGCTGTGTTGCACCGGTATATAGATTGCCCATGGCCACACATATATAGTAGCTACAGCGGGGTTTATTTTCTCACTCCTAGGATGTGGGTGAGCCTTGTGGCTTGCTTTTACCCAAAATGTGGCAGGAGTAGCCTTGTTGGAGGCCTGAGCCCAGGCACGGGAAACTGCACAGCTCCTACTCACGAACAGGCCTGTGCTAGAGAATGGAAGACGACATGGAAGAAGTTCCAGCTGAGGCACAAACCCAAGGAAGGTCAACCCAAGGAAGAACACAGGAATCAGAAAGGAGTCACTCCAATGAAGCTCTGCCTAAATTATTCAGCTCACAATCATGAGCAAATAGATGCCTGTCATTTTAAGTCACTTCATTTTGGGCTACTTTGTGACAGAGCAAAAAACTAAGTGATTCAATCATATTTAACTGTAAAGTAGTGACACAAGAAAAGGTATAAACAAGAAGGTTGTTTGAAAGTTTATGTAATAAACAGTTGAATGCAGAGTTCTAAGTCACTTCACATAGCTGGCTGGAAGTCTGGGGTTTTATTCTATCGAGTGGGTGAAAGATTCTTTGGACCCAGGCACAATCAAAGATACAGGGACCATACCACAGCATGGTTAGTAAGGAAAAGGTGCCACATTCAACTTGGAGCAATTTTATGCATGTGTGTCTAAAACTCTGACAGCCAGGCCTTTACCCTTTAACAAGAAGACTAGGATAATTTTACTGGAGAATGTGACCAATGCAAGAGAAAGATCCTAAAAATACTGCCATTCTGGTATTTAGGTATAATTATTGTTCAACAGTTAATAATGCCCTCGTCACTGGCATCCTGTACAACTATCACCATCCCTGGTCTCTAGGAGAAGAGCACACTTCTCCATCCCAGTGATCCTGACTTTGCCAGGTGACTTCATCATTGTATGTCACTGATAGATTTTGGTTGTTTTCCATGCAGCAATAACTAGGCAATACAAAGTGTCCTGTGAGGACTGGGCCCAGCCACATCACCTAGAATAGTATTTTTTGCAAAGTATCAATACAAACACTGGGTGTCAGCTATTCTGAAGAAAGACACAGGGACTCAGAAGAAAACACTTTCAGGAAATGTTGCATTTCAAAATTTCTTGATGCCACAAAGTACATCATTTTATGGGAAAATTTGGACATTGAAAATGCTGAATCAGAAAATATCTCAGCCCTAGCCTGTTTGGCTTAAGTGGATAGAGTGTAGGCCCGTGGACTGAACAGTCCCGGGATTTATTCTGGTCAAGACAGGTACCTTGTTTGCAGGCTCAATCCCTGGGCCTGTTTGGGGCACATGTGGGAGGCAACCACTCAATGTGTCTCTTGCACATCAATGTTTCTCCCCCTCCCTTCCACTCTTTTTAAAAATCGATGGAAAAATATCCTCAGGTGAAGATTAACAACAACAACAACAACAAAACAGAAAGAAAGAAAGAAAGAAAGAAAGAGAGAGAGAGAGAGAGAGAGAGAGAGAGAGAGAGAGAAAGAAAGAAAGAAAGAAAGAAAGAAAGAAAGAAAGAAAGAAAGAAAGAAAGAAAGAAAGAAAGGGAGAAAGAGAATATATTCTAGTGAAATATGGCTCAAATGTGAAAAAATAAATTAGGAATACCTTTACCAGTTAATTTTATTTTCCACAAGGTTAAACAGATGTTTAAAAATATCTAAGTATGTATAAGACCTCCTTTTAAAAGTATAAAAATGTTTAAGTGATGAGAAAGCAATATATCATAGTTTTACTGTAAGTTCTTTTTGAGCTACTGCTATATAAACTAGTATAATGTCTTATAACCAATGATGTCTTATTTAACTAAACTGAGGCCTGATGCATGAAATTTGTGCACAGGTAAGGGCCCTAGGCCTGGTCGGCAATCAAGGTTGATCTGCGGGGCGACCGGTGGGGTGATTGGGGCCCCCGCTTGCACCCACCATGGTCCGGTTACCTGCTCCACTATGCCATCACGGTCCCACTCTTGTTGGGCCCACCAGGGCCAGCAGCACCTCCACTGCCACCCGCTGCCAGCACTGTGTTGTCGACACCCGCCATTTTTTGTGCTGCCCCCTAGTGGTCAGCACATGTCTAACTCCCAGTCAGTCGAACTCCAGCCTGTGGGGACAATTTACATATTAGCCTTTTATTATATAGGACTAGAGGCCCAGTGCATGAAATTTGTGCATGGGGAGAGCGGTGTTCCTTAGCCCGCCCTGCACCCTCTCTAATCCGGGACCCCTTGGGACTGCTGGCTCCTAACTGCTCACCTGCCTGCTGGCCTGAACCTCCCTAATTGCTCTCCCCTGCCAGCCTGAACCCCCAACTGGCTCTCCCCGGCCAGCCTGATCCTCCTAATGGCTCTCCTCTGCTTGCTTATCACCTCTAACACCCTTTGCTACAGCCCTGGCACCTGGGTTGTGTCGGAG
>NW_005871207.1:227427-235841 GCF_000147115.1 Myotis lucifugus | reverse complement strand
ATTGTCTTCCCCCCTGCCCTGTCCAGATCACCTTTAAAGCACCCTCTCCCTCAACCCCTCCCCACCAAGGGCTTTGGTCCAGAAAGATGTTTCAAGTATAAATTAGCATATTAACCCTTTTTATTAGGAAAAGAAGCCCACCTTTTTCCCAAAAAAATGCAGGGTTTTAGCAGGTTTTTTTTTTTCATGGAAGGGGGAGGCACACAGGAAGCATCCCTGGGTTTCTGAACCAGGGCCTTAGGCCCCTTGTCCTTTATCCCCAGCCAGATGAGATTCCCTAGAAAGACCTCTTGGATGTCCCTTGAAACATTTCTATCGTTTTTCCCAAATCATCCCCCCAAAAAATGTTTGCACCATTTAAAACTCCCCAACAGCAACCCATGCATGTGCCCTCTGTCCTACTTTGATGCCAATATCATTGACTTCCCCTAGAAGCTTCCCTCCCCTCAGCTGGGACTGCTTGGCACTTGAGCCAACCTCACTGTTCAGCCTGGTACTGGATTTCCCGAGATAGAATTATGGAGGAGGAAAAATAGTATTCCTCTACCCTTCTGAGTTCTTAGCGGAGGCCCTTGTAATGAAAGACAGATTACCAAGAGAAAAATAAAAGTTCATTAACATGTATACCTCATGTATACATGGGAGATCCCAGGGAAAAATGAATAACTCCCCAAGGTGGCTTAGAATCCAGATTTAAATACCTTCTTCCTAGGGAAAAGGGACAGGAGATATAGGCCTCTTAGAGGAGAGTAAATGACATTTAGGAAAGATGAATGGGAGTGGGGAGAGATAGTTTGTAACAAAGTTTGGGTATGATGTCAACTTCTAGTCTCCTGTCCTGTGACAGGAGTCAGTCTTCACTGGCCTGATGACACTGTTCCCATCGAGGGGACCTATGACATTTAAGCTCCTTTTGTGGGGGGTCCAATTTTAGGCAGATCAGGAGACTTCAGTGAAAGCCTCTCCTTGCATTTGCTGTTTTTCAAGCATCTGCAGCTCAAGATCATCAATATAACAACATGGCATATGTTGGGGTGGCATGTTCTCTGACCTTCAGAATAAACCCAACAACAGCTTGTTTCTTCTCTTAGATGATTTGCCACAGTAGCATTATTCCCTGGAGACAGTATTCTGACCAGACCTTCCTGGGTGTGTTCATAACATACCTTGTGCTTGTAGAAAGGTGTGGGCCATATCACTAAGTAAATCAGGGTCAGTTTTCTCATCTTGTGGAAAGGGAGATAAAGTTATGGTAGTTTATCTCTCTTTCCACAGGTTTCCTGCAGGTTTGTGTTTCTGCTGCAGCCCCAGCAGCCCCAGTGCTGCCGCGGCTGTGGGGCTTGGAGCTGCTGGGTGCCGGGCCCCCCTGCAGGCTCATGTCTCTTCTCCTCCAGCCCCTGCGGCAGCAGTGACGAAGCAGGCCCAGAGGCCCTCTGCGGGCAGGGTGGGGCGGAACGCCTGTGTTGTCATTATGGCAATGACACAAGCGTCCTGGCCTAGCCGCCACCATTTTGTCATGGAGTGACAGTCAATTTGCATATTCCCTCCTTATTGGCTGTGGGTGCCGCGATCTTTGTTTTGTGGAGTGATGGCTAATTTGCATATTACTCTTTTATTAGATGAACTAGAGGCCCAGTACACAAAAATTTGTGCACTCAGGGCGGGGGAGGTCCCTCACCCCGGCCTGTGCCTTATCACAGTCTGGGACCCCTCAGCGGATGACCACTTGCTGGTTTAGGCCTGCTCCCCAGGGGATTGGGCCTAAGATGGCAATCAGACATCCCTCTGGCAGCCGGGCAGCCCTCGGGGGATGTCCACTTGCCAGCAGGGAGCAGGCCTAAACTGCAGTCGGACATCCTTAGCGCTGCTGAAGAGGCAGGAGAGGCTCCCACCACCACCGCTGTACTGGCAGCCATCAGCCTGGCTTGTGGCTGAGCAGAGCTCCTCCCATGTGAGAGCGCCCTGACCACCAGAGAGCAGCTCCTGCATTGAGCGTCTGCCCCCTGGTGGTCAGTGTCTGTCATAGTGACCAGACATTCCCAGTCTTTCTGCTGTTAGGGTCAGTTTGCATATTACCCTTTTATTATGTAGGATAAAGGCCTGGTGCACGGGTGGGGGCCAGCTGGTTTGCCCTGAAGGGTGTCCCGGATCAGGGTGGGGGTCCTGCTTGGGTGCCTGGGTGAGGGGCTGATGGGTGTTTGCAGCTGGTCACACCCCCTTCAGGGTGGGGGTCCCCACTGGGGTGCCTGGCCAGTCTGGGTGAGGGGCTGAGGGCCGTTTTCAGGCTGATGGGTGACTTAAGCTCCCAACCTCTCCTTTTTTTCTTTTTTTTTTTTATTCTGAGATTTATTTACCTTCTATGGCTTTCACTGGAGCTGAGAGCCGGCTCCAGCTTGAGGCCTCGGTTGCTGAAAGCAAGTATCTGAGGTTTGTTTAGCTTCTATAATTGAAACACTGTTGCAGCTCCAGCTCTGAGGCTGGGCTGGCTGAAAGCAGGTATCTGAGGTTTGTTTGGGTTCTATAATTGAAACACTGTTGCGGTCCTGCTCACTCCAGCTCTGACGGCTGAAAGCAGGTATCTGGGGTTTGTTTAGCTTCTATAATTGCAACATAGTTGCTTAGAGTGCAGCTCAGAGCCCGGCGCGGCAGGCGGGGAATCTTGGCTTCCTCCATTGCTGGGGCAACCAAGACTCCTTTTCGCTTCAGCTGCATTGCTGCCGGCCGCCATCTTGGTTGGAAGTTAATTTGCATATCACCCTGATTAGCCAATGGGAAGCGTGTCGGAGGTACGGTTAATTACCCTATTTGTCTTTTATTAGATTAGATGTCAGATGATAAAAAGTGTTATGAAGAATAATATAACCTGGCAAGACAGGAGAGGAGAGGATAGGGATTACTACTTTATACAGTGATATGAAAAGACTTTTTTGATACTATGGTTTCTGAGCAGCAACTTGAAGAATGTAAGAAATAATTATATCAGGCAGATAGATCAACAACTTTTGGGATGGAATTGTGAATAGCTTCCTGGATACAGAGAAATACAGCTTCAAAGAGAATAATAGCAGGGGGGGTGTTATAGGAGATGAGGTCAGAGAGTGGGGAGAGAGTCACTTAGTAAATTATGGGCAAAGATTAACCTTTTAGTCTGATTAAGATGGCAAGTCATTGGAGAGCTTAATTCCAAGAGTGGCTTGATCTAACTCAGATTTTAGAGTGATGCCACTCTACTACTGTGGCAAAAATAGGCTAAGAAGAGCAAGGGTACAGTCATGACAAGCTGGGAGGTGAGTGCAATATTCCAAAAGAGAGATTTTGATGGGTAGGATCAGAGAAAGAACAGGTTAAAAATTGGATATATTTCAAAATTGAAATAAAAGGCTTTGCTGATAATTTGATGTAGAAAAAGAATAAATAAGTAAAAGTGAGAAAGAGAAGAAATAAGTTAAACTCCATGGTTTTGACCAAACAACTAGACCAAGATAAGTTGACATGTACTGAAACTGAGATTTCATGAAGGACATATTTGGAGATGGGAAATTGAGTTCAGTTTTTAAAATTTCTTAATTATTATGTTTTCTGAGATGAATGTTTTTTCCTGAAATGTATAATATTATGTGTATATTTGTGCACACCACATTTAAGATTCAAATCTTTTAGCAAGCTACACAAAGTTAGTTAATGAGAATCTCAACTCTTAAAAACAGAGACATAGAGAAACACAGGCACACAGACACACATATGCAAACATACATACACTTGATATTGAAGTAAAAAATTAAATACAGTGATCTACATTTAGATGAACATACAATTGTCAAGTTATTAGCTTAGACAAGTGTGTTTTATTCAGGCACTTAGGGACCAATGCTTCCCAGAATCTCAGTTTTCTGGAATGCTAAGTGCACCAGATGGTCTTATAACTTGGCTGAACAGTGAGGAGATGTGTTCAGAAGATGGGCTGGCATAGTGTTTGAGAACAGAATGCAAGATAAAGGGAAATGTCTGGCCTGCTTATTCACGATTGAGTTCTCTGGGGAAAATCAGTGCACAGAATTACACACATCTCTGCCTATGGCACATTTCTCTGTCCAGTTGCTCAATCTGCTTGAAACCAGCCAAATTTCTAAACAGTACACGAATCATTTCAGTTCTCTTTTCACACGATAGAAAACTGTTTACCAGGACATCTTGCATTGAGATTCCACCTAAAAAAAATACGGTGGTTGATTCATGACTTTGCTGACAAATCTTAAAACTAAACTTCTATGTGACATATTTTTGTTAATATTGCTTTTAAAAAAAGTACAACTAAGACTGAATTGAAAAAAATTATTGCAACTCTGCATTTGTGATACAAATTTATTATCTAATTTATTTTTTAAATTAAGCAACTTTATTTTTAAATAGTTCAGTACAGGGATTTTGAAATCTGTTAGTGCATATGTAAACATATTTAAAAATATAGGTTGTGGTAGTCTCATTGCTTTGAGATAAAGGAGGAATCTTTCTTTCCTTCCCAAAACTTTTGGTTTTACCTGCAGAGACTATTATCAGGACCAACATTAGGTTAAAAAAAACGATTGCCAGACACAGTGCCTGTGACAGAGAATGTTTGCATTTGTGAGGCTGAGCTTACTGAATAAAATACAACACAGCTCTAAAAAAACTTAATGTCAACTGATTATTTTTTTAAAATTAATGATATTTATTTACCACATTATTTAACAATATATAAACATTATGTACTAGAGGTCTGGTGCACAAAAATGTGTACACTCAGATGGGGGGGTCCCTCAGCCCGGCCTGTGCCCTCTCGCAGTCTGGGACCCCTCGGGGGATGACCACCTGCTGGATTAGGCCCGCTACCTGGGATATTGGGCCTAAGCTGGCAGTCAGACATACCACTGGCAGCCTGGGAGCCCTTGGGTGATGTCCACTTGCCAGCAGGGAGCAGGCCTAAGCTGCAGTTGGACATCCTTAGCGCTGCTGAGGAGGCGGGAGAGGCTCCCGCCACCCCGCTGTGCTGGCAGCCGTCAGCCTGGCTTGTGGCTGAGCAGAGCTCCCCCTGTGGGAGCGCACTGACCACCAGGGGGCAACTCCTGCCTTGAGTGTCTGCCCCCTGGTGATCAGTGTGTGTCTAGTGACCAGTCATTCCCAGTTGTTCTGCTGTTAGGGTCAATTTGCATATTACCCTTTTATTGTGCCTGGCCAGCCTGGGTGAGGGGCTGAGTGCCATTTTCAGGCTGGCCACATCCCCTTCAGGGTTAGGGGTCTTGCTGGGGTGCCTGGCCAGTCTGGGTGAGGGGCTGATGGCTGTTTGCAGGCTGGCCATGGCCCCCAGCCATCCAAGCTCCCAGTGGAGGCTGGCTGGAAGCAGGTATCTGGGATTTATTTATCTTCTATAATTGAAACTTTGTTGCCTTGAGCGGAGCCCACAGCCGGCCAGGGCAGGTGGGAAGCTTGGCTTCCTGCATCGCCGGGCAACCAAGCATCCTGCTTGCTCCAGCTCAGTGGCTTCCAGCCGCCATCTTGGTTGGATTAATTTGCATATAGCCGTTCTGATTTGATGGTGGGTGTGGTTGATGGGCGTGGCTTGTGACTATAGCAGAGGTATGCTCAATTTGCATGTTTCTCTTTTATTAGATAAGATTATAAATGCAGGCATAGAAAGATGACAAAAAATTTAACTGCTGATTTTAATTATCTAAATTTACTTAATCCTTCTGACATATTATCATATATTCTCATCTTCTAGAGAGAAATACCTTAATGATTATTTTTTTGGGCAAGTTATATAGGCCAGCTTCCAGTATAAATATAAATGGCTTCCAGTGTTCACCAAAGCTAAGCAGAGTAGAAAACTAGAAAGTTATAGGATTATGCTAATTGTTGTTTGTCAGGGCAACATTATCCCACACACTACCCTGCAAATTGGTAAGAACCTGGGAACTTAATTATTCAGAGTTTCCTGTTAGGGGGAAACTAGGTAAGACTGACCACCAATAAGTAGGACTTACACAGTTAATAGAAGGTGCAAGAGAAAAAGGCATTACTCTCTGGTGGCAGGCAGACCTGTGGAATAGGATAGACATGGGTGTTGTGATGGCTTTCTGGAAGAGCTCCTGTATCTTATCCATTTTGGAGCTGAAAGGAGCTGAGATTTCTGCCCTTCAGATTTCTTAAAACAACAACAACAACAATAACAAAAAACAGAAAAAAAACAGTCAATGATTTAGCTGAATTTGACTTTAGTAATCCTTCTAAAGGTTGAGCAAAGCTTTAACTCTCATACTTGTTTTCTTCTTGAAATACCCATATTGGTTTTATATGGCAGACTGCACCCCGAATGAGGAGAAACCAGAGCTCTACATATGAATAGTTTCATTTACCTGAAGTGTCCCTATGCAGAACTTTCTAGGAGACTGCATCATAACTAAATAAACAAACAAAACCGGTTTTCTTAAACAGACTAATGATTAGGCATATATCTACCAACTTTATTAAAATAAATGTATTTAGTCAAGACCTCTCCTTTCTTTCACACTAGTTTTTCCAACTGTAGATGCAGCATCTAATTTAGCAGCTTCCATCTTTCCATCAAACTGCCCAGAAACTTATTGACTATTCCCCCTGGTTTCTAGTTCATCTAACTCTAAATTATTTTTCACATAAAACCAGAGTCATCTTTGTCATAAAAGCAAACGAAGCAATAAGCAAACAAACAAATAAATAATCAAATATATTATTCATCTGCCATCCAGTATCTTCAAGCTAAAATTCCAAATTTCTTATTGTAGAATTCAAAGTCCTTAACGATCTGGCTTCTATCTCTTATTTAAGACTTATTTTTTTTCCACCACCAGCTCCCTTGATTTTTGTATGCTAAACACCTTCAATTAACCATGTTATTTTTTTTTATGGAATAAACTTTCAATTTGTTAAACTCTCATTATTTTCTCTATCCCTATTTAATTTGTATTATGTCACCTCCTCTGTGGTATTCTTCACAAATTACATAACTACAATATCGTATACACTCTCATGGATTTGTCTTATGTTTACTTATCTGACAGGCATTTTTAAGAAGGGTCAAACCAAGAATACAGACAAGGAAAGAATGCCAAATTGTCAGAGTTTGAAGGAGATGAAGAAGACAAACAGTCTAATGCAATATGATATGTGAGACATTCACAAAGATTCTCTGTACTATCTTTACAATTCTCCTTTAGTTTAAAGTTATTTGAAGTTACAAAGGTTTTTTTTGTTTTTAAATACAAGAGTTCACTAAAGCAAAATCTGGTTCTTTGAAAGAGCAAAACATACTTTGGCACAGCCAATGAATAAAATCAAAGGACACTATATTATGGCACAAAAGAAAATCTATAATTACAAATGTATAGGGTGATATTAAAACTATACAATACTACCATGCACAATTTATTTTGATTGATTTATCAATGGATTAATGTTAAAAGAATTAAGAACAAAGAGAAAAAGATTAGACTGGAAAAGGATCAAATGTCTCCAAGTAACATTTTAGAGTTTTGATTCTACTTTATTTAATAAAGAACATTATGAGTATTGTATTTTAGCTTTATCATTCTTATGGGGATATTAACATACTAGTGCCCAGTGCATGAAATTCATGCACTCGGGGGGAGGAGTCCCTCAGCCCAGCTTGTGTCCTCTAGCAGCGCAGTCTGGGACCCCTTGCTCCTTACCACCCACCTGCTCATTGCTCCTTACTGCTTGGCTTGCTGCTCCTTAGTGCTGCCACAGAGGCGGGAGAAGCTCCCGCCACCACCACTGTGCTTGCAGACTGTGAGCCCGGCTTCTGGCTGAGCGGCGCTCCCCCTGTGGGAGCGCACTGACCACTTGGGGCAGCTCCTGCGTTGAGCATCTGACCCCGGGTAGTCAGTGTGCATCATAGCAACCGGTTGTCCCGCCATTCGGTCTATTTGCATATTAGCCTTTTATTATATAGGACTAGAGGCCGGTGCACAAAAATTTGTGCACTCGGGAGGGGAGGGGGGTCCCCAAGCCCGGCCTGTGCCCTCTCGCAGTCTGGGACCCCTCAGGAGATAACGACCTGCTGGCTTAGGCCTGCTCCCGGGTGGCAGAGGGCAGGCCCAATCCCTAGGTGCAGTCCCTGGTGGGGCTCAGAGCAGGGCCGATTGGGGAGTTGGGGCGCCGCCCCGTCATGCACAGAGCAGGGCGGATCGGGAGGTTGTGATGCCACCCTCAGTCACGCTCAGGGTAGGGCCGATTGGGGGGTTGGGGCACCGCCCCCTGTCATACTCAAGGCAGGGTCGATGGGGAGGTTGCGCCGCCACCCCTGTCATGCACAGAGCAGGGCCGATCAGGAGGTTGGGGTGCTGCTCACTGTCACTCACAGAGCAGGGCTGATCAGG
>NW_005871207.1:153386-227011 GCF_000147115.1 Myotis lucifugus | reverse complement strand
CCTCTATCACCCACAGAGCAGGGCTGATCAGGGGGTTGGGGCGCCGCCACTGTCACACTCAGGGCAGGGCCGATGGAGAGGTTATGGCTCTACCCTGTCACACACAGAGCAGGGCCCGTGGGGTGAGGGGGGGTTGGGGCGCGGCACTCTCTCACACACAGAGCAGGGCCGATCGGGGTTGGTGCGCCGCACCCTGTCAAACACAGAGCCGCAGGGCGATCAGGGGGTTGGGAAGCTCCCCCCTGTCACACACAGAGCCGCAGGGCGATCATGGAATTGGGGAGCTCCCCCCATCAGGCACAGAGCAGGGCTGATCAGGGGGTTGGGGCGCCTTCCCCTGTCACAAACAGAGCAGGGCGGATAGGGAGGTTGTGGCCCCGCCCCCTGTCACTCACAGAGCCGCAGGGTGATCAGGGGGTTTGGGCTCTGCCCCCTGTCACGCTGATCCCAGTGCCGGAGGCCTCGTGGCTCTGCTGATCCCGGTGCCGGGAGGCATATTACCCTTTTACTATATAGGATAGAGGCCTGGTGCAAGGGTGGGGGCCGGCTGGTTTGCCCTGAAGGGTGTCCCGGATCAGGGTGGGGGTCCCCACTGGGGTGCCTGGCCAGTCTGGGTGAGGGGCTGAGGGCCGTTTTCCAGCTGGCGGTGACTAAAGCTCCCAACCGCTCCTTGTTTTCTTTTTTTTTTTTTTTTATTCTGGGCCAGCTTTAGCTCTGAGGCCTCGCTGCTGAAAACATCGCTACAATGTTGCGGTCCGGCAGGCTGAACCTGGCTGACTGAAAGCCGGTTTCTGGGGTTTTGTTTAGCTTCTTATTTGCAACATAGTACATAGTTGCTTAGAGTTGCAGCTGAGAGGCCGGCAACTCAGGCGGGGAACGTTAGAGTCAGCCGTCACTGGAGCAAGCAAGTCTCCCTGCTCGCTTCAGTGCATGGCTGCCGGCCGCCATCTTGGCTGACAGTTAATTTGCATAAGGATATGCTGATTAGCCAATGGGAAGGGTAGCGGTCGTACGCTAATTACCATGTTTCTCTTTTATTAGTGTAGATATTACAACATATTTTTTTTATTTTGGGAAACTTCTTTTACTAATTACTCTTTTTTTTTTCTCCTCTTCTTCCTTATTTTTTTTAACTTATCTTTTTCACCTCCCTACACCCATTTTTTTTCTGTTCTTTATTTGCTTTCCTTTTCCTCCTCCATTTTCTCTTCCTCCAGTCTCTTCTCTTCTTTCTCCTGTTTCTCTTTCTCTGACTTTTTTCCTCCTCTTCTTTTTTATACCAATTGCTCCTCTTCCTTTACTTCTTTTCAATTTTCACTTTCTCCTTTTTGTCCTCTTCTACTTTTTGTCTTTCTCTATCTCTTCCTCTTCCTAATTTTCTTCATCCACTTCTCTGTTATCTGCTTTGCTTTTTCTTTGTCCTATTATTAGTGTGCTAGAATTAGCTGAGAAATGTGTGTCACATTAACATACATGGTAGCATTTTAAGACCAGCTAGTGTTCATCTGTAAATGTCATTATTTATTACCATAAAGCAAAAACTGGTTGTAAGGGGAAATTTATATAATTATTTGATTTTAAATGTTTTGAATACAAATGAATAAAGTTTATGATATAGTAAAGAATACACAATTGTAATCTGTTTTCTTTCCTCAAATAGAATTAAAAATTTTGATGGATCTTGAGAGTAATTTTTACCTCTATTTTTTAATATTAAATTTATAATAATAACTTTATTACTTTATAGATCTCCATATATTGCATTACTAAAGACCATTAACAATTTTAAATGTCCTGTCATAAAAAGCAAAATTAAGGCTTAACATCAAATGTTTTTTCTGACTCTGAAGAGTCAGCTATTATTCTAGGCTCCTTTTAACTTTATGTAAAAAATAAGCCAATTTATTTTACCTAATTAATTAAAACATATTACTATTGAAAAAATGGAGACCTTTTGAAAAAGTACATACATTCTAAAGTTTCTTGTGCTTAATTTAAGAGACTAGCTTGAAGAAGACAATACTAATATTGTTGGAAAATAGTGACCTCTAGAGGTAATACATTTCTCATTCATGAGATGAAGTTAGTTGATTTTCTGTGCATTTAAATCATTTACAAAATAGCAATTTTCTTACTTGAATAACAATTAAGTAACAAAGCAGTTTCAATATAAATTTATTATAGTGAAATTTTCTTTTTTGTTGCTGTGTGCATATGTATGTGAATTTTATATATATGAAGGAAGTTTAGATTAATAAAAAGTTTGTGGTCAGATTAATTAATACTAAATTTATAAAAGTTCCAATGAAAAACACCAATATTTTGGGGGGATTTTTAATTCAATTTGTGAACGTATAGAAATTTATTAAATTATTGATAAAGTCCTGGATTTTATTTCATTTTGTGTTTTTATTAGTAATTTAATGACAACTTTTTAATGAATTAAACATTTAATACATTTAATTTTATTTTGCATTTCACAATATTATTTAACACAGAAATTTAGAATAACAACACTATTAATTAAAATTATAATAATGATTATAGTAATACTAGCATTCAAATTATTTTCCTAGTACTTTATTTTATTTTGATCATTAGCTACCAACCACATATAGTACAATTCAGCCAAAGGGAAATGAATAATTACACAAGTTCTCACATTTTAAGTGGAAAAGAAAGCAATTTAAATAAAATAATCTGTTTCAAAAATTAATGATGTTAAAAGTATATGAACATAAAACTATTTGAAGTTCATAGAGTAAGCATAGTCTTTGCATAATGTCATATTAAAATAAGTCAAAAAAGAAAAAGGATATAAGTTATTAATATCAAAATATAAGAGGGAATATAGCTAGAGACTCCATTCCATTACATAAAAACAATAATAAAATGATACTATAAAAAACTATGCCACAAATTTGATAATCTAGATGAAGTAGAACAATTCCTTGAAATACACAAATGCTCAAAATTCACCCAAGAAAGAAAATCTGAATAGGTCTATATTTATTTCCAAAATATAAAGCACCAGGTCCATATGGATTCACTAGTGAATTCTAACAAACATTTAAGAAAGACACATATTAACTCTCTACAATCACTTTCAGAAGAGGCAAACACAATACTTTCTAATTTGTTCTATGAGACCAACATAACCTTATATCACAACCACACAGACATTACAAAAAAAGAAAACTACAGGCTAATAACTCTCATGATTACAAACATAAAAATCTTCAACAAAGTATTAGCAAATAAAATTTAACAATGTACATAAAAAATATACATCATGGCCAAGTGGGATTTTTCCTAAGTATGCAAGGTTGGTTCAACATTCAAAAATCAAATAATGTAATTCTTTACATCAACAGGCTAAAAAAGAAAAAAAAAACACCTTATCTAAAGATGCAGAAAAAGTAGTTGACAAAATTCAACATCATTTTGTAATAATAGAAAAACTATCAATAAACTAAAAATAGATAGAAACTTCCAAATAATAAAGAATATCTACAAAAGTCCTACACCTAACATTATAATTAATGGTGAGAAACTCAGGAATAAAGCAAGAATTTTCCTTCTCCCCACTGCTTGTCAACAGCCTGCTGGAAGTTCTAGCTAATGCAATAAGATAAGAAATAAAAATAAAAAGTGCCCTAGCAGGTTTGGCTCAGTGGAGAGAGCATTGGCCTGCAGACTGAAGGGTCCCAGGTTTGATTCTGGTCAAGGGCATATACCTGGGTTGTGAGCTCTATCTCCAGTAGAGGGCGTGCAGGAGGCAGCCAATCAGTGATTCTCTCATTATTGATGTTTCTATCTCTCCTTTCCTCTCTGAAATCAATAAAAATATATTTTAAAAATTCTATAATAAAAAAATTAAAGGCATACAAATTAGGAAGAAAGAAATAAAACTTTTTGTTCACAATGACATGTTCATCTATAGAGAAAATTGCCCAACATTGAAAAAATACTGTAATTAATAAAAAAAAGTTTTAGGATACAAGGCTAATGTAAGTCAATCACTTTTCTACATACCAGCATAGAACAATTGCACTTTAAAATTTAGAACAATATAATTTTCATTAGTGCTCAAAATTTTAAATCTTAGGTATAACTCTAACAAAATATGTATGAGATCTATGTGAGGAAAACTACAAAATTTGATTAAAGAAATCAAAGAATTGAATAAATGGAGAGATATTTCTTGTTCATGAACAGGAATTCAATATTGTCGAGATGTCAGTTCTCCCCAACTTGACTTATAGATTCACTTCAATATCAATAACAAACCCCAGAAAGTTATTTTATGGATATATAAAAACTGATTCTAAAGTTTATATGGAGAAACAAAAGACCAAGTATAGCCAAAATAATATTGAAAAAGAACAAAGTTGTAAGACTAATATTTCCCAACTTTGAGATTTACTATAAAACTGCAGTAACCAAAAGAGTGTAGTATTGGTGAAAAAAATAAATAAATAGACCAAAAGAATAGAATTCCAATCCTGGAAATAAACCCACATAAATTTTATTTGATTTAAATATAGTAAAGTCATCTATATTTATTCATAGTAGTTCTCTTCATATGAAAATAAGAACAACAAATAAAACATTTTACAATGTTAAATAATTAATTTTTGTTCATTTGCTTTGACATCATGGAGGTATAGCCTAAGGCAATTGGTAGGTCTATTTGTAGAATTGTCTAAGAACATTTTGATTAGGCTTTTTTTCATCCTTAACAGATCATGGCAGAATGCTGACCCTGTTATGTCAGTCTCTGGAGCTTAGTCACAGAAAGATGATCTCTGTTTTAAAGTGTATTCATTTGCAGTTCTGTATTTTGTTCATGCTTTTATATATTTTATTGAGATATGACTGGTCCAAAGAACCATCATTTACCTTATTTGGATCTTACATTTTTATAATAAATATTTAAATGTCATAATTAGAGAAAACCTGTGTTTGTCTATCATTTACTGTGGTTTTTAAATTAAGATTGTACATTCCCTCCACTTTTCTCACTGTCTCTTGGCATTTTAAATTTACTCTCTGAAAGTAAATCAAGGGAGTTCCTATAGTTTATGACATATGTCAAAGGGCAACAGATTCCTGGGTGATATTTAGATGTCAAATAATAATGATATAGGACTATGACCTTTTCTGAAGTTATGAACTGCTTTAGTGGAGAGCTAAATTATTTAACTAATACCTCTGAACTTTCTGTAGTATATTTCTAAGAAAATTTAGAATTTCTCCATATCTCAATATTCTTGTACTTAAATAATTTTTGTTATGGCTTAGTTAAATTTAAACATTGTACTCAAATAGGGATTAAAACATTAAACTTACCTTTGTTTTTCATGTTGAGTAAATGCACCAAGATAAATTATAGAAATTAGTTAAATTAATTGTAAAAGTAATAATTTGGCCTAATGAAAAAGCCATGTCATAATAATATAGATTTTTAGACATATAGATATAGAGATGTACATACTCTTTTTGTGTGTCTATGTGTGTGTACACACTTCTTACAACTGAATATATTGTAACCATAGCTGGGAAATATGTCCGATGATAATGCTAATGTTTCATCAACTTTGTTTTTTTCTGGTTTTAATTTTATCAGTGATATCACCACAGCCTCTAGTTTGAAGGTAAATGACCAAAAATTTGAATAAATTACATGTTCATCATTTACTTTATAGGAAAATATCATTTCAATAATCAATTTTATTAAACATGCACTTTGCAAATGTTAAAAATAATTACTAACAATAAGATAGTTCAGATGAATATTATGTATGTGCATATTCATATGTATGGGGTTAGGGTAATCAGACTTCCTTTTCTACTCTTTACAGCAGTACTTATTATTGTCTATATCACTTTCACCATGCTCATACTTTTCCATGTTTCTGAATGGCAATACTAAGTGGCTTCCAGCTAGCTTCAAGCATTTACAGTCTCTAATGTAGGTGAGAGCAAGACACAGCTGGTTAGCACCCTAAATGGCTGGCAAGAGCAACTGCATTAAATACTTCTTCTACCACCACCTGAGAAGAGAAGGAATCAATTGTCTCAAGCCACTTATTCAAAATCATTTTATTTTGCCAAGAGTGCTTATTTTATTTTTGTCAGGGAGGGAAAGAGAATGATTAGATATATTCTATTTGAAATATTATGGTTAAAAAATCAAAGAGTCTCCTCCGGTAGTCTTAGGATGTAACCATGTTAAAATGAGTATTCTGCTCCCTATGTATGCACATAATGCCGGGTATTATTGTGGCAGAAGCTGCTTATACAAAGAAGAGGACAACCAAATCCATCCAATATTATTTTTTAAACAATTTATAATATTCTTTCATTCAACAATAATATATTCTGGTCAAATATATATAAAACAACATGAAAACATGGGTGTAAAGCAACTATTTAATTGGTAGATGGAACAAATGGTCACCCTAGGGCAGTGATGGCGAACCTATGACACGCATGTCAGAGGTGACACGCGAACTCATTTTTTGGTTGATTTTTCTTTATAAATGGCATTTAAATATATAAAATAAATATCAAAAATATAAGTCTTTGTTTTACTATGGTTACAAATATCAAAAAATTTCTATACGTGACACGGCACCAGAGTTAAGTTAGGGTTTTTCAAAATGCTGACACGCCGAGCTCAAAAGGTTTGCCATCACTGGTCTAGGGCCTAGGCATATTGAAGGATAAAGAAAGCAAAAGTGGCTATTGCCACCTTTAGGAAATGTAATAGATAAAAAGAGGACTAGAATAGTTGATAGCAAACACACCTTATTAGAACCTTGTAGTGTGTTTCCATTATATTCGGGTTGCTACTTCTTGTGGACCTTCCCAGATATCATATAAAACTGGCTCTGATAAGTGCAGGACAGGGAACGACTATAGTAAAAGGCAGATGCTCCAAAGGGGTAGGTAGGTAAGCAGGGAATTTACATACAAGGCTTGTCTTGGGCAGTCACAAAATGTATTGTTTTCTGCACCTGCTTGTGAAATCCTAAAAGTTTTTATAGAGGCCCTAACTGGGTTCAGACAGGCCCCTAGGGAGCTTTAGTTGGTGTCAGTCATGTACCCACTCCAGATAGTCTCAACACCACATTTCTATCTCAAGCTGTATCCCTGGAACGGATTCCGGAAGCAGGAAGGCAAGCAAAGTGCACATTCCAAAGGCCGGGGAATGAGGGAAGAGCCTCCAATTGCTCGGGTCCAGCTCATATTCAAACCAGCCGTGGAGTTTTCTTGATGACTTTCCCAACAATTATCATTAAAGGATTCCAGTGACATAAACATCTTTATTTTTGAATGTATAGAATTTGTTTTCTAATTACAGAAGTGATTACAACACAGCCAGGTTAGAAGTTATAGAATAGTCAGGTGCCTATTTAGAAATTCTCTCTTCTCTCTCTTTCTCTCTTGTACCCATATGTATCGCATGTATATATAAACTAGAAGCCTGGTGCACAAAATTTGTGCACAGGGGTGGGTCCCTCAGCCCAACCTGCACCCTCTCCAATCTGGGAGCCCTCAGGTGAACCCTCTCCAATCTGGGATCCGTGACGGCTTAGGCCCACTCCCCGTGCTTCTCTGCTCTCTGCGGGGCCAGGCCACTTCACACCCGCTGCCCAGAGGCTCTCTGCAGCCCAGAGGCCCTCCACGGCCAGGGCAGAATGCTTGCCTCGTTGCTGCCCTCCACGGCTGGGGCAGGACTCTTGCGTCATTGCCACGGTGACGATGCAAGCATCCCTCCCCAGCTGCTCCATGTGTGTGCCCGCTGCCCAGAGGCCCTCCACTGCCAGGGCGAAACGCTTGCCTCGTCGCCACGGTGATGAAGCAAGCATTCTGCTAGGCCGCTCATGCTGCCTGCTCTCAGTGACTGCCCTCCTAGTACTGGGGGACTTGGGCGGGGCTGAGGGGACTGGGTGCCTCCATCTTGTGGCTATGGGCGCCGCCATCTTTGTGATGGAGTGATGGTTAATTTGCATATTACCCTTTTATTGGATAGGATGGTAATGAAATTGAATATACAGGGCAGGTAAGCAAAGAGACACATTGTACTCATGCAAATGGCTTTCTTATTTCAGGCTAAGAGTGTGGAATACAAGGAGTGGTTCAATCAAAAGCAATCTGTCTATCATGTTAGGTGGACTGAAAACGTGGACAGGAAAGAGGCTGTATTGCACCTTAAATGCCTGCTAGAATGCCAGGACATTGTGTTCTAGGCAATAACAATTTACTCATTCATTTTAAGTGGGAATTGACATGCTTTTGTACTTGAGAAAGATGAATGAATTTGAAGCAACACTTGAGGCAAGGAAACCAGTTAGAAGGCTCCTGGGTCTGGGTGAGAGGTGATATAAGAGGCTAAAATTATGTAGCTGCTGTATCTGTTTAATTGCAACTGAGGAAAAACAAAAGTGCATTTTCCCCATCAATTTACTAAAAAAAACCCAAGTTTTAGTTGTAGTAATACAAAGGTTTTATATATGTAAGATTATAAATTCATAACACTTCAATATACATTTTTAAGATTTCCAGTTTATAACACTTTAAAACTCAGATTTTAAGACTAGTATATGATTATACTAGAAAAAAAGTATATATACTTTTATTTAACAAATAGGTTACAAAACATGCTTCAAACACACATGTGAAATATATTTTTAAGTTGCATAATTTATGGAAGTAATATTATAATGTCATATCTGACAGAAAGTATACGAATTAGATGAATTTCACTTATTTTCCCTCAAAACAGGCAGAAGTTACACTTGCCCTTCTATTAATGCAGACACTGATAAAGGCAAATCATATCAACAGGGTTAGTAATTTGGAGTGTCTGAAACTAACAGATGCAGAATGAACTGAGCAATTCTCCATGTGATGATTAAAAATTCAGA
Organism: Myotis lucifugus; assembly: GCF_000147115.1. Lineage (NCBI taxonomy): Eukaryota > Metazoa > Chordata > Mammalia > Chiroptera > Vespertilionidae > Myotis > Myotis lucifugus. The sequence continues at coordinate 218,075 of NW_005871207.1, read as the reverse complement.
GAAGTAATGTGCCTGTCATATTTAATGGAGGGCAGCATTCTACATAAGCAGATTCATATGCACATTTATGGTATCTGCCTTCCTTTAAAGACGGACTGGAACCACAGCTCTTCATATTACAGTAAATATGATTCAATGAAAATTCACACTTAGGCTTGTAGATTAGTGTTCTGATCCACATTACAATTTACACAGGCTTTTGGAAATCCTATGAAACTTAAATAGAAAAATATAATCAGAATGTTGAAAAATATCCAATTTAATTAGTCAAAATTTTGGAACTGCTAACTTCAATTTTGTTTTTCAATATAATTTTATCTGATATCAAGAGTCCTGGGAATCACACTTTAATAGAGACATAACACAAAATTCAGAATTATCCTGATGAAAATTCAGAATACAGACATACAATAAAGTTGAGGAACCTCATTATACTTTGATAAGAAAGGGACATTGAAGTTATTTTCAAATATACAAAGATTTGTAGCTTGGTTCTGATGTTAAAATGTTTTCTCTATCAACTTAAAGCAAAGAACTACTACCACTTGATGGGATGTTTTGGGGTGACTTCTGTTAAAAATGAGCAAAATAAGTTTGAAGTTCTTATTGCTATCTAAGTATGGAAGGTACCATCATTAGGAGAGTGAATTTTCTGCTATTGAAAGAGTTCGCTCATACAGTCATTGAACTCTTACTTAAATTCAATGATTTTAAAAATCATTATAAAGAGAAGAACAAATCTCTTTTTCTACCACTTCTTTTGTGTAAGCAGATTTCAATGTGCAATGCCCTGAGAACATGGGCTTGGAGATTTAATCACCCCCGGATGACCCAGCCATGGAGCATACAGGATATTCTTTTCTCAGGTAAAAGCCTGAGACCTAAGAAATGCCTTGACTAGCAGGAATAGTTATTTGACTTTGGATTCCTAAAGCTTAATTTATCTTTGTACTAGAACTACCGAAGACCTTCAGATTTCATGTAAATATGTTTGAAACAAAAGTAATAAAAATGTTTCTCGGAACCAAAGATTAACAATGAGTCAAATTTTTACAAGAAATAATTTTAGCATTTACCCTTAAATAATGTGAACATTATTAGAAAGGTGAGAATCAACGCTTTGGGTATTTAGTTGTTGTTGGTGGTTGTTTGTTGTTTAAAGAACTGCTGATCAGTTGGGAATGAGACAACTGGGAGGGTGGGTTGGGGCTGGGGAAAAAAACACCTTCAATTATATTTCACTTGACTTTATCTATGCTATTTATTTTCACTAGGGATTTTACCTTTAATTCTATTCATTAATATTTTCAGGATTACCTGTGTTTTAACTTTACTTAAAAAAACAAAACAAATAAAAAAGCAAAACAAAACAAATAGTACACACACACACATTTCTTTAGTTTGAAATACTGCAATTAAAATTAACTGCTTTGGTAACAGCATTCAATATATTATGATTATGTTTCTAATAGATGAATGATATATAGTGTCCATGGTCTCACTGTACTTTTTGTCAAAAAATTCAGATTTATTTTACCTCTTATATAAACGGAGATAAAAGGTCTAATTAATCCAATTAGTTTTAGTCAAGAATTACTACAAATATCAGCTAAGTTGTTAAGAACTCAGCTCTGGGTAAAAGTCTTTACTCTATTCAGGCTTTTCCCTTTAAAATCTTGTTTTAGAATACACCATTGTAACTTAAAAAATGTGTTTACCTAATATTTTGATTTTTTTTTTTAGAAAAAGTTGAAGACAGAAGAAAATTATATAGCAAAGGTTCAAGAAATTTCTAAATCACAGCACTCAGAGACCACTAGTTATATAAACTCCCATGTGATAGGCACCTATAGTGTATAACACAGGGCCTTGACCTGTCACATCATCGGTGTTAACAAAAATCACATCTTTATCTGTTTTAGGGAATCTACTATAATGTCTTGCCTAAAGCATGTGAGAGATTAAATTTTTAATATAATAAATACTGGAGTACCTGAAAAGATATATTTGATATAACATTTTAAAAGGGATTATAAGTAAAGATTTTCCAATATATTGAAAATGCTCTAATAAAATGAGAAATAGAGAGATAAATAAAAACTATGATGAGAAGAATGCAAAAGGGAATAAGATAATGCAAATAATACACATTACAGCATTAAGATGTGGAGCATATTGATGTATGAAGCTTGGAAAATGGTTGGGAGCTTGGAAGTTTGAAGACAATTATTTTGAATTTATAGTTCAGCCTTTAATAGTGATAGTGTCAAAATCAAACTATAAAGCATTCTTTCTGCCTGGTGAGTATGATAAAAATACCAATTCTTAAATAAATTTATGACTGTGAAGCATTTCTGATATATCTTCCTATTTAATGTTTCCTTAGATGCAATGTTATTGTGAAAACTCTCAACTAAAGGCCCATAAATTGATAAAAATGTCAAACATTTTTCTAAATAAATATTTTAAAGAAGAAAATGTATATTCTGGATATAGTTATTTATTTTTTGCCACTCATTATTATTTTGCTTAAATCATGTAAATTATCCTAATTCTCTAGATTATCTATTGATTTCAAATAATAATTTTAGTTGTGTTTGTTTCTGAAAGTATTCTTACAAAAGCTAGTTCATTACTTGTTATCAAGCATTTAAATTTTTCTAATTCAATGTATTTTTATATGAATAAAGTAGAGACATTCTAAAATAAATTGAACTTCTTTGAATATGTGTGAACTGAAGAGATAAATGTTATTTTGTTGACTTATATATACTTGATTTCTCATCAGCAGATATACTTGCTTTGGAATATTTTGATGCAAATAAAATTTAGTAGAACAGAAATCAAAATTGAAATAGTTCTTTTTTAATGTTTTAAACTCTATCTCTTTTACATCTGAAACTTTTTATCAGCACCTTTGGAATGATTTTTGCCCAAAGTTCTAAATTTCCAAAAGCAATGTGCATTTTAAAAGATCTATTCTTTCAAAGTAACATTAACATGGATATATTTAGGAAATGAGCTCTCAACTGGCATACATGGGAATTAAAAGTCAATAAAACTTACTAAAAGGTTATATTTTATTAAATATGAGTGACAAAGGTGATATTGGATTATTTTATGAACAGTAGACCTCAATGTTGATAATAAGGTGAAGTTTCCTCACAAGGTTGACTACTTCTTTCCTGTTATTCTTATTACACTAACACCTGTTAGGTCAAAATAAAAGTAATGCCTCAGAGGAATCTTACCTAATAATAGACAAACATGTAAATTGACTGTACCTTCGCTACACTAACCAGCCAATCAGGAGGGTATGCAAATTAACCTAACAAAGATGGCGGTTAATTTGCATACGTTGCACTGAAGCGAACAGGGAGACTTGCTTGCTCCAGTGAGGACGGACTCCAACATTCCCCGCCTCACTTGCCGGCCTCTCAGCTGCAACTGTAAGCAACTATGTTGCAAATATAGAAGCTAAACAAAACCCCAGGCTTCAGCCAGCTGGACCGCAACATTGTATCAAATACAGAAGGAAAAACAAAGGCCAGGAAGGCCTATTGCACGAAGGCCTCAGACCTAAAGCTGGCCCAGAATAAAAAGAAAAAAGAAAAAAAGGAGCGATTGGGAGCTTTAGTCAACCCACCAGCCCGCCCTGTGCACGAAATTTGTGCACTGGGGGGGGGGTCCCTGAGCCTGGCCTGTGCCCTCTCACAGTCTGGGAGCCTCAGGGGATGTCCAACTGAAGGCTCAGGCCCGCTTCCCATGAGCCTAAGCTATCCTTAGCACTGCCAGAGAGGCAGGAGAGGCTCCCGCCATTGCCACTGTGCTCACCAGCCATGAGTCCGGCTTCTGTGCGAGCAGTGCTCCCCCTGTGGGAGCACACTGACCACTAGGGGGCAGCTCCTGCCTTGAACATCTGCCCCCTCGTGGTCAGTACGCATCATAGCGACCGGTTGTTCCGCTGTTTGGTCGATTTGCATATTAGCCTTTTATTATATAGGATGTCTTTTTTTTTCTTAATTTTTTAATTTAATTCTGAATTACTAAACATTCCTTTATTGGTAATTTTTAGATCTAACTATTATGCCATTGTATTTCTCTTCTACCTTATGCTTGGTGGACTATCTATAATAATAAAAGTGTAATATGCGAATCAACCCAACGGCCAAACAGCAGAACAATCATTCAGATGACCTTCCAGATAAAGCCAGGGCAGCTGTGAGGGCCGAGGCAGCTGGAGCTTTGAGGGCCTATCCTTTTATGAATTTCATGCATCAGCATCTAGTTGTTAGATAATGGGCAAAAGCTTAGTGGTGTAGACTGAAGCATCGACCTCAGAGCCATGATCTGTGGGTCCACATGCCAGTCCTACAACGTATTGCTGTGTAACAATGAACAAATTAATCACTTGTTGCCTAAGTTTATCCTCTGTAAACTGTTTATAGTGCATTTTTTATAAGACTCTATGATATATGGGTGTGGCCATATTGAATTATATGTGACTATATTTTATGTTTAGACATTTAAAAAAATAGACTTTATTGATTTTTTACAGAGAGGAAGGGAGAGTGATAGAGAGTTAGGAACATCAATGAGAGAGAAACATTGATCAGCTGCCTCTTGCACACCGCCCACTGGGGATGTCCCCGCAACCAAGGTACATGCCCTTGACGGGAATCAAACCTGGGACCTGTCAGTCCTCAGGCCGATGCTCTAGCCACTGAGCCAAACCAGTTAGGGCTATATTTTATGTTTAAATCATCTTCATAATCATTATCATCATCATGATGCTGACTTTTTAAAAATATATATTTTTATTGATTTAGAGAAGAAAGAGGAAGAGAGAGAGATAGAAACATCAATGATAAGAATCATTGATTAGCTGCCTGCATCACACCCTCTACTGGGGATCAATCCCACAACCCGGGCATATGCTCTGACCTGGAATTTAATCATGACCTCCTGGTTCATAGGTCAATGCTCAAGCACTGAACTAAGCCAGCTGGGCATGATGCTGATTTAATGCCATCTGAAATAGTGTAAAAAATATCTGACTAAACAATTACATATACTGAGACTTATTTTGAGCAATAGCACTATCATTAGAATACAAATGCATAACAGAAATTGTACTATTTTCTTAAAGCTTCTGTGAGGTAGATTTTACAGCCACAAAAGTCATTCATCTTAAATACACAGTTTTATGAGGTTTGGTAAATGCAAAATCCATAGAGTTTTAGGAATACCACCATAATCAAATGCAACATCTCATTATCACTAAAAGCTTCCTGAGACCACTTTGCCACACTCATCCTCAGCCTGGGCAATGATTAATCTGTGAAGATAGACTGTAAATGATATCATACTGTTTAGGTATTTGTGTCTTGATTCTATTTCCTAGCACTATTATTTAATGTTTTTTATTGATTTTTAGAGAAAGAGAAAGGTAGAGGGAGAAAGAGGAAGAACAAAAAAAAATCAGTTGGTTGTCTCCCACAACCTGGGCATGTGCCCTGGTGGGAGGGAATCCAATTGATGTCCTTTTGGGGTGTACAACCAACTGAACCACACTGGCCAGGGTTCACAGCACTATTTTTTTAGATTAATTAATATTTTTGTGCTTAATATACTTCATTCACTGTTACTCCTCAGAACTTTCCAATTGCATAGATATATTACTTTTTGTTCATTCATTCATCTGTTGATCTACATTGGCTGTCTTAGTTCAGAACTATTCTTTGCCTACAAGCCTTTGTAGGAAAATTGTTTTTACTTATCTTGCATAGATATTAGAAGTAGAATTGCTTGACCATAAAGGAAGGTATTTTTAATCATGTGAAAAATTGCCAAAATGTTTTGCAACATGTCTCTAATATTTTTGCATTTCTCTAGCAGTGAATGAATATTCAATTGGTAGCAATCCTCTGAAATGGCATCTTTTTAATTGAATCCTGATGAATGTGCAGTGGTTTCTCAGTGTGGATATAACTGCAATTTTCTATTGACTAATGATGCAACTTTTCAAGGGCTTCTTTTCCTTCATATATCTTCTTTATTGATGTATTTGCTCAAATAGTTTGCCCAATTTTAATTTTAATTTGTTGTACCCTTTATTCTATGATTCTATACTTGTACCTATATCAAACATCACATAATTTTAGCTCATTTAAAAATATTATGTAGGAAACATTTGGTGAATAACTTCATATCAACTGCAAGTAATATTGGAATGACAATTTCAGCCTGAGCTTGTCTATATAGTAACTTTAAGGGAGGTATATAACTCTGGCTCCAGTCGAATGCCATTTTCCATTAGAGACAGCTCTCAGGATTGTCTGATACTAAAGTCCAACAGGGAAGTTAGCCTTACCAATTCTCTGGTATTTCTAGAATATGCCTATGCATCATTCCGCTGTATTTCTGGGAAAATAATAAGAGGCTTTGTTTATCCTGGATGAGAAGCATAACTTCTGGCACCACAGGCTGAAATTTCTCTCAAGCAGTCATTTTTCTTTCCATGGGGAAATTTACTAATATCAGAAAAACAAACAAACAAACAAACAAACAAATAGACAAACAAAAACTCTAGATTCTCTCCAAAATGTCTATTTTAATTTATTACTTTAATCAACAACCATCCCCCAAACTGCTGTGAAGTCTTATAAAATCAGATCAGAAATCAATTTCAGAGTAGTGCTCATAGAGAAAGCTAATTTGTGTGCTGTGGTTGGGTATAGGATGTGACTGGGGATCGGGAGGGCTTTGCCATGTGTCCTCCGAGCTAGGCTGAGCTTCATTTCCCAGAATTTCCTTTATTGTATGTTTCCATTAGAGAGGGCAACTAGGGGGGTTCTGTGGGAGATTTTAAAAGCAGAAGAGAAGCAGCAGGCACTTTGTAGCTCACACACTAATTGTGGATCTGCTGACTTGCCTCATGGGTGGGAAGCAGTAGTTGGGCCTGCAATTGTTCCACTTTTCCTGGAATTCTTCCTTAGCTTCTTTGACCACGTCTGTATGCTTAGCTTTGTGACAAAGGCTCCAGTTTCTGCAAGTTATTCTTGTCATCAAAGAACAGAGGTAACAAGAAATCCCATGGGTTTTAGTGTGTCTTGTGGGGGGATTCTAGCTCATGCTTAAGTTCCAGCCTAGTCATGACCTTCCCTTGCTGACTGGCTGCCTGCCCCCAAGGATTTCAAGTTCCAGCACAGACAAGGAAGCAGCAGCCTTACAGAGACAGCTTAATTAACTTACATGATTAAGTGAATTCCCATAAAACACAGACACCACACAGACACATACACACACACACACACACACACACCACACACACACACACACACACACACACACCACACACACACACTTCTGCTTCCCTGGTTTAACCCTGACTGATGAAATAAAGACAATAGCTACAGACAACTTTCAATAACACTTAAAAAAATGAAGCGGATTACCATGATAACCAAAGACTATAACAAGTAGGAAGTTACTGAGTCTGTTTTTATGTTTCTGTTTCCAGAAGAGAAGGAAAGCTGGTGAAGCAGACGAGAAAGAATATAATTTCAGAAGCAAAACATTGATAAGGTAAAAAGAGATGCGATCTGTAGAACAATGGGAAAGCCACCCTTTAATAGGAGTGTGGGGAACCGTCAATACTAAGTTATCCATGGGGGTAAAGAAAGTCAGAGAACAGGTGTAGATTCACATGAGTTCCTAGTTTTATTGCCCCCACGCCATTTTATTGAGGTATAAATGACATATGTAAAATAGTATATATGTGAAATGTACCAGTGATGATTTGATAAATGTATACATTGTAAAACGATTACTACAGCAAAGTTAAAACATCTATCACTTCACAAAGTTACCCTTTTTTTTCCTCCTGTGGCGAGAACACTTAATGTTTACTCTTATAGCAAATTTCAAGTATTTGATGCAGTATTATTAACTACAGTCACCATGCTGTTTATTAGATCTCTAGAACATATTTAACTTACAACTGAAAATGTGTACTTTTTAACCAACATCACCCCTTCACTCCATTGTTTTTCAGAGAGAGTGGAAGGGAGGGAGAAAAAGAGAGGGAGGGAGGGAAGGAGGGAAGGAGGGAAGGAGGGAAGGAGGGAGGAAGAGAGAGAGAGAGAGAGAGAGAGAGAGAGAGAGAGAGGTATCAATCGTTTGCCTCCCACGTGAGACCAACCTGGAGCAAGAGCAAATGGACAGACACAACCCTTGACCAGGAATCAAACCTGAGACCTTTCTGATGCTCTAAACACTGAGCAACACCTGCCAGGGCTGGTAACCAATCTTGATTCTCTCTAGGTTTGTTTCAGTTGCTTCTTTTACTCTAGATTGTGCCCAGTACTAATATTTGTTTGCAGGACTTGACATTTTCATTGAATATTGGATATCACATAAAATTTAAGTCCCCAGACAATATTATCTTCCTTTAGGGTTTTATCCTTTTGTTCATTAAATAAAAGGGAAGAATGATTCCCCTACACCAGTCATGAAGTCGGCTGAGTTGAAGCTGGGTGACACATTTGATAATGCTTAATCTTTGTCTTCTTTAGTTCTGTTCTTAGATCACATACTTTACGGCAGGTTATTAAAAGTCTAATGTGTTCACTGGCAGACACTGATACTTCTCCATCAGACTCTGAATTCAAGTCTTTTTCTCTTTAGTAGTAGGAGAATGAGAAAAACTTTACATTTCTCTTAGAAGATTTGGCTGAGTTTTCCAGTCTTCTGTCCCATACATCATTGAAATTTGAAGAAAGATATACTTATCATTACTTTCTGTTGCTTTAATACTTCTCTGATATTTTTTCCTAAACTGATTTCAAATTATATTAACTTTTCTATTATTTTATTTTTTCAATGGAGGATACTGTGTTCTTTGTAAAGAAACCAATCTCTATGTTTATAAAATCCAATAATTGGCTAATAGAACTCATCTTATGAGATCGTTTATAAAATCCAATAATTGGCTAATAGAACTCATCTTATGAGATCGCATTTATCATCTTTTTTTTAATCCTTATAAATGTATATTTTCTTCATTTCCATGGTGATTTTAATAGAGTTTCAAGGAAAAGAATAAGTAAGCTCATGTTCAAAACATCATTGGTATGTGCCATACATGACCTTTAATATTTAATTAAGGAATGAATTTCATACTGTGTATCCTTATGCTAAATATGAAGTGTAAAATCTCACTTTAGAATTATTCTGTGATTAATTGTTCTACATGAATTAAGTCAGTGTGGCTAAAAAACAGGTCACATGAAATTAATGTTTTAATTTATAACATTATTTTTTTAGTCTTGAAAATAACTAATCTATCTCACAAATACATGCTCACAGCAAGAATTTTATACTAATCAAATTTACAATAATGTATGCCCAAGAATGAATGTGGACCATCAATGTGTTTATTAAAATAAGTTTGATTTTTAATTTTTGTTCCTGACATTTTTGATAGCTAAGAGAAAAGACATTTTAGACACCATTAGTCTTAATATTGACTTTGTGATATTAACTGCAGTCTAATATTGAAATTATTGACCAATGTAGCCAAATATGTAAAAAATGTTACTTAAAGATGTTTAGATATAATTAGAACCTAAACACATTTCCAAAGCTAACTAAAATGCCTTTCTTAGCACACAAAATATTTCTCGTATGATCATTATCAATGTCCTATGATAATTTATTGTCCATTTTTGACTTTTAGAAGGATTTCATGCAGTCCTGCCTGTCTTTTGGTTTAATTCTGCATGCTTGTACATTTCCTCCTTTTTTTATCCCCCCTCCTTTAGTTTTCAATTAAACTTTTAATGACAAGATCATAAAATAACAGTTTCTCATCACTGTACATTAAGACGGCACGCTTCCGAATGGAAAGGTCAGTGGTCGATGAATCGCTTTTCTATGACACTCCAGGGCTGCATACTTGCAGCTCTGACCTGAATTTATCCAAACTCTCCAGGGAGGTGAGCTCAATGTGATGACTGACAGCTGCAGTGGCCAGTAAATGAATGAAGTCACAGGGTCTCTTCCCCTTTCTGGGAAAGACATAAAGTGGGACATGATCCCTTTTCCAGTTCCAATTAAGCAAATCAGGAACCCCATAACCTCATGTCTCCCCTTCCCCCTCAACATATTCACCAATGGGCCAGTGCCCAACCAGGGGTCCCCCCAGGGGGAAAGGGAAAGCAAGTGATGAGTAGGGTACAGAGAGGCTCCCCTCAGCACCTGGCTCCACAGGGCCCTGCCTAGTGGAGGGGGAAACCCTAGGGATCCTCCTTGCCCCAAGTGAGATCTGTTATACAGCATTTTTGAGGCCAATAGATTACAGCAATAAATAGCAAGATGAGGTAGTGGGGGGCAGGGGGGCAGTTCCTGGTAGAAAATTAAAGCGGGGTGACTGAAGCTGGAGGTACTGGGCAGCCTCCATTCCAACAGTGCACACCCACCCCCTCATTTGGAATGTCAGACTGAGGCTCTGGTTAGGCCCCTCTCCATCCCTTCACTCCTGGCATCAGATTCACAGGCTCAACAACGTCCACCAACGTGGCTCTAGGGAAGATCAAGGGCCTTGGTGTGTGTGGGGGTGGGGGCGGGGGCAAGAGGGTGGCAGAGATGAGATCTCTTGTTTCTTCAACTAAGGCCCGGCGCCTCTGCTTTTGTCCCCTAAGCCCAGGGGATAGGACGACTGCAGTGACCTCCTCCATGAGCCCTGCCCTGCTGGCTGCCCCTGCCTCCCCTGCAGCCAGCCAAGACCACTCTTCTGCACTAGGTCAAGTCCAGTGAATACCGAAGGGTGGGGGCACGGGACCGCTCAGCCCCCAGAGTGGTGGCTAACAGGAAACACACACATGACTGAGTGAGGTTCTGAAAGTCAGTCTCAGTCGGATTGTTCGTTTTGCAGATTGTGGTATAACAGCTCTGCTGGAGTCTATGTGATTTTTATTTGCTTAAAGATTCATATTCTCTTTCTTGCAATCCAGGAGGAGCCCTTGCTGTGGCTCAGTCTGGCAAAAGCATGAAGTGGCAGAGTCTGGCTCACCTCTCGCTTGCCCCAAGTCTGAGAAATAAATACATTCATCACTGCACAAACATACTGATACACAAACAACACTGTTCAGAGTGTTTGCTCCTTCTATGTTGCTAAGAACCATCCAGTAAGCCCCCAGGGCTGTTGGCATGAGGTGGGGTGGACGGGGTCCCCAGCCTGATTCAATGGACGTGCAAAGGTCCTGGCTTTTTTCTAAGTACTTTGTTTCTAACATCAACATGTATGTGTCCGTTGATATGCTAGTATTGTTTTATTAACTTACAATTTGTAAACTGACCGTTATACCAGTACAATCTAAAAAGAATGAATACATTTTATTTCACTTTTGCAGGCTAACATTTGCCATTCATATCTCAAATAAGCTCTTAGGGAAAACTTTCCCTCTCTTCCAGTACTAGAGGAGTTGCTCTTTTCAAGTCCTTTCTTATACCCACACTAGAGGCCTGGTGCACGACATTCATACACTGAGGGTGGGGAGGGTCCCTGCACCAACTCGAAGTCCAGGACCTCTTGGGGGATATCCGACTGCTGGCTTAGGCCTGTTCTCCCTGGACCCGCTCCCCAGGGAGAGTGGGCCTAAGCCGGCAGTCGGACATCCCTGAAGGGTCCTTAACTCGCTGCTGAGGAGGCAGGAGAGGCTCCTGGCACCACCGCTGTGATCGCCAGCCATGAACCCAGCTTCTGGCTGAGCAGAGCTCCCCCTGTGGGAGCACACTGACCACCAGGGGGCAGCTCTTACATTGAGCACCTGCCCCCTGGTGGTCAGTGCGTGTCATAGCAACCAGTCATTCTGCCGTTTGGTCAATTTGCATATTAACTTTTGATTATATAGGATAGATTTATGAACCATAATAAAGGTGTATTGTTTTAAGTTTCTGAGTTTTAGGGTGTTTTGTTGTGTAACAGAAAAACCTATTCAGTAAATGCATTTAGAATGTCTAAATAAAGTAATTAACCAATTTTACTTCAGTTGATTTAGAGACATTTTACCAGAGTATTATTGGAAAATATATATATATTAATTCAAAGTATAACAATGGCATTAAATAATTTTAAAACAATGCCACAAATGGCTTATTAGGTAAGTTATGCACATATTTTATTCTTTGTATAAAATAAATGTGAAACATATGCAACCTTTGATATAGATTACAATATATGCAAATATAATAGGTGTACTGTAATTGATAAAATGAATGACATATATACTTGTATGTATTGATACTTTACTTTCCTGAAAGGTTAATAAGATGTTTTTCTGCTGTGTACAATTATTTATAAAGAAAAAGCTGAATGCTTCATCATGAATCATCAAACCTGTCACCCAAATTAGTCAAAAATATGCCAATTAGCAAACCGAAAGCAATTACAAGGTAAAATAATTAAAGAAAAATTTCTTTTAGAAAAGTACAATTTCTTAAGATATTGTGAGGTGTGTCAAAGGAGAGTTAAGTAACCTCAAACTTTGATAACAACTGAGCTGTCTCCATTCTTAAGTCTTATTGCACAAAGAAAGGGAGAATATACCAGAATCTGGATGGAAGGAGAAAGTTATGTGCAGCACAATGCTGTGAAGAGGACATGATCGAATGTCAAATGAGAGTCAACCTAAGATCCTCAAAGACAGAAAACAAGAAGGTTAAGTATAATGACCTCATACTCCTCCAATCATCACAAAGGCAGTATGTTGACAAATTGATCATCCAGCCATAGATACTTGTGGATTTAATACACAGGGATCAGCTTCCCAGAGAATGGAAGAGAGTAGATCTGGAAAGGCAAACATAGATACAAGCAAAAACATATATATTTCTGTTGGTGGTAACTTTGATTGTGAATAAACAAAAAAGAAAAGATGGCATATTGATAGTTTATCAACATTTCATAATGCATAACTGAATTAATATCAAGTATTAAATTAAATATGTTTATCACCAATAATAATGGCAATTCTTACAAGAAAATTATGAAGAGCAGAATCCTATTTAATCAGCTGTATAACTGAAATCAATTAGGTTTGGTCATGAAATGTGTACTTGCTTTCATTCATACCTGATGCTTAGCATTAAAATGAGTTTTTAATATTGTAGCTTAATATTCTTTCAATGATAAACATAAATTTCATTAAACATAAGCCATCAATAAATTCAAGAGCATGATACTTTCATATTTCAAGTTAATCCAAATGGATAATAAATTTACCAGATAAAATTTTTGATTTTATTATATCACCTATTCTCAATTTTTCATATTTTTATCAAAGTTTATTGTTATTAAATACTTTGAAAGTGCCAGAAAGATGTAGATTGTATTCTATAATGTCAATAGTTCTAAGTTTAATATAATAAAGGCTTACTTATCTTTTTATTTATTATTTTGGATAGATTTTAGTGCTGTGCCTTCAAGTTTACTGATTTTTCATCCTGCAATGTCTAATTGGCTGTTAAATTGAGCCACTGATTCTTCATTTTGATATTATGTATTTTATCTATAGAAGTTCCATGGGGTCTTGTTTATATTTTTACATCTCTTCTCATCATCATTATGCTTTCTCTATTTCTTAGATCTATGGGTTATACTAGTAGTTATTGGTTGATCCAGGTGCACCAGTTACTAATGCGAATTTTGTAATCAAAGAGAACACGATAATTTCAAGAGAAACATCGAAAGTGTTTTATTCAAAGTAATGTCCGTCACTAGCTATCTTTCAGGTAATTAATGGATACCGTCCCAATAGAAATTTCTTGTTTTGAGGGAAACCATTCAGAGACCCAATTTTCCACTTCTTCGCACATTTTGAAGTGCTTCTCAGAAAGTGTGTGTGCCATCGATCGGAACAAGTGGTAAGGAGCAAGGTCTGGTGAATACAGCGGGTGGGTTAATACTTCCCAGGCAAGATCTTTTAACGTGTCTTTAACTGGTTTTGAAGTGTGTGATGGTGCGTCATCATGAAGCAAAATTACTTTGTCTTATGGCACATTCTGGTCATTTTACTATCAAAGCGTGGTTCAAATTGATTATTTGTTGTCAGTAGCGATCAGTATTAACAGTTTCACCTGGTTTTAGAAACTCATCACACACCACACCTTACTGATCCCACCAAACGCAGAGCACTGTCTTCTTTCTGAAGCGATTTAACGTTGCAGTCGATGTTGATGGTTGAACTGGATCAACCCATGATTTTGTGCATTTGGGATTCTCAAAATAAATCCACTTTTCATCGCCAGTACAATTCGATGCAAAAAAGACTTTCGTGCCATTGAAGCAACATTTTACTGATGACTTTTCGGTTTTCCATTTGTCTTTCGTTCAGTTGATGTAGCACCCACTTTCCTTCCTTTAATATCTTTGCCATTGCTTGTAAAGGATCGGAAATTGTTTGCTGAGCAACGTTTACTCTTTCTGCAAGTATTTCTTGAGTTTGACACGCATCTTCATCCAAAAATGCTTGTAATTGTTGGTCTTCAAACTTTTTCAGTTGACCTGGATGTTCTTTGTCTTTCACATCAAAATCATCACTTTTAAAGCATTTAAATCAGCATTCACAAGTATCTTGAGATGGAGCATGTTCACCATAAGCTTCCTGAAGTATACGATAACTTTCAGCAGCACTTTTCTTCAAAATAAAGTAATGAATTAAAACTTCCCGCAAATGCTCTTTTTTGGGCACGAAATTCGACATTTTTAAGTGTAAAAATATCTAAGATGTTAACACCTTCAGCAAATTTGACATATGAAGTTTTGAAGCTTGATATCAATACAACAAAATAGCATACATATAAAACTGCATATATATCAACACATGTGTAACTCTATCTATTGAAAAAAATGTGCATTATTAACCGGTAACATCCTTGTCTGAAAAAGTTTTGATTCTTCTCATTTAAGTCTGTTTCTATCAATTAAACTTTCTCTGGCTGACATGTTTTTTGCATGTGTTTTTGTTGTTGTTGTTTCCACCAGTGGGTAATTTTTAAATTAGGAGCCCACATTTTGAATTTTATGTTGTCAGGAGCTAGAATTTTTTTTCTTTATTAAATTAATTGGGCTGATATAAGTTAATAAAATTATGTAGGTTTAAGTGTGCAATTCTATAATACATCATCTGTATATCACATTATGAATTTAAACAATGCTGGGTATTATTATTCTGAGACACACTTAGAGTTATTCAGAATCAATGTAGTCTGTTGAAGCTTACTTTTAAACATGGCTAGGGCGTGTCCAGAACTAGGGCATAGTTGGTCCCAGTATTGAAGCAATACCCTTCTCAGGACTGTGTGATGGTCAGGTATTCGAAGGTCCTTCTACTCTGACTTGTTGCAGCATAAACTATTATGTACCTTTGTGAGCACCAAGGACATTTCTGCCTTCTCCTTTCTAGCAATTCTCTCCTTGGCTTTAGGTATTTCCTTTCCTATATGTGCAGATTAGTAATAGCCAAAAACTCTAACTCAAGGGAGCAACTTCTATAGATCTGTAGAGTATGTATTTCTCCCCCTTCCTCTCTCTTTTTCTCTCTCCCCTCCCCCACCTCTCTCTTCTCTGATCTCCTCTTCTCCAGTAATGTGTGCTGTAAATTTGAACCCAGGCTTCACTGTACTCTGAACTTTACCTGCTCAATTCAGCTTATTTTCCCTCTCCTTTTGCTGCTGCCCTAAAAGAGAGTCAATGGCAAGGCTTCTTGTTGGTCTTTGTTCTTTCAGGGAAGGCAATTCTGCGTTGACTATTATCGGAAACTTGTTTACATATTTTATCCAGTGTTTTCATTGTCATGTGACAAGGGTTCAATACAGTTCTGTTACTACATCCTGTCTACATGGGTTCAATACAGTTCTGTTACTACATTCTGCCTACAACACAAGTCCTAGTAAGTTTTTTAAACTCATCAAAATTTGTAGGTCCTCAATCAAAGAAAAATGAAAACGAGTGAACAATAAAACACAATTTGTTTAAAAACTGCAACTTACAATTTAACTTAATAAAAATGTTATTAATGTCAGGAATATTGAAAATACTGAGTTTTTTAAAATTTGGTTTTTCTTCAAGACACCTTAATATGTAAAATAAAAGTGATAGGGAATCTTTTGCTGATGATACTCAGCATATTAAAATAAATGAATCACAGAAGTTGATGTGATTTTAATTTTAATATGTTAAAGAGATTAACAAGGAACTAATGAAAGTCCAGCATAATAGATAAATTATCTGGTCAATACATACTCAAAAATGGACCTTTGTCAAATTATGAACAACTGAGCGTATGTAAAAAGCTAAGGACATAATTTTTTAAATTTATTTTGAAAATTATTTCCTTGAGAAATAGCTTATTGGTACAGGAAAATAGGTGTTTTCTGGGGAATATATATTCTATAATAAGAGTATCAATCTTGAAGAATATGAAGTTACATTTTTAAAAAGCTCCTTGAAATAGCATTGACCCCAAAAGTTGCCTTATGAAGTAAAAATAATTGCTCTTATTATTTTAATTCATGACTTAGCCCAATGATTATTTCATAAGTATGTTACTTAAAAATACATGAAGATAAATCATTTTTTACTAAAATTTTAATAATTTTCTAACATTATTACATATTAAATTAATAATAGTGCCACCTGCCGAAGTCGGTTTGGCTCAGTGGATGGAGCATCGGCTTGCGGACTGAGGGGTCCCAGGTTCTATTCCGGTCGAGGGCATGTGCCTGGGTTGCGGGCACATCCCCGGTGGGAGATGTGCAGGAGGCAGCTGATCGATGTTTCTCTCTCATCGATGTTTCTGGCTTCTATCTCTCTCCCTTCCTCTCTGTGAAAAATCAATAAAATATATTTAAAAAAAAATAATAGTGCCACCGGTAATAAAAATTGGACTCGAGTCTGTGCCCATTCAGTATTATTATTTCTGCCATATTCAGTTTCAATTTGAACCTATATTATATTCTAAATATTATGTTAGATAAAAAATGTTAGATAAAACATTTTTTATCTAATACATTGCCCTGCCCAATTGGCTCAGTGGTTAAGCATTAACCCATGAACCAAGTAAGGGGCAGGCAGGAGGCAGCCGATCAATGATTCTCGCTCATCATTGATGTTTCTATCGCTTGATCCCTCTCCCTCCCTTTCTCTCTAAAATCAATCAAAAACTGTTTTTAAAAAATGTTAGAGCCATTGTTATAGAAATGAAATTCTGAAGTTACACATTATTAAATTAGCTTTTTTTGACATTGAATTCTAAGTAATTTAAATGTCTTTTCTATGTTTAATACATTCCATTTAACTACATTTAGTTAAATCATGACGATTCAAATGGTTTCTTGATCCACAAAGAACATGTAACTTATTCCCATTCATTTTATAACAGTCATACTGCAATAGCTCAGTTGTATCACTTGTAAGTTTCATATTTTAATCTGAATAGAAATTTCTAAGACAGGGATAATATAACTGGAAATGCAAAGAAGCTTGCTGTATTGAAAAGCCTGATGGGGAACAATTTGGCTCCACTCTAGAGGCAATACCCTTCTCAGGACTCTGTGATAAGATTTGGATAAAGGTTCATTTTTAAGGTGATTTTACATTCTATCTAGTCCCCACAATTAATTATGTGTGGAAATATGGATTCAAAGCCTTTTTACTTACTGATTGTAACAGGAAGAATAATGCCCACCACTCAATGGCCCCATCATAATCCTCAAAACCTGTGACTATGTTATATTATGAGGGAAAAGGGGCTTTGCAGATAAAATTAAATTATGGGCCTTGAGATAGGAAGGCTATACTGGATTATCTAGGTGGACCCAATGCGATCACAATGGTCCTTAGAAGAGGAAGAAGATCAGAGTGAGAAGGACTGTGAAGATGGAGCTGAGATTAAAGACACATGGGGAACTGAAGATGCTGTACTGCTGACTTTAAAGATGAAGGAAGAGTCTCAAGGCAAGGAATGCAAGAGGACCCTGGAAGCTGGAAAAAGCAAGAATCTATATTTCCCCCTAAAGCATTCAGAAGGAATGCAGCCCTGCCAACATCTTGATTTTAGGACTTCAGAAACCTAAGATAATAAATTTGTGTTTTTTCAAGCCAACAATTTTGTGGTAAGGTGTTATAGCAGCAGTCAAAAGCTAATATGGAAGTAGTTTAGGATTGGTCAGTGAGCAGACATTAGAAGAATTTTGAAAAGCATCATTTAAAAAGTCTAGGTTGAAATGTTAGTAAAGATATAAATACTATTAACTATTAGTGAGGACTCAAAAGAAAATAAGGACAATGGCAGACAAAACCTTTAGAGTCTTAGAAAATATGTAAATCATCACAAACAGACTGTGGAAGTATGGATGGTAAAAAGGCTGCTGGTGAAAACTAAAGTAATGAGGACATGTTATTGAAAACTAGATCAAAGAGCATGCTTATACAGTGGCAGAAAGCTTAGTAGAAATTCTTCCTGCAGTTATGTGGAAAGCAGAATTGTAGGTGATAAACTTGGATATTTAACTGATGAAATTTCTAAGCAAAGTGTTGAAGGTGTGACTTCCTCTCTTCATGCTGCGTATAGTAAAATGTGAGACGAAAGAGATAAATTGAAAGAACTGTGAAGCAAAAAAGGAACCAGGACATGATGACTTGGGAAATTCTCAGTTTATTCAGAATACAAAAGTGAATAAAAGTAGGAAATTCACTGTCAGCAAAGCATGATCAAGGGAGAAAGCCCATGCTTTGGCTAGACAACCTTTCGCTAGTGCCTTCAATGGAGTAAAAGTTCATAACCTCAGTCACACAGAGGGCTCATTTGAGCGAATAGGCATCTGACTCATGAATATCCTCAGCCTTCTCATCACTAACCAAAAATAGGGATGCAATTGTCTAAGACCTGTGAAGGAGTTTCTTGTATAATTGAATTTATCTCCAGAACACACATGACTCAAAGTGGCCAATATCCTATCTAATAAAAGACAAAAAGGGTACTTGACCATACCTTCTCTATGCTTCCCATTGGCTAATCAGGGCGATATGCAAATTAACTGCCATCTTTGTTGGCAGTTAATTTGCATACTAGGCTCCAAGCAGTGGAGTGAAGCCAAGTGTACCCGAAGCCTGCCGAGCAGTGAGGCCTCATGGCCCCGGGATCAGTGGAGCTGAGAGGCCTCACGGCCCCGGGATCAGGGGAGCAGCGAAGCCTGACGGTTGGGGAAGGGGGGGAGGGGCTTTGGCTGGAGCCCAGCCAGAGCGAAGGCCTGGGTCCCGGATGCCAGAGGAAAACTGGTGCCAGCAGCCAAAGGAAGGGAAGGCCTATTGCACAAATCTCTTCGTGCAACAGGCCTCTAGTTAGTTAAATAAGATACAATACATTTCTATTATGAGTTGCTTTTACTTTTGAAAACTGTTTTTAAAAATAAATAGCGATAGCCCTACCAATTTGGTTCAGTGGATAGAGTGTCAGCCTGGGAACTGAAGGGTCCCATGTTCGATGCCCAGGTTGTGGGCTCAAACCCCAGTAGGGGGCATGCAGGAGGCAGCCAATCAATGATTCTCTCTCATCATTGGTGTTTCTATCTCTCTCTCTCCCTCTCCCTTCTCTCTGAAATATATATCTATATATCTATATATCTGTATATCTGTATATCTGTATATCTGTATATCTATATATCTATATATCTATATATATCTACATGCACTCTCTTAGGTTCTTCCTTCGTCCTAGTGTTTCCCCAACATTTTTATCAGTATCATAGAACTACTATAGTTACTTAAGTGGGCTATGATATATTTTTATACCTTTTTTACATGTTACTATACCAACAATTCATTCTTCCACCAATTATTAAGAGTTAGTAGCTGCCATGCATTTGAGTAAACATGAAAAGCCTTTCTAATTGCTTTCTACCCCAATAAAAGCCCTCATAATCATCAAAATTTAGTTTAGTTTTTAACTCTTCCAGGAAAAATCTCCTTCTACTACTTCCACATACCAACTTGTTTGTTTTCATTGTTTTTCTGTATCTCATTCATCCTGGAAAAATCTTTACACAGTACTTGTTACAGCGTATTGTGATTTTTATTGTTTGTTTGCACTAGCTAGCTTGGTCAGTGGATACAGCTTCGGCCCAAGGACTGTGTTTGATATTTAGTTTGAAATTATGAAAAATAAATTTATTTCCCCACCCAGTTCTAACTCTTGAACTTGTTATATAACAAGGATCTTGAGATAATCAGACATCATCAGTAAAAACAAAAACATAATGT
This sequence comes from Myotis lucifugus, assembly GCF_000147115.1. NCBI lineage: Eukaryota > Metazoa > Chordata > Mammalia > Chiroptera > Vespertilionidae > Myotis > Myotis lucifugus. The sequence goes on along the minus strand of NW_005871207.1, from coordinate 197,752 downwards.
AAATGCAGGGTTTTATTTAAAAAAATGTTTTGATTAATTTTATATAATCACTTCATATCCTTTAAAAATTTAGCTCTGCATTTTTGGGAATACATCAATATATAATACTCGCATACCTAATTCTATTACCAATGTATTTCTCTAATTGGGGATACAAATTGATTAATTGTTCTAAACTAACTAAGTTCTATCTTCTCTTACATGTTTTTATCCCAATATAGAGATCATATAATTATTTTGGCATGTCACTTTAATGATCATGACTTTAATCGTGGGATTGCCTTATCATTTATTTTGAACACATACTAGTAATAAAAAGTATTAAATTAATTTTAGAGTAATCATTTAAAAAGCTTAATTATGCCATTTTTAAACATGTTACTTATGTAAAATGCCATAGTTTAATAGTTGTGTAGTGGACAAGAATATAGGAGAAAACTCTCTGTCTAGGGCTGTGCTGTTATCTGTATTATATTCCAGGAGGATCTTTTCCTGGCTAATAACTGTAAAATCACATTTTAAGAGCAGCACATGCCAATATAATATTCTTTCAAAGTATCCCTCCATGGCCACAAAATTCAGAGAAATAACATATTTTAAAACTTGGCTCATGATGGCAGCTCTCCACTAAAAGCCAATTATTCTGGAATATTCTGGTACTAAAATGAATCACAAATGCTCCTCGTTCACTGGAGTCTCATGAAACACTTTCAAGGCAGCAATGAAGTTTTGCTGAAATAACAGATGGATTAAATGGCCCCCCTGAACCCCATCTAACAAATATTGTGGTTGCCATCCTGCCTATAATGCTGCTTTGCTCTGCAAAGCTTTTCTTAAAATCTGCCGAGTATTTGGAATCAAACATGGTTTTATTCAACTAAAGTCATGAATATGAGATGAATTTAGACCAAAAAAATGATTCTCAGATGACAACACTTAAGAAAAACTCTCTGAAACTGTCAAGTAAAACAACATAACTCAATGCTTTTTATTTTGTTCTGTTCTGATCTTTTACACCTCTTCAGTTCTGTACTACACTCTTCATGCTGACTGCTATATTGTTTATTACAGTTAGGCTGTATCTCTTCATAGATACTTCACAAATAATGTCAACCTATTTTTTTCATAATTATCTAGTAATGGGCATTTTTCTTTGATATTTTCATGTGTTTGATTTTAGCATATTAAGTATATATTGAAAGCAAATATTTTCTCAGGTTTGATCTTTCTGTGTTTTTCTTTCTTCAACTCCTCATTTTGTAACAGAATTTTTAAAGAAAGTATATGAGGCAAGGAAGCAAACTGGTATTGGTGAAGATCTCCCCATTGTTCAGGTGCTTAATATATAAGATTTTAATGCATACTTATATCAGGAAGGTGGAGATTAGGCTTTTAGTTTGTATAATGAAGCTGAGGTTTAAAATCTTGAGTATGTTTACACCATTATAGAAGAAAAAAATGAGGATTCAAAACTAACTCTGGTTATCTAAGAATCTCAATAAATGCATATTAAAATATGTAATGGTTATTACATATAAGTAATTTGCAAGGCTCCTTTTTAAAACAAGGAAGTAAAAATTATGGTCTCTGGACTGAATTTGACATTCAAAAGATTATATATATTTAGTTAGTAAGTTGCTTATTTTTTAAATGAGAAGATATCTACTTTTCTTTAAGATCTTTACTCCTCTTGAAAAAGTAACATAGGGCAACACAAGACTATAATTGAGGCATGTCCTCTGATGACGTGCTCCCTATCTTGTCTCATTCCAGCATCCACTTGTGCAATTGATTTATTTTCCTTCATGTTTCTAGAGAGCCTTGGAGTTTCTACCCTTGTAAACATTCATTGCTTTATCCTGAAATCATTTGCCTCACTTCCACCAGATGGCATATTATGCTTACTTCCCTGATTGGCCTAAGGGAGAGAACTTGGATAAAATTTAAAACCCTTAAGTTTAAATACAAATCAAGACAACACAATCCACAACAGTTTGGCATTAACTTCATATTCCAGGGTGAGGTGTACAACTTTGGAAGGCAGACAGTTCTAATTTTGTTTCTTCTGTGGTCATGATCTCAAACTCTTTATTTCAACCAGAGAAAGAAATAAGTGATTTTTTTATAAAAAAGGAGAAGAAAAATAAAAAGAATAAAATAGTAATAAAGGAAAAAAGAGATATACGACAGCATTCAAGGACTTTTCACCTCTCTACTTGTCTCAGAGGCCACATTCTCTGCTTTTCTTGGAGTTCTGTGGTTTGGCTGCTAAAGTCCCAATATAGTTTAATTTAACTTGAATTAAATGTTTTTGTCATTTGCAAACAAAAATAGTTGACAAGTATAAACAAAAATAGGTTGTGGGGGGATTAGTGTCTAGGAGTCCACAGTTGAGGACTAATTTAACATAATGACAGAAACATTGCATCTGGTATTAAAAGTTTTGTTAGTTACAATATATTTACTAGTACTATATTTAGTTATTAAAATGATGTGAAGAACAATTCTCAATGCACTCACAGTTCTCTCTAACTAGTATGTGCAAAGTGGGGTACCAAACAACACAGTAGTAGTATTTTGGCTACTATAGATTTGTCAGTCACTATTCTAAATGTTTCATGTTTTAATTCATTGAACATTTACAAAATCTTATGTAATTGATTATACTGTTTTCTATTTATTTATTTTCAAGATGAGAAAAATAAGGCACAAAGATATTAAGTATTTGTAAGTATAAGTTCCTCCCTAAAATCAATAAAAATATTTTTTTAAAGTCCTGGGAAGTGGAAACATGTTGTTTAGTCAAATATCTCTCCAAATAAAAATTATAAATTTATTTTTCTATTAATTATACATTCAGTATATCTAGCATGACCAAATGACAGCAATAATTCTTAACAATATTAGGAACTATAATTCATACTATTAATTCCAGTTTCTTTGTTACTTAAAACACTTACCTTACTTTTCTTCTTGGGAGCACTTCTGCCAGACTGAGTCTATATTTCTAAATTAAATTTAATTCACTTGAAATATTCCTGCTCTAAAAATTCCTCTTAGTGTATGTATTCAGATTTCTCTTCCTTCGAGAAATTATAGTCAATCTTATAAATTTAAACTTGTAATTGGTATCAAGGTGCCAAGTCATATTTGAGATAGTCCAATTGAGAAATGTATTATGTAATTTATAACCAGTAGTGTTTCAGAAATAATGTGTTTCAGTGAAAAAAGTATAAAGTTGGTGAAACATAAAAGAAGATTTATATCCTTATTCTGTGTATGAGCACAGGGTGAGCAACAGAAATAAATTTTCTCAAATAATTCACACTATTTTTGTTCTTTTGATGACATAATACATCTTGTGAGTTAGAGAGTTGGGTTAAGTTTACTATGGAAACAGTGAACCTCTTCAACTTGATGGTTTAATTCACCACAGGTCGTTACATATTTTCTAAATTATCAAAGATTCATTGACTCACTATAGCAGATATATCAATATCTCTATTTGAAAAAAATGGTTTTTAAAAAATTATTTTAAGTGCTAAAATGGGATACATTCACATGCTATCTTAATTCTAGAAACCTCATAAACATTACATTATAACAAAACCTGAAAAGGTTTTCACTTTTAAACAGTTCTCCATAAATCATTTATTACATCATGAAAGGCTAATAACTTACGGAGCAGAGATAGATGTTCGTTACTCAATATAAAAGGAAGACATCCTGAGGAAATAAACGTGCCTTCCTTTTTAAAATAACAGCTACATTTTATGGACTTCTGTATCCTGGAGCTGTTTGAAACTCTTCATCTGGGTTATTAACGCATTTAGTTCTTACAACTCCCTGAATTAGTTACTATTCTTATCTTCATTTCACAGATGATGAGACAGGCTAAGAGTCCTAGAATTGCTCAACTAGTAATAACAGGGCTATAATATACACCATAGTAGTATCATTCCAGAATCTCTGGTTTTTAAAGATAATGCTGTACTGCTTACTCAAACCTCTTTAAATTATTGAAAACAAATATTCTTAAAAGTAAATAGAAATGATGTAATAAATACCCCTCCCCTAAATTTCTGTAATTCTCCACGTTTATGAAAATATCAAGAAAAAAACACTGGCTGGTGTGTTGTCCTGTAGACCAAAAGATTCTGGGTTCAATTCTCGGTCAGGGCACATACCTAAGTTGTGGGTTCAAACCTCAGTAGGGCGCATATGGGGAGACAACTGATCAATGTTTTTCTCTCTCACATGGATGTTTCTCTCTTTCCCTCTCTCTCTCTTCCTCTCTCTCTAAAAGATCAATTGAAAACATCCTCGAGTGAGGATTTTTTTTTAAATCAAGAAAAAAGTGAAAAGAAAATTAAAGCACGTGATTAGGGAGCAAGACAGTAACAAAATGAGGGTGAAAAAGGCAATAAAGCTATTTAGACATGGTGGGCCTAACGTGTATATCTCAGACCCAGTTTCATAGTCTGGCAAGGCGCACATACACAATTACTCATGCTGTGATAGAGTTCATGCTAAACTGACTGCTGCAAAACATTTACTCGAGTCTACTGTATTAGTTTCCTAGGGCTGCCACAACAAAGTATCACAAACTGAGTAGCTTTAACATAAATGAAATTCATTTTCTCACAGTTCTGGAGGCTAGAAATCCAAAATTAAGGTGACAGCAGAGCCAGGTTATTTCTGAAGGTGCCATGGGAGGTGACTTCCAATCTTCTTCCTATTTGCTGGTGGTAGCATGCAATCTTTGACATTCCTCATCTTGCAGACACATCATTCCGATCTCTGCTTCCCTGGACACCTGGCATTCTCCCTGTATACCTGTATCCTCGAGTCATCACATTTCTTTCTCATAAGGACAGCAGTCATTAGATTTAGGTGCCCACTCTAATCCAGTATGACTTTAAGATGTCCCTATTCCCAAATAAGATCACATTGATAGGTACCAGAAACTGGAATTTGGGCATATCTTTTTGAGAGACACAAATTCACCCTCAGATCCTACCGCTTCTTATAATTCCTGGTAAATAGAGGGGAAAAGATGGGTTTTGTATTAAAAAGGCGTAAATGAAGAGGTGTAACTGAAAATATTCAGTACATATAAGACCTATAGCCATAATGAGTGTAAACAGTTATTATGACATAATCTATCATCCAAAGAGGGTGATTTAATTTCACTGTAATGACCTAGGAGACAGTCATTAATCATACTTAAGATAATTCAGTGTCAATCATTTGTAAATTAATAAAACTTGCTGCTGAGTAGCTGGATTGCGCTAAAGAAAAATCACTCAACTTGGATATTACTACAAATGCTTGATGAGCAATCTACCTAAAATAACACGTCTTGGAATATTAGTAAATTCTTCTAGTAAATGCATTCATATGCTAAATAAGGAATTATTTAATGCCTCATGCACTCTTCAAATATCTTCTCTTGCCCTAAATCAGCTAATAATTTTCCATCATAAATCATCAGTGTAGACTCCACAAATATCTAGTAATCGTTGGCTGCTCATTCATATGTAAGAGTCAAGCACTTAAAAGCTGATCATAAATCCCATACTCCTGGACGGTACTGGATGGTATGTTGGGCTTGCTGTGATTTGGCAAGGTCCAGCCATTACACTGGAGGACTCTTTAGTATCAGAATTTATAGCTCTTTATTTTGAACTGGTCGGGAAAGAAGCTTCCAATATTCATGGAGTTGTGGGGAAGCAGAAGGTACAGCAATTCAGGTATCACTCAGTATTTATTATCATTCAGGTATTCACTGTCTTTTCCTGAGAGCATGAAAGGCAGTGAACTCTCTCTGTGTGGAAGTGGATTTATGTTGAGACTGTTTTGTAGTTTTTTGTTTGTTTTTTATGACTTTGAACAAATCTCCACCCAAAGTCTCATGTTCAGGGGTCTGAACAAGCTCTCTGGTGCAATCTGAGTGGTTTCTGGTGTCTAGACCACAATCTTTTAGCTTGTGCCTGTCTGCTACATTATATTGCTATCCATCATTCAGGAATATTTCTTTCTGATCCCTTCTCCCCCTCCATTCTCTTTGTCTTTGAACATTAATGCTTTTTAACCCTATAATATTATTTACTTTTTGTTCAAAATGGACTGTGAGTAAACACAAATATTCAATCAGATATTAATAATTGATTATTGTAGGTAAAAAAACCCAAAAGTAATATATAACATAAGGCAATCCAAATTTAGTTGATATGAACCATGAAACCCTCAAGAATGTAAAAAGATAGATTAGAAATTTGGAAGGCAGTAATGTGGGAGATATTTTCTTATCTCCAACAGGTAAATGATGACTTGGGACCCATCCAATGTCCAAGATATTTTAATTTTATGACACTTAAATTTTGAAAATGTTGACTTTGGAGTAATGAGATGAAAGCATCATTCAATTATATAACAAACAGTTTGAAATGTCACAGTAAGGAGAAATTTGGTCTTGAAATAAATGTAACACTCAGTACCTGAATAAACAATATAAAATCTAAATGTAAATTATAATTATATAGGATACTGCATATGTTCTATGGTTAAAATAAAATCGCTATTAAAAGTTAGGTACAACTAATTTATTTTATTAGAAATAAAAGTAAATCATTGTGATATAGTGATCTGCTAAGCCAAGTTTTATTGTTATATTATGTGTACTACTGCACATCAATGTGTAGGCTTAGAAATGTTCCAAGTTATAGCACACCATTTATACTATTGATGGTATACAGCATCAAATTTAAGAAAAAGTTTTTAATCTAACATGCTGCATAACAGGTGGTAGATTATTTGCAGAATTGCTAGTAAACTGCTTACAGCAATACTCAAATTGATTCATGGTGTGTAAGGTAACTTTATTACACTTAGAAAGCAAAGCTTTGTGCCTCAATCCTCTTCTGTATGGACTTATCATACTTTCTGAAGTTTGCCGAATCTTTAAATGTATAATTTTAGATAACTGAAAATATCAAATTACAACCTTCAGAGTCCCAGTTAAATGCTATTTCTCTTGAATAAGTTTTTATGTAAATAATAACAATCTTTTAAAAAATTAAGATTAAATTTTGATATTTCCAAGCCCCTGTAGAATTCTCCATACATAGTAACAAAAACATGAGAGTGACTGAACTTGTGATCCAGGGACTGCATTGTGCTCCCATTCGATATGAGAATTATTCCCTCCTGTGCACAGTTGCAACTGCACATATCCTCTGTCCTTGGACTTGTAATACTGCACTTAGGTTCTGGCCTTCCACGACCCCTAAATCTTCTAAGATTAAACCCCTCACCCCAGTAGGAAGTAGAGCAATTAAGCCCCTCAACCCAGTAGGAAGTATAGCAATTCCTTCCCCATGCTGCCTCCTGACCTGCAGCATCTTGTAAATAAAGTCTGAAAATGTGTTGCTATCTCATAAAAAAATGTTCTTTTACAGAACTTGGTGCCATGACGTGGTTCAAGAATAATACTTCCTTCACACGTGGAGAAGGCTCCTCAATGAAGTTAGAACAGGCCAAAGGTTCCTCCCATCTCCCCTTCCTGAGGATCTGAGTTTAATTTAACAGTGAATACTTTTTAAATTTGATCACCCAGACTCTAGATTTCTTCAACTAATTTTAGCTGAGCTATCAGAAGAATTCTCAATCTTGTGGACTACAGGAATAAGGATGTATTTTCCATTCTCAGTGTGAAACTCTAAAAATTAATAGTCATTCTGGAAAATCTTTATTCAGACTCCCTTAATATGCTCTAAAACAACAGAAAGAATGCAGTACAAAAAAGTTTGATCATAATTTTTATAGGCCTTTGCTCCTAGTTAAGAAATCTCATGTGCGAGGCTATAATTTTGTTCAGAATTTTTGGGCCATAAATATGACAATCATATCTATTTTTCTCGTTATCAATTTAAATATTATTCTATTCTGTGTTCTTTCAGATGCTATTTATTTTACTATTGTAGAACTCTCTTCACATTTCTTTTCTATAGCTATGTATTTTAAGTCAATATTTATTTTCTATATGCTTTCAGCTGAAAGAAAATCAAAATATAATTGGACAGTTATATCACAGGGGTGCACTAAACCATCATTATGCCTTTCTCAGTGTCTGAATAAATACTTAAATTAACTTTCATTTGAGGGAGGCACCATCTTTCTTAAAATGTGGATGATTTAATGCTCTGTTAATAAAGGTTTAGTAGAAGAATCTCATCTTCTTAAAAAACTTGCTAAAAATGGTTACTGTGTCTCCAGAGACAAACCACAAATTTGCTAACCTCCAGTCCATGATCAGCTGCATGACATCTATTTAAGTAAGAAGAAGTCCATTAACTCTGGCTCACTAAGAACTCTCTTCAACCAACCACTGAGACAACTTGGGGAATTGTGCAAGTAATAGGATACTGAAGAGTAACAGAATATGCTACTTCCAAATATTCCACTTTGGCATATTGAATATTTTGACAATTGAAGAGCAGCAAACAAGAAGAGCTCTGTGCCCTCCCCCTATTTTATAAAAGTAGGACATAAATTTGTAAAGGTGGCCCCCTTTCCTTTCTACCAGGAAGGAAAGAAGTTACCCACCAGAGACAACAAGAGACTCTTATCATCCCAGAGACAGCACTAAGGGAATTTATATTAAAACCTTACTAAATAGCATTTGTCTTTCACTAGTTTTCCCCATAGAGCTATCTTGCCACAATTTGCCATTCTTTTTGCCATTTGGTCTTTTTCCTTTGTTTTGTCACTTGTCTAAAATGTTGTTGTTCTTTTGCTGAGATGCTATGGAAGCCCAAGTTTTAACCACCCCTTTGAGTTACTTATTCTTGTGCTCCCATGGGTATGTGTGATCAATATATTAATAATGATTGTTTTTCTCTTGTTAATCTGTCCTTGTCAGTTTGATTTACAACGCCCCTATCAGAAAACCTAGGAGGGTAGAGGGAAAGGGTTTATTTACTGTCTTGCAATATATTATTACTTGGTACCAGTTTCTCTGCAATAGTCTTTCCAAAGTCGAAGCACTGGAATTCCAGAATTTTAATCATAATGTATCTTAAGTGCCCTTAAGTTTTCCTTTGTTATGTACTATGCTGTCTTCCTACTTAGCATAAATTCTGTTCTTTGTACATGAAAGATTTGAACATGTTTTTGTATGTCCACTCAAAAACAAAATGGCATCATTAACTTATAGCATATTATGGTGTAATTTTAAATGTTATAGCTATGGTTTATCTACTCTTTTTGGGCAGTAGCCTTTTCCACATAGTTAGTAGAATGTTAGTCTTCCAACTTTATTCTGTGAAATTATTTAAATTTATTATTGCCTTCCCCTCTCCAAACTTTATTTCTGATAATATACAACATTTTCTGCCAATTTGTTCATTCACCTTTTTACATAATTCTCCACTAATATAGCAGCTTACATCTTGCCACAATAATGGGCATTTTTGATGAAATAATACCTGGTTACTGAGCTCATGATGGAGCCTGCAACCTAGGTATGTGCCTTTGACTGGAATTGAACCTGGGACCCCTCAGTCTGCAGGCCAGTACTCTATCCACTAAGCCAAACCAGTCAGGGTGAAAATAACATTTTTTTAAAAAGATGTGGTTAGGTATTGTAAAAGATAGATGACTTACACCATACTTATTCAGCTTTATAATCCTTAGGCTAAATTTGATATTCAAAAATAAAAGCAGTTTCCTGAATGTCTTCATGGACGTTAGCCTAAGCATCTCATTTAATCATTTAATGGAAACATCACCAGAGAGAAACCAAAACAAACTCCTACTGATGGAAGAGGCCATATCAAGTACTACTAGTAGAAACTAACACTACACTACAGTAAAATTGCCAGTTACTGATCATGGGATTCATCATTCTCATCTCAAATGTCAATATATTAGCAAACTGAAGTAGGATTTCAGGCAACATACTTTTATCATCATGCTGCCTGAAACTGTGCCATGCTGGAGGCATGAAAGGTGGGCCATATTGTTCAAAACTGCCTCAAACGTTAGCTCAAAGAAAAATTAGAAGTTTACAGATTAAAACAAACAAACAAACTAGCATGGGAGGTATTTGAAATGAGGAAAGCAGTGGTAAAATAGGGCCTATACTTGTTTCTCAAGGAAGTACCCACACAGTGTTATAAGAAGGGTATTACACTTTTGTTCCCACAGATTTAACAGAAGTCTATCACTTCACTACAAAAATAAAAGACACAGCAGAGACACTAAAGCTGGAGATTGGGCTAATACTCCAATCTCAGATCCTTGTCCTCTGGCGGTAGATGGGACCATTTTCTTGATTAGATTTAGAAAATGTCAGTGCTTGCTTGGGAGTCATTTCAGAGTTTGATAATAATTCACTTGTTCACTGAACTTGCCATCACAATGATCAGTATATCTTCTCCAGGGGTTTAGGTACTGTTGCACAGTCTGGCTATAACCCAGACACAATAGGCTAAACTAAAGGAATGCTAATGATTACCATTGTGCAAAAAGCCTCCCAAACCACCATAGGATTGACCTGAATCCTTTAAGACCTGTAAATATGGGGTTCTTGGAAAAGGAATGGTCATGTGTGATGTTTTTGTAATATCAAAGCACCTTGAAAATTCCCCAGTAGAAAAACTTTGTTTTCTCTGAATTATAACATGAGCCTGGCTAACCTTCAGTTTCAGAGACCAACCAACCATATCTTGTTCAATATCTCAATTAACCTTGGGTTTTTTGTTTGTTTGTTTTTTGCTCCCATATGGATGTGGGTAAACTGCATGAAGGAAGAATAAAACTGGAGGAATAATGTCACTATAAAACATCCCTTTGTTTCTATCACTTGTTGCGTTTGTTCATGTCACTTCACCCTACAAGGCTGAAGCCACATTTTTCGGAAACCATTCCTGCTTTTAGAACATGACAAGATCAAATGGAGGACATTTTTATATGATGTGGACTGAACTAATTATTAATGAATGAATGGGATTATAGTAATGTGCCAATTGCTTTTGACTTTTATGATCACTTTGTTGATAAGAGACCAGTGGGTAGACTGTGACATAATAAGAAATATATATTCGATCTCTGTCTCTGTTTCCTGACACAGAGCTCCTAAAACCCTTGTAATTTCCTGGGTGATAGTGATGCTAGGAGCATCTATTGTTCTAATTTTTGGTCTTTGACCTCAGTTCCTGACACAGAGCTCCTAAATCTCTTAGGGTTTCCTAGGAGATAGTAGCATTGTCTGTTTTAATGAGGTGTCTCTTGGTGGGAACCTGCATGGCTTCATCTGGCAGTTAATGACCAGAAAGACTAAGCTATGATTACAAGAATATAACTTTCAGCCCCCGCTCTCATCCTCTGGGGAAAGGAGGAGCTAGGAATTTGGTTAATAATCATGTCTTCACGGGAAACTTCTATAAAAATCTCTAAACTATAAGGCATGGAGAGATTCCAGGTGGTGTACTCCATCTTCATGGGAATAAATGCTCCTTTCAGAACCCTTTTGGAGTTTTCGTTTTACTTTAACTCTAAGAAATTACACAAATTTTGTTCGTCTGTGTCTGAAAAATTGAACACAGATTTTTAGTAAATAACTAAACATTTCCGGCTAATTCTTTAGTTTTTATTATCCTATATAATAAGAGCCTAATATGCTAAAGTCCAGTCATCTGTTCAACCAATCAAAGCATAATATCCTAATGATATGCTAAGGCTGCTCAACTGCTCGCTACAACATGTACTGACCACCAGGCGGCAGACACTCCGACCCATAGGTTAGCTTGTGCTGGGGTCCAGCTGATTGGGATTGAGCAAGATGGGCCTGACACACCCTGGAGCCCTCCTGCATCCCTCCCTGGTCCCAATTGTGCACCGGTGGGGTCCCTCGGCCTGGCCCGCGTCCTCTTGCAATCCGGGACCCCGTGGGGGATGTTGGAGAGCTGGTTTTGGCCCCATTTCGCAGGCCAGCCTGAGGCACCCCACTAGTACACGAATTCATGCACCAGGCCTCTAGTTATTTAATAGAACCAAATGTGTAACTTAAGCTTGTTTTTGCTGTTTTTAATTTCAGAGCATCTTGTAGAAACTATTTCTGCTTTGTTCATTTTTACAGGGTGTCTGTTCTTCTCTTTTGTAATTTTATTGTATAAGTTGCAATGATCAACATGAAGTATTCATACAGAACTATACTTCTTGACAGATGGCATTTAGATGCATAAAAAATTCATTCATCTCAGAATAGTTCTCACATTTGTAGATTTCTGCAACTAATTCTGTATTTTTACCTTTGTTAAATAAAATATTTGTAATTTATGGAATTTAAATTAGTCGTTGATCTCAAATAAATCTGCTTCTCCATTTAAATATTAATAGACTAAAATAAAAAATGAAGTAGGAAAAGAAATAGAAGAAATATACTGGATGGCATGAATTATTCAAACAACCATTAGAAACACTCTAGGAACAGAAAATCTAGAAAGATTAATGCATTATCTTGTTCAGAACCCATTTATCCAATAATGAACAAATTACTTTAATTGAGTTCCTTAAGAAAAATAAGTCTTATAAAATTGAAAGTGGTATCTAAATGTCAAGTTCTCTGTTTCACACAGGTTTTTCTTAACCTCTTACTGTGACAACTTTCTACATTGTTCAATTGTTTTCAGAAAGAAAAATTTAAAAAGCTTCATCAAAATACTTCCCTGTTAATTAGAATCTGTTCCCATTGTAACAGAACAGAAACCTTACTGCATCATTCCCAGATACCATTTTTCATGATTTCTTTGTTTCTGCTCTTGTAAGTAGCAGTTTAGCATCCTTATATTATAGCATATTTTCCAAAATGGAAAAAAAAGTTCACTTTCACATCTCATGAAAAATATTTAGTTCATTTAATTCATTAAGATTTTTTTTTCACAAAGATGACCTTTTCTCCTCAATAGAGTCAGCTGTTAAATATAACTTTGTACAAGCTAATGTGAAATATAACTTACAATGGTTAATTTTTCCTTGGTCTCAGAAAGTATTTTTTGTGAATTATTAATATCAATCTAACTTTATGATACAAACATATTCCCACTTGGTTACTTGACTTTTATATGTCTAGATTTTTAATTAACATTTTCTAAATTTTACAATATATTCTATATCTAGAACTGTTTGAGTCATGGGGTAAAACTTGAGTAAATACATGTCTAATTTATATAGCCTGTAGAAAAGTAGAAATCTCATTATTTTGCATTATATTTCTTTCAGGTCTTAATCTTCTAGTCAATTTGGGGGCTGGCTGCAGGGAGAGGAAGTTAAAAGTTCATGTATGAGCCATGCTTTAATTCCAGTAAAATTGGTATTCAGACGGTATGCTTAGCCAACTCTAGAGCTTTTACCTTGAAGAAAGGGTGATTTGAACTTGAACACCCTGGTTAATAAAAAGTAGTCTTTTAAGAGAATGAGAAGAAAAAGAAGAAGAAAAGTTGTTGGAAATATGAACCTTTGAACAAGAGTTATACCTTAACTAAGCAGCACCTCTTAAATTTGTTTTTGTCTAAGTATTCTTCCCCTTATAATCATCTCAAATTGAAATTCTTTGACTACTAATTGTATATATACTAACATGGTATTCTTCATATTTAAAAGAGCAATTTGTTATTTGTTGAGAATAAAATTAAAGTTTGCTGTGCCGTTATTTCCATCTACTTGGAATCTAGATGCAACCAATCTCTATACATCTCTAAACACTGATAACTGGTATGTATATATAGTATTTTCTAGCAGTTAATTGTTTGAATGCTGTGGACAAATTTGTTTGGTTTGAATTTAGTTTACCTCACAGATTAGCTACTAAGAAATAGTAATATATATATATATATATTTTTAAAATATATTTTATTGATTTTTTACAGAGAGGAAGGGAGACGTAGAGTTAGAAACATCGATGGGAAAGAAACACCGATCAGCTGCCTCTTGCACATCTCCTACTGGGGATGTGCCCACAACCAAGGTACGTACCCTTGGCCAGAATCGAACCTGGGACCTTTCAGTCTGCAGGCTGACCCTCTATCCACTGAGCCAAACCGGTTAGGGCAGAAATAGTAATATTTTGAAAATTGTTTAGTTGCCTTCAAGTAGTAATTATTTTAGCTGATGTTTTTTCCTCATAATTACATTTCTTGTATATTCTAAGGGATTTTATGCTCTTTAGAATAATCTTAATATTCTGCTTTTGATTTGAAGAATTTTATTGATAATTTGAGAGATTATTAAATGACTAAATTTAAATATTATTACTACATCAAGTGACATGACATTTTCTAGAGAATTCCTCACTCTTTTCTGGTTTGGGTGGCAGGTTTTCCAGAGAATTCCTCACTCTTTTGTGGTTTGGGTGGCATCCTAATTTTTAAAAAAAAATAAATCTTTATTGCTGAAAGTATTACATATGTCCCCTTTTCCCCCCATTGCCTCTCCTTTTCCCCCAAGCCCTCAGCACCCAGTAATCTGTGTCCATGGGTTATGCACGTATGCACATGAATTCATTGGTACTCTCCAAGCAAAACAATGAGCATAGTCAAGGATTTTATGCTAGTAATTTTATATATTATATATGAGTAGTTTCATTTTGAATATATCATTGCCCTTTCAAGTGGTGAAATTAATAGTAAAAATTCTCACTGAAATGTTGATTATTTTTGCATAAGACATTTTTCAATAGAACAATATTTCATAGTTTTAGACAAACATGTTTTCCTTCTCTACTAAATTTGTACACAACGTTCTAGAATAACTAAAATAAGAGGATAGCTAAGTATTGAGTAGGGCTTGATCATTGAGGGACAAGACTTTGGGCATAAAGCTGTCTCAAAAGAAGACTCTGTTAATAAAACAAGTAACAACCATTTCTAGAGTTATAGTTTAGCCTACAATTCTATGTTAACAATATAGAGATAGACTGCTTAAAAATGTTTAACAACTGTTTTTGTAAACCCTAGGATTATATACATTAACAGATTATTTTAAAAATTGTAATACCTAGCAAAAAATCTAGAGATACCCATTCTATATATGCTGGCTATTGTAGAGATATGAAGGCATTATTGGAAAACTTATGTTCACAGAAAAGCAGCTCTATTTTTTACTTTGCACAGTTTAATATACAATATATATGCAAGAATTCTCCCTTCACATAGTTTATGTACCACAAATATCATGATATGGCTAAAATTAAACTTTAAACTTTAAATGCCATTGGGAGGACTTTTCCAGAAATGCTATAGGATATTTTTATTCATAGATCGTATACTTCATTTTCTAAAACAATGTTTGAAACTATCCTAGTCTTATGTTTAAATTTCAAAATTTTAGTTTTTTTTGAACTTGCTTCCATATTCACAACCACTCACTATACTAGTTGGTATTATGGAACTAAATTGTTCCTTCTTTTATTTTTCTGCTTTTTTCCAAAGAAACCTTGCTTTTGTGCCTTGTTATGTTCATTTAATGATTAAATAGTAAATCTCTAGAGGGCTTAATTCTCTTCAGAAATTAAAGAGGTTTAATTGATTTGGCACAAGCTTGATAGCAAAATTAAAAGCAACACGGCAAAGCCACACTGTTTTCTCTGTGATGCTCCTACACACAAATCCAATGATAAATTTGAGCGAGGTAAACAACTCCCCCCCAAAAAGGACAATTGAGAAATGATTTAGCCTGAATAGCTATAACCTGTGGGTTAGACAAAAGTGTATTATTCAGTTTTAGATCAATAACTTTTTCCAGGTCATAGGATTAGCTTCAGTAGAGACTTTGTCCTAAGATAAAAAGACCTTTACTTCTGGAGTTAATTGACTTAATCAGAATGAAGAATAGACCTCATTGTTGATAGCAAACCTAGGCTAATATATTTTGCAATTAGATCAATACATTTAAATGTTTCCGGTTTTTCTTCTCCAGTAATGTGTCTCCTTTCACATATGAGGTGACAAACATGAAACAAATTTTTTTTCAAGAAAAACAACAACAACAACACTACAAGTGCATAACATTATAAGAGAAATTAACATAACTGTAAAGAAGAATGTCAAATTAATGTGTTGATCAAATAATGTGATTTGTCTTCTAAAAACACTTATTGTTTACTCAATAAAACAAATTATAGTAATAAGCAAATTATTTCAAGGCATATCTAACTTGCACAGGCTATATTAAAAACAAAGCCTATAGCTTCATTCCAGAGAAAAATAATAATTTTATGGAAATATATTTTACAATATTCTTTATCCATTTAATTCTTATGTAGAGATGAGAGTTTATTGTCAATATGTATGCTTTTCCCTGGAGAGAAATAGGGGAAAATCATTCATTAAATCAACAATATTTATAAAATATATATTATATAACAGTGATTGTGCCATGTACCTGGTACTAGGAAAATAATAAGATCAAGTTTTCAAAGGGTTTCCAATAACAAATGAAAATAAATCCCATAAAACTTTGAAACTATAATGACAGAAGAATGTGTTAGTAAGGCTCCTTAATGAGGAAAGAGAAGATTCAGAAAAAAAAATTATAAAGTAATTATACTATATGAGGAGATGGGAGAGTTTCCAATATTCAGAAAAGATGGCACCTATAATATAATATTAATATTAATTGATCTGATAGATATAAGAGAATGTCATCATAAAAAGTCACTGTATCAAGCAATAACCTTCCCAATTAAAGCTCTGAACTATCATTCACGGTGGCAAAAATATAGAGACAACCAAAGTGTCCTGGCATAGAGGACTGGATAAAGATCTGGTACATATACACAATGGAATACTACATAAGGAAATATTGCCAATTGCAACGACATGGATGAACCTTGCGAACATTATACTAAGTGAAATAAGCCAGTCAGGAAAAGCTAAGAACCATATGATTCCACTCATATTTTGGATATAAAACTGAAACTTGTGGACACAAACAACAGTGTGGTGGTTGCCAGAGAAGTGGGTAGGGTAGGGGTAAAGGGGACCTAATATATGGTGACAAAAGATTTGACTTTGGGTGGTAGGCACACATTGTAATATACAGATCTTACATATAGAAACCTGAAACCTATATGATCCTATTAACCAATGTCACCCCAATAAATTAAATAAAAACAACAGCCCTGACCAGTTTGACTTACTGGGTAGAGCGTCGGCCTGGGGACTGAAGAGTCCCGGGTTCGATTCCGGTCAAGGGCATGTACCTTGGTTGCAGGCACATCCCCAGTAGGGGGTGTGCAGGAGGCAGCTGATCGATGCTTCTCTCTCATCGATATTTCTAACTCTCTATCCCTCTCCCTTCCTCTCTGTAAAAAATCAATAAAATATACTTAAAAAATAAAAATAAAAACAACAACACTGAACTACTAATAAAGATAGGTAGGTAGGTAGGTAGGTAGGTAGGCAGGTAGGTAGGCTAGAAATGGAAAGACATCAAAATTAGTATGTTTCCTAATGTAAAGAAGACTATTTAATGTGTAAATACCTAGTGACATGGCATCAAGCTTCAGCTCATTGGTAACAGCTTTCACTCATAATTGTTCATACTTCTCTAAGAATACAATGTTTTCCTACCTTCTGGTAGATTTTGGAACACTAGGGAAAGCACCTAAAAATCTTTGAATTTAGTGCTTTAAAGACAGTACACAGTGGTTGTCAAGGTCTGACTGTCACAAACATCTTTGTCATTACAATTTCTTGCTAAATTGATATTTAATAGTGTTAGAACATGTGTCATCCAAGGTTGCTGGCAATGTGAAGTGATCGCTATTTCCTTGTTGGTTTTGGCAACTCTGAGAATGCCTGACAATCACAAGATGAAAAGGAATCATGATCTTCTGACCTGATGGAAAGCATGAAAGTGAGAAAGAAAAAAGACACTCAAAAGGATTCTCCCTTTTTTTAAGTTCAGAAAACAAAGCAAAAACTGTTATTTTGTCTATGCAACCAAAGTACAAAAATTTTATTTACTCTTAATTAATTACTTGGTTCTCTTAGAATAAATTTTCAAGCTTTGAGGATTATAATAACAGAAGGGTAGCCTGAGAAAATGTTACATGATTTCAAATAGACTTAACATTGTCTTTTTGTGATTTTGTTTTGTTTTTTTGTAATTCTTTTTTTTCTTCTATTCAATTTTAGGAATTGAGAATTTACATGATGCTGCACTGTGGTCATATACAAGATACTATTTCCCATGTACTGTTAGAGGTAATTTGAACCTTATATGTGAAATAAAGTATAAAGAAGATTAACAAAGTTCAGAGGAGATAAAATAAATCAATAAAAAGCTTTATAATTTGATTCTGTGTTCAAAGATCATGTGGATATGCTTGTTTTCGTTTTGTTGTATGGACTTTGGGCAAAGCAAAGTATCACAGGTAGAGCTGAGGAACTACGCTCAAGGCTAAGCTACTAAAATCCTACCAAAAAGGGGAAAAAAATCTCTCCATAACCACAGTGAGCTACACTCCATTATTTGTATTATTGACTTTACTGTGCCAGGAACTTGAATTCGTGTCAAGCACTATTGCCTCCTGTACCATTATTACCACTTCTCTGCCAGGTATTTACCTATATACCTTTCCTTCAAAGCTACTGTTAATAGTCTAGGTCTTACCTTCCTTGATCCCCCACTTTTTTTTTCTTGTCACCAGCACTGAGTCTGGATTCTTCTGATTGGCATATCCTTGGCCATAGGCTTCTTCACTAGCTCTCAGGAGGGTGGGGATAAGTATGTCAGAGAGATGCAAAATTTTAACCAATGGAGAAAATTTCTCCCAAATTTAAAGCATTCAAATCTAGAGGAAGAAAATAAATAATGTGTCTGTTTCAAATGACATAGCTGCAAAAAGAAGCATACCTCTTTTTATGTTTTGTGGTTGGTGTTGGTATTGATGGTGGTGGTGGTGGTGGTGATAGTGTTTGTACATTTGATTGATTTTGCTTTTATTTTGTTTTCAATCCATTGAGGCACTGTACAGGTTTGTTACAATATGAGGAATTTAGCTTTATTGTCAGAAAAATGCAAAGTCATAAATGCAACTGTTGAAAAACTTTCCTACTGAGTACTATGGCAATAGGTTTCATCCTACTTTTGCTAGAAGTAGCCACTTGCAATATAACATACTAGAGACCTGGTGCACAAAATTCAGGCACGGGTGGGGGTGGTCCCTCAGCCCGGCCTTCACCCTCTTGCAATCCGGGACCACTGTCTCCTAACTGCTCACCTGCCTGCCTGCCTGATGGCCCCTAACTGCTTGCCTGCCTGTCTGATCACCCCTAAACACTCTGCCTGCCTGCCTGATTGCCCCTAACCACTCTGCCTTGCCTTCCTGATCGCCCCTAACCACACACCTGCCTGCCTGATCATCCCTAACTGCTTGCCTGCCTGCCTGATTGCCCTTAACTGCCTCTCCCTTGGCCCCCGCTGCAGCGGCTTCATCCAGAAGGACATCTGGAATAACATCTGGAAGGTCTTTCGGCTGTCTGGTCTAATTAGCATATTATGCTTTTATTATTACAGCTTTTTCAATATGGAACATTATTTCAATCCTAGCTATTAACCTTCAAATATAGTACTTTTGCCAATTTTGTTCCAAAATATTCAGTACTTTTGCCAAATTTGTCCCAAAATATTCAATAGGATCATGAGTTTCATGGCAATCTGTGGAGTCCATAAAATGTAGAGCTCACTATAAAATTATAAAGCCTTGCTTCCCATTTATCTTTAAGTTACTGTGTTTTTTGAAAAGTTTCCTATAATAAAAAAAGGAAAGAGAATATGCTTCCAGACCATATTTTTATTCTCTTCAGCTGATTTAAAATAATAGCTTGGTAAACATCTGTTGAATAAAATCTGACATTTCAGAAGAGACTTAAGCAAACAAATGCTGGAACTGTTATGAAATGACAAAACTGAGTATAGAGCAAGTCTCCATTACCTTCCTTTTAGTTAATATCAAAGGAAGTCTATTAACATGCAATTAACTATTTTGCTATCTATTAGCATGCAATTAACAAAGAACAACCAAGTATAAAAAAATAATTATCTGGTCTTTTAGAGCTCATCCATGATTTAATTTCTGTTTGAGTAGAAAGTATATAAAACATGTCTAATATATGTATGTAAATGAAAGACAAAGATAAATTCTGCTGTCTCATTTGATTCTATATAACAATGTTTATAGCTGAAAAATTTAGATACCAAGTGATTAAGCTTACAGATTTGTTGTAAGTATCAAATGAGATAATGCATTTGCAAATACATTTTGAACTTTGAAACATTGAAATAAATACTCAGTGTCACTGTTTTCAAAGATTAAAGCAAATGTCCTAGAGCAAGCAAACTATATGTAATTAAGAAAAGGCACATGCCAGCTTTAGAACAAAATAGCATTCCCAACTGTTTTTTACATTTTATTTCCACAGATTGCTAATTTTTTATAAAATAATCATTAAAAACAGTGTGGGTTCTCTAGCTAGTTATTAAACAAATGTCAACAACTGATATTGATCAAAAGAGACTGTTAAACTTGCTAAAGCAAAGCAAAAACAAAGAATTACATTTGTGTTGACAGCTTGTAGGTTTTATACAAAATCTGACTATTTTATATTAGCCTGAAGGTATACAACAAAGCAACAGCATTGGAAATAAAGTTCCAGGCACCCTAAAAACATGTTCCCTTAGACATTCTTAAAGTGGGGTAAATGCTGAGGAACATATGATATTAAATATCCTGTCATCTTTGAATACCCCAGCAGCAGGGAGGGGGGAATATTGCCTATCAGCCACTTAATTATCTGCAATGTATATGCAAATACTCAGAGTTTGATGAAGTCTTTACATTTCACCTCTAAGCACCACATTAGTAATTCATGAATCCACAACTAATGTTTCTGTGGCATTCAGGCAGCAGTGAAAGATTAAGCAATAATGACTTCAAAGGTGGAAGGACCACAAAATAACTCTGTACCTTTGAGGTCATTTTTACCATTTGAGCACAAATTATATGAGTGCACTTCATTGGCTTCAGCATTTGCAAAGCATTGCTAATGAATAGGGAGGTTATTTAGTAAATGGAGTGCAGGAGGTGGATACAGATAGAACACTGAATTGATTCTAAATATAAAAAGAAACACATTTATTGCTTTTAAATGGCCCCAAATGCAAAATCCACAGATAAAACAGATTTTCAGAAATTCTAGGGAGTGCATCAACGTTGTTCAACCAGCATGATCAACTTCAGGTGCTTGTCTTTTGTGAATCTTTCTTGGCTCAATGGGACCCCCTCCCCCTCAAGAAGAGTATTTTTGAGAATGCAGTCATACAAGAAAAATTATATCCTTTTTAGAACTGCTTAAAAACAATTTTCCTCTAGCAGACTAAATTATACATTGATACATATCATCATAGTGTTAAAACATATTTAAAATGACCCCGTAAAGCAAATCGCCTCAGCCTTAGCTATAAAATTTCAAAATAATAAAAATGATAAGAGGATTATTTTTACAAAGTTTGCAGTGTTTAAAGTTTTGGAAATCATTATGCAAAATGTTAAAGTACTAAATGTAAAACTTAGTAATAGCATATTTTTAAAATATTCTGGATTAGTTAGTGCAATGAACAGTCAGCAATCTGATACAGATTAATCTTTTAAATAATGTAAATCCTTAACCTTTGCTTCATTAGCTACATTGTCTTGTCACATAATAAAATATTCTAAATCAGCAAATACACAATGTCTAGGGACTAGGTGTTTTCAATGGATTATAATCAGATTTGAGTGTTCCAAAATATCAAATAATATTATTGTAAAATAATAATAAAGAATTAACTTATTTTCCAAAGTATATCTAATATTAAGTCTGCTAATTACTGAAACCCAATACAAATCAACTTACTATAATATAGTTAGATTTAAATCGGACTTAATATGGTAGTATGGTCTTTTAATATGACTAATAGGATATATAATGAAATATTGAATATTGCTTAAAGCCAACAGTAGTCGAAAATATGTCCTGTAATAATTAAAATTTTAAAATGTGTTTCATATATAGTTATCTGACAAATAGAATATATATATACATATATACATATATACATATATATACATATATACATATATATATATAGATATATACATACATACACTAAATGCTCTTCTCTGCTGCTGATACAACTAAACCTCATTGCAAATTGAAGAAACTAAACATAAAAATAATTTTGCAAGAATTGCCCTGGCCTGCGTGGCTCAGTTGTTTGGACTTTGTCCCATGCACCTAAAAGGCTGCTGATATGCTTCTTGGTCAGGGCACAAGCCTGGGTCGGTAGGGGGCATGCAGGAGACAATTGATCAATGTTTTGCTTTCACATCAATGTTCTCTTTCTCTCTCTTCCTTTCCCTCTTAAAAATAAACAAACAAAAAACAACACCAATAAAAATATATAAACAAGCACCACCACAGCAACATATCAACCTTTCCTTCTGCTTTCTGGTGTATCTTCTGTTGTGCGTGGCAGAGCTATCAATTACATTAAAAAAAGAGAAAAAAGTCCTGGCCAGTGTGTCTCAGTGGGTTGGGCTTCATCCTGTGCACTGAGATCACAGGTTTGGTTGCATTCCCAGTTAAGGTACATACCTGGTTTGCAGACTTGGTATTATCCTCTCATGTCCATGCTTCTTCTCCCTTCCTCTCTCTCTAAAAAGTCAATAAACTATTCTTTGAAAAAATGTTGCAAGACTCATAAAATAAACTTTTTTGAGAGATTTTTTTGACCTGATGTTTCATCATCCTTAAATATGACGCTTTGTATTGAAACCAAAATGTGGGTGTTGAGTCAGAGTTCACTGTCACGCAAAATAGAAGAATGAAGTTGCGGACAAAAATAGTGGAACCGAAGTTTATTGAGAGAAGCTAGTCCTGGAAAAGGTGCACTGGGGTTCCAGGAGCAGGACAGTGTCCAGAGCCTCCTTTCCATGTTACAGTCGGGAGCAGTTCGGCATCCAAGCTAAGTAAAGTCCATGTGTAGAGGCCCACATGGCCATAAGCCACATGGGCGACGGTGGAGCACATGCATCTCCTGCCATTAACCCAAGAATCTAGTGCACCTGGGAAGAGCTAAGGGGAAGGGCACATGCTTTTTTATATGTACTAGGGGCCCAATGCACTAATGCATGCACCTTCAAAGGAACTGTGGGCCATGAGGCTGCAGTGGGCACAGAGGTGGGTCTCAGCCCATCCTCTGCACCCCCTTCCGGCACCTCCCGCCATGGCCTTCAGGTCCCCTGTCTACCAGCAGCCCCACTCCTGCTGCTGCTGTTGCTCCCACGCACTCATGTAACTGGCCCCACTCACACTTATTGACAGCGTGGAGCGACTGGGGCCAGCACCATCAGCAGGTGCAAGCGGCGGCTGCTGCCCCGATCGCCCCTCAGGAACAGGGGAAGGTGGAGAAGTACTCAGGGTCAATCAAGGCTTGCAGCCGCCACTCGCACCCACTGACCCCAGTGATCGGGAGCAGCGCCAGGCGCCAGAAGTGGGTGCGAGTGGTGGCTCTGGTGCCAGCAGTAGGTGAGAATGGGGATGGCACTGGCAGCAGGTGTGAGCGCCAGGTGAGACCGCAGCGAGTGGAAGCAAAGAATTTTCAGTAACCACCAGAGGCTCGCCCCAATGACAGCAACTGGCGCCCTGCCTAAGTCTGGCGCCCCTGTTCACCTGCTCCACCATCCCACTGCAGCCGACGCCCGCCATGTTCCACTCTCTGCTCCCTGCTGCAGATGCCCACCATGTTCTGCGTGTGCCTTTTGGTGGCCAGCTCACGTCACAGCGACCGGTTGTTTTGGTTTTTTGGTTGTTCAGCAGTTCGGTATATTTGCATATTAACCTTTTATTATATAGGATGCTTATTAATTCCTGATTGGTCCTTTCAAAGAATTTTGCCTTAGCAACATTCGTGGGATTGGTTATAAGCCTCACTGTCTTGTGATTGGTTATCTGCATGCTGTCTGTCTTAGCAGCATTCATACATTTTCAAGTTCATGTCTGTCATGAGAGCCCTTCCTTCTCCACCCATTGGGGTGTCTTAGTAACCCTGCCTAATTGGGTTCCCTGATTCTACTACCTCCTCCCCCATGGTTCCACCCCTATCTACCTACTTCTTTCTGTCTCCTTAGTAAAAAGGACATGTTCTTATATTTTGCCTGTAACCATAAAAACCATAAAAATCAGAATTTCAACAATGATACATTAATACCATGTAAACCTCAATCCCCATTAAAGCAATTATCTCAGTAATTTTTTTTATAGCAGAAGTACCTAATCCAGGATCACTCATTTCATTTGGCAGTCTCCATCAATTCGGAACATTTTCTTAGTCTTTCTTTGACATGTATGTTCTTGACACTTTTAATGACTACAAGCCAAGTATTTTGTAATTTATTCCTCCATTTGAGTATATTTTATATTTCCATATAATTTTAGGTTATATTGTCTTAGTAAAAATATCACAGAAGAACCTTCTGCTCTTCTCACTGCATTCCAAGAAGTATTACCCAGTGTAGACTTGTCCCACTGCCTGTAATATTAACATTAACCCCTTGAATTAGTTTTTATTTCTCCACTGTAGAGTTTTTCTTTTCTTTTAATTTGTCATTAATAATATTTTAAGGGACAATACTTTGAGACTATGTAACTATCATTCTTAATTCAAATATGTTATAACTATTGTTAGCAACTATTTTGATGCTTCTTGCCTGAATCCTATATAATAAAAGCCTGATATGCTAAGTGTCCAATTGTCCAGTCGGTCATTCAACCAATCAAAGCGTAATATGCTATTGATATGCTAAAGCCACTCAACCACTCGCTATGACGTGCACTGACCACCAGGGGGCAGATGCTCCGATCGGTAGGTTAGCTTGCTGCTGGGGTCTGGCTAATTGGACTGAGTGAGATGGGTCAGACATGCCCTAGAGCCCTCCTGCGGTCCCTCCTAGGCTAGCCAACCTCCCACGTCCCTCCCCAGCCCCAATCATGCACTGGTGGGGTTCCTCAGCCTGGCCTGCACCCTCTGGGACCCCTTGGGGGATGTCGTAGAGCCGGTTTCAGCCTAATGGCAGAACTACCAGTGGCTATGATGTGCACTGATCACTAGGGGGCAGATGCTCAATGCAGGAGCTTCCCCTGGTGGTCAGTGTGCTCCCACAGGGGGAGCGCTGCTCAGCGAGAAGCTGGGCTCATGGCTGGTGAGAGTAACGGCAGTGGCGGAGACTCTCCCACCTCTGTGGCAGTGCTAAGGATACCCAACTGATGGGCATCCCCGCCGAGAGTGGGCCTAAGCCATCAGTTGGACATCCCCTAAGGGATCCCAGACTGCCAGAGGGTGCAGTCCCGACTGAGGTACCTCCTCCTCCCCCAAGTGCAAAAATTTTGTGCACCGGGCCACTAGTTAAATAGAAGTAAAGGACACTGGCAAAATAATTTTCTAATTCCTTCATTACTTCAAAATTATTAGCTGGTACTATTCCATAGAAAATAGCCCTCTACTCTTCCCTGGTCTTGTCTTCATTCATTTTGTTTATATCAGGAGGGATACATTAATTGCTATTTTATGCAATAGATTATAATCTTTTGCTAGAAATATCTACTTTGATGTCCACATTGTCCCAGTTTAGGCCAATAGGAGTTACTTCTTTGTCTTTTACACATATTACTATTACCCTTTCAACATTTTCTAGCTTTCTAAAATAAAAATACATCCTTTCACCAGCTCAGGAATTAGCTATTCCTCCAAAGAGACCTAGAAGCACCTCATTCAAATGATCAAAGTTAATATCCCAAGTAGTAGGACAAATCCAATATGAGTACTGCCTCCTGAGATGCAATGAAAAGAGCAGAAAATTCTTCTGTGATATTCTTACCAAGACTATATAACTTGAATCTAATAACAATTCTTGGAAAACAATAACTGAGTGTTAGATATGCTCACAGCTATTGGAGTTGGTGCTCGCAGGTCTGGATTGTGGGTAGAAATGGAGGTTACAAAAATATAAACAGATAAGCACTTTTATATTTTTCTACATTTCTCTGTATATATTGAAAAATAAAAGTAGACAATGACAAGCCCAAATTAGTCAGTAGCACAAGATGCGTTCTAGTGCATTATCGTTTATAATATTTCGGCTGGCAATGGACACTGAAACCTTTGACCATAAGAAAACTGGCCTCCAATATGTTCAATTGACTTACTTATTTGGTCAGTCTTCTTGTATGAAAACAATCCCCTTTCACAATCAAGCTATCACCCTTACATAATGTCAATCTTCACATTGCTTATGCTTTAATATCCTGGACCAAGCAGCTGTACATATGTGGACACATGTTTACATCTAATCAGTAGATTCTGCTGTTTTTACACCGTGTATTATTTTATTTATTTATCTATTTATTTTTATAAATATATTGTTTATTGATTTCAGAGAGAAAGGAAGAGAGAAAGAGATAGAAACATCAATGATGAGAGAGAATCATTGATTGTCTGCCTCCTGCATGCCCTGCATTGGGGATCAAGCCTGCAACCCAGGCATATGCCCTAACTGGGAATCAAACCCTGACCTCCTGGTTCATAGGTCAATGCTCAACCACTGAGCCACAGCGACTGGGTAATTTGATTTTTAAACTCATATGAGATACAATAATATAAACTGTAATTGAAAAATACAATTTAAATTATTAAAAAATAAATAACAAATGGTCTTATAAAAGTGCAATAAAAATTAGAATCCTTGAATGTTAATCATGGTTTATATTGATTAGGTTTGTTTAGAAAGATAAAAAATAGAATTGAAATATCAGTCATAGGCAGACTATGTTCTCCAAGGATGTCACTGTCCTCATACTCAGGACCTGTGAATGGTTGACTCCCATGGTTAAAGGGGCTTTGCAGATGTGATTGAAGACAAGGACCTTGAGATGGGGAGAGTATCCTGGAGTACCAAGGTGGGTCTAATCTAATTACATGGGTAGTTCACTTTGGGGGCAGCAGAAGGGGATATTACTATGGACGAGTGGTCACAGAGGAAACACTGCTTCCTTAAAGAGATGTGGGTGGCCTCTGGAGGCGTGAAAAGGCAAGGAGATAAATTCTTGCCTAGAACCTCCTGGTAACTTGATTTTAGCCTAGTGAGACCTGTGTCATTGTTCTGATCTACAGGACTGTAAGACAATAAATGTGTCTTCTTTTGCCCAGCCGGCATGGGTCAGTAGTTGAGAGTTGACCTATGAACCAGGAGGTCACAGTTTGATTCCTGGTCAGGGCAAATGCCTAGGTTGAGGGCTCGATCCCCAGTGGGGGGTGTGCAGGAGGCAGCTGATCAATGATTCTCTCTCATCATTGATGTTTCTATCTCTCTCCCTCTCCCTTCCTCTCTGAAATCAATAAAAATATATTTATTAAAAATAAAACATTAATGTGTGTTCTTTTTGTGTGTGTGGTAAATTGCTGCATCATCAATAGGAAACTAATACACAAAAGCTCTCAGTTAATGAATGGACATTACTAAAGAATGTTACAACAAAATTAAGTTAAAAACTTAGGAAAACAATGATATATTACACTTTATTGTTTTAAAAAATTCTTTCATATGCGAATTTTTTTCCCACTATATCTTTGTTTTCTTCACTGATGTAGTCCACACATTTAGAACAATGACTGGTACTTAGTTGATGCTCAATAACTATTTGGTGAATGAGTGAATTGGGTCAGGACAATGTCTCTTTATTAGGTGAGAAACACAAAGGATAGTCCAGGGATTTTGGAGTCAGAAAAACATGCCTTCAATTTTATTAGCTGTATATCTTCTAACTATTTTTAATCTTGAGTCTCAGTTTCTTCATCTACAAATGCAGTAACCACTTTTACCAGAAAGAGGTGATGCCTAAATAAAAATACGTTTACAGAACATAATATCCTGCTTGTATCATACTTCGTACAGTGTATCTATAATTATTACTATAATTGCTTTGTAAATAATAAAGTATTATACATTTTAAAGGGTTAAGAAAATAAGTAAATTTATTCCATGATTTATTTGGATCTTGAGCTTTATGAGAAGTACTGAGTGATTCAAAATTTTCAAATTCATAAGAGCATGTGGTTTTTTCATAAGATTACTCGTGTTTTATTGAGAATATGCTGTTGAACATATTTTAAATTGCTTCATTTTTGCTTATACTTTTAAAATGGTATTTTTATTTCTCTTAGGAATAAATGTTAAGTTTTATGTTTTACCATAGATATCATAGGGGACAAGTTAACAAGTTATTTCTGTCATAACTTTTAGTAACACATCTATTCTGCATTATTCACTTTTTTATTTCTCTCAGAATCTGTTCTCACAAGCATTAAAACCAAAAAATCACATATTCACACAAACACATATACACACACATTCAAACACAGAGATATCTAATAAGAAAAATGAGAGGATTAAATTAAAAATATTATTTTCTATGTCATCCAACATAATTATGTGGGGCAAAACTTACCAATTGAATAACTGGTATTATGCTTGCCATGGTAATTATTGAAAGATGATAAAAATAGTTTTATTTGAGTAGCAAGAACAGCAGGCACAAATTATATTCTGTTGAGAGAAAGCCTTAAGTAGCATGACAAAATGGTTTAGGATAGAGGAAATAAAACTGATTCTAGTATACGTGGAAGAGAACACTATTGCAAGGAACAAAATCCCTCATTTGACAAAAGACATGGTATTGAACATAAATGAAATACAAGTTCAAAATCCAATAGAACAGTGGTTCCCAAACTTATTTGGCCTACCGCCCCCTTTCCAGAAAAAATATTACTCAGCGCCCCCTGGAAATTAATTTTTTTTAAATTTTAATAGCAATTAAACAGAAAGATATATGCCCCCAAATGCACCTGTGGCCATCACCGCCCCCCTGGATCGCTGCAGCGCCCACCAGGGGGCGGTAGCGCCCACTTTGTGAATCACTGCAATAGAAGGATATTATATGCTCATTTATGGTACAATTTCAATTGCTTGTAAAGTTGGAATAAATATACTAACTTTCTTACTTTCCTCAAATTTTAATTTAAAAAAGTAAACATTCTCAAAGGAGTCTGAAAGGCAATATAAAGGACATCAATATCTTTTATGAGATTCAATACACTTTTTTGTACTCCTATGACGCTGGTGACGCTGGTGTTGTTATACTTCCCACAGTTCCAATAAACTATGCTCATTCTTTTCTATGTATTTATTTAGTTTTATTTTTAATTGTTGACACTATTACATATGTCCCCACCCTCCTCATACCCCTTTCCACCTTCACCCAGCCCCCACCCCCTATTCCCTCTGGCCAGTACTTTTTAATATTTTTACCATATTTGCATATCTCTCTCTCTGTTTTTGTCTCTTTATCTTTCTCTCTCTCCCTCTTTCACTCTTTTATCTACATATATAATTAAATGGAGCAACTTGAAAAGTATTTGCAGGCATCAATGACATTTTATACCTAAGTAGTTTGTCATGAAGATTATAAGGGTAATGAATTATTGTCTTATATAAGCACAATATTATCACATCTAAGGAAAATCATAATATATTACCATCTACTCTACTATTCAATTCAAATTTCTCTTTCCTAAGAGTGCTGTTTGAAATATTTAATCAAGATTTATGAATTTATTAGTAAGATTTTTCTTTTCATGTTAAATCATAGACAATAACCCCATGTATTTTATTTTTATTAATATTGACTTTCAAAAAGTTCATGTATAAGGTATATCTCACTGTTTCCTCATGTTGTCATTTAATTTATTGTAA
The DNA here is from genome assembly GCF_000147115.1 of Myotis lucifugus. Classification (NCBI taxonomy): domain Eukaryota; kingdom Metazoa; phylum Chordata; class Mammalia; order Chiroptera; family Vespertilionidae; genus Myotis; species Myotis lucifugus. The sequence continues at coordinate 167,838 of NW_005871207.1, read as the reverse complement.
TATCACCTGTAATCTACATAAAAATGTCAGAAGAATAGATTCAGATTAATCCTAGCTGATTAGGAATCCTTTCCATTAGGAGGCATAAAGTGATCGCTATACTAGTATTAAGGAAAATAAGTTTGAACAGTTGATCAAGGTGGTACCTACCAGATCTTCATAGAATACAGGTATATTTTTTCCTTTTGTGGTTGGATAAGTAATCTGTGTGGAGAAGCTTCTCGAAACCATTAATGACCTAATTTCTAAGTCTATCATTCAATGGTTTTAGAGCACATTGATATTTCTTGTAAAAATAATTTATTGCATTAGAGATTGCAAACTAGTGATTTTTCTAATGTTTTTTTTCAATAATTACCTGACATTATTCTGTAGAGTTTTATTACTTCTCTTTCACTTTTCAAATTCCTTTTAAACAATTTTCAAATGAATTGTTTATAAGAAACTATGATCACTACTTTTATTGCTTGCATTCCAAATTTGGCCATTGAGAGCCCCAATATTCTTATTTCCGCCATGCTTTTGAAATGAAGCTGTCTCAAGGCTCTTCTTGAAAGAGTATGGTGCCCCTTTTGCTTTCCCTACACCAGAGGTAGTATAAACAGTTTATCTAAGAAGACTTGGGTCCTGTTATTGGGCATGGTCAATGGTAATTTAAATCTAAAGTCTGACCAGTAGATCAGCAATTTGTAACCAGAACAACATTGCTCTGGCCTATTCCAGTGGAGTAACATAATCACATGCACACATTTAATACTTCATACTGCTGTTTCTGATCTAATGTTACACAGTTTTTCTTGGCTTCTTTTACTCTCTAATTATATATTTAATAGTAATAATCATATTTCTTAAATATCAATGCATTTGCTCAGATGTTTTTCCTACAATTGTAAAACAGTTTTTAATTCCATTGTTAACACTACTATTAACATAACAACTACTAAGTAACATTTAATTTTTCTTTCATGATTTTGATATGCTGTACAGTTGGGTTTGTTACAGTGTGTTCAATTGTATGGCTTATTTCCTTTTCCTATTTGATTTAATTATATTTCAAAACATTTACTTATTTGAAATATAAACTATTGAACATACGCTCAGAGGATTTCACTCTTATCCATAATTTCTCCAACCTATTTTCTTTAGTGAAACATTTTTATTAGTGTCTGGACTCTTCTTTCAATTTACTTTTGCTATATATATATATATATATATAATATATATATATTATATATATATATAAAATTTACTTTTTGCTGTATGTATATCTAAATATATATGTATACATTGTGTTTACTCAGATACCTATATATGAACAAGAAAATATTTTTATTTATTTTTATTTCCTTAAGATTACACCAAATGTTTCATTGTTAAATCAAACTTGACGTGGATCTCAGTTCCAATCCACATATGACCAAAAAGACATAAGCAAAAGGAAGATATTGGCCAAGTGTTCTTCCTTTAAGGAGGTGTAGGACCGTCCACAGCTCTTTCACTGTCTTTTCTCTCTTAGAGTAGAACATACTCTATTTTGTGTTTAACATGCAAGGATTAAATAATGAATGTGTAATGTTGCTTCAAAAGAAGTCATTTCAGTTATGAAACATTTCCTTTTGTAATCTTTTCATTTCACAGCCAGCCAGCCATGCTTCATTAATTCATATATTCCAGATTTATTTACAATAAACTCAACAAACAGACCACTTACAGCCTTCTAAAATGTTTTCACAGAAAAAGATTCTTCATTGTCTTTCTGTTAGTAAATACCATTAACATGTTCCAGGATTTCTGGTTTCTACAATGTCTGTAAGGAAGAAGAGCATTTCGTCTCATTTTTTTTTTTTCTTGAGCATAACATATAGGTCTGAAGTTAACATATTTTTTCTCAATTATACAAATAAACTATCAGACATACTAAATACACTATTGTGATTTGCTTTTTATCTTAACAATGGTATCTGGAAGTCACTCTATGTCAATTTTTTTTAAATTTTGTTTTATTGCTTAAAGTATTACAAAGAGTATTACATATGTCTTCTATTTTTTTTTTCCCCTTGACCTTCCCCTGGCCTCCCCTACCCTCCCCCCCCCCCAAGTGTCTTGTGTCCATTGGTTATGCTTATATGCATGCATATAAGTCCTTAGGTTGATCTCTTACCCCCACTCTCCCAACCCTCCCTGGCCTTCCTGCTGTAGTTTGACAGTCTGTTCGATGCTGCTCTGCTTCTGTATCTATTTTTGTTCATCAGTTTATAATGGTCTTTATTATCCATAAATGAGTGAGATCACGTGGTATTTTTCTTTCATTGACTGGCTTATTTCACTTAGCATAATGCTCTCCAGTTCCATCCATGCTGTTGCAAATGGTAAGAATTTCTTCTTTTTTACAGCAGCATAGTATTCCATTGTGTAGATGTACCACAGTTTTCTAATCCATTCATCTACTGATGGGCACTTAGGCTGTTTCCAGATCTTAGCTATGGTGAATTGTGCTGCTATGAACATAGGGATGCATATATCCTTTCTGATTGGTGTTTCTGGTTTCTTGAGATATATTCCTAGAAGTGGGATCACTGGGTCAAATGGGAGTTCCATTTTTAGTTTTTTGAGGAAACTCCATACTGTCCTCCATAGTGGCTGTGCCAGTCTGCATTCCCACCAGCAGTGCACTAGTGTTCCTTTTTCTCTGCATCCTCACCAGCACTTGTCCTTTGTTGATTTGTTGACGATAGCCATTCTGACAGGTGTGAGATGATACGTCATTGTTGTTTTGATTTGCATTTCTCTGATGATTAGTGACTTTGAGCATGTTTTAATAGATCTCTTGGCTTTCTGAATGTCCTCTTTTGAAAAGTGTCTATTTAGGTCCTTTGCCCATTTTTTGACTGGATTGTTTATCTTCCTTTTGTTAAGTTGTATGAGTTCCCTATAAATGTTGGAGATTAAACCCTTATTGGTGATAACATTGGCAAATCTGTTCTCCCATGCAGTGGGCTTTCTTGTTGTTTTTTTTTTTTTGATGGTTTCTTTTGCTGTGCAGAAGCTTTTTATTTTGATGTCGTCCCATTTGTTTATTTTCTCTTTAGTTTCCAATGCCCTGGGAGCTGTATCGGTGAAGAAATTGCTTCGGCATATGTCTGAGATTTTGTTGCCTTTGGATTCCTCTAGTGTTTTTATGGTTTCCCGTCTTACATTTAAGTCCTTTATCCATTTTGAGTTTATTTTTGTGTATGGTGTAAGTTGGTGGTCTAATTTCATTTTTTTGCATGTATCTGTCCAATTTCCCAACACCATTTATTGAAGAGACTACCTTGACTCCATTGTATGCTCTTGCCTCCTTTGTCAAATATTAATTGGGCATAATGATTTGTGTAGATTTCTTGGTTCTCTATTCTATTCCATTGAACTATATGTCTGTTCTTGTGCCAATACCAGGCAGTTTTGAGAACAGTGGCTTTGTAATACAGCTTGCTATCTGGTATTGAGATCCCACCTACTTTGTTCTTCTTTCTCAGAATCGCTGCAGCTATTCGGGGTCTTTTTTTATTCTAGATGAATTTTTGGAGAGTTCATTCTAGGTCTGTGAAATATGCTGTTGGTATTTTATTGGGGAGTGCGTTGAATTTATAGATTGCTTTGGGTAGTATGGACATTTTAATGATGTTGATTCTACCAATCCATGAACATGGTATGTTCTTCCATCTGTTTATGTCTTCCTCTATCTCTTTTTTCAATGTACTGTAGTTTTCTGAGTAGAGGTCTTTTACCTCTTTAGTTAAGTTTAATCCTAGGTATCTTAATTTTTTTGGAGTGACGGTAAGTGGGATTGCTACATAAGATCAATGAAACCAAGAGCTGGTTCTTTGAAAGGATAAACAAAATCGATGCACCTCTAGCCAGGCTCACCAAGAAGCAAAGAGAGAGGACCCAAATAAACAAAATCAGAAATGATAGAGGAGAAATAACAACAGACCCCACAGAAATACAAATGATTATTAAAAAATACTATGAGCAACTCTACTCCAACAAACTAGACAACCTGGAGGAAATGGACATATTCCTAGAAAAATATAACCTTCCAAAACTCAATCAGGAAGAATCTAAAAATCTCAACAGGCCAATAACTATGGAAGAAATTGAAGCAGTCATCAAAAAGCTTCCAGCAAACAAAAGCCTGGGGCCAGACTGCTTCACAGGGGAGTTTTACCAAACATTCAAGGAAGAGCTAATACCTACCCTCCTCAGACTATTCCAAAAAATTGAAGAGGAAGGAACACTTCCAAGCTCATTTTATGAAGCCAGCACCACCCTAATACCAAAACCAGATAAAGACAACACAGTGAAAGAGAATTGCAGGCCTATATCCCTCATGAACATAGATGCCAAAATCCTCAACAAAATCTTAGCAAATCGGATTCAGCAGTACATCAGAAAGATCATACACCATAACCAAGTAGAATTTATCCCAGGGATGGAAAGATGGTACAATATCCACAAATCAATAAATGTTATACATCACATAAACAAATTGAGAGAAAAAAAACACATAGTCATATCAATTGATGCAGAAAAAGCATTTGACAAAATCCAACACCCATTTTTGATAAAAACTCTCAGCAAGGTGAGAATAGAAGGATCATACCTCAACATAATAAAAGCCATATATGACAAACCCAAAGCCAACATCAGACTTAATGGGCAAAAGCTAAAACCATTTCCCTTAAGAACAGGAATAAGACAGTCTCACCGCTACTGGAAGTATTAGCCATTGCACTGGAAGTATTAGCCATTGTGATTAGACAAGAAGAAGAAATAAAAGGCATCCAAATTGGAAAAGAAGAAGTAAAATAATATTGTACATAAAAAATCCTAAAGACTCTATCAAAAAACTATTAGACTTAATAAATGAATTTGGCAATGTAGCAGGATACAAAATTAATGCCAAGAAATTTATGGCATTTCTATACACCAATAGTGAACTTACAGAAAGAGAGACTCTATCTCAATTTATAAAATTAACATTGCTATGTTCTTTTTCAGTTATATATATTTTAATTCTATAATTTATTAGGCCAGTTTCCTGTTTTAGTTGTTTACAATCTTTAGTACTAAATAGTATTATCTATATTATCTATGGTATATATAATATATTGTTTTGATATGTATAATAGAGTCTCTGAATTAGGATGAATGACTCAAATGCCAAATATAAATTGTTAGTTATATGTATCACAGCATACATATATTTATATAAACATGTATAATATAAAATTTATATAAATTATATAAATATAGCCATATATGTCAGACTAGAGGCCCGGTGGACAGATTTGTGCACTGGTGGGGTCCCTCAGCCTGGCCTGTGGGGATCTGGCTGACACTGGTTCTCCGACATCCCCCAAGGGGTCCTTTATTGCGAGAGGGTGCAGGCCAGGCCAAGGGACCCCACCAGTACACAATCAGGGCCGGGGAGTGACTGCAGGATGGCTCCAGGGCGTGTCTGGCCTGTCTCACCCTTGTCCAGATCTGCCCAATGTCAACAGCAAGCTAACCTACCAGTAGGAGTGTCTGCCCCCTGGTGGTCAGTGCACATCATAGCGACTGGTGGAACAGTTGAATGAATGGTAGGGTACTTAGCATATTAGGTTTTGATTATATAGGATGTTGCCAAATTCTTCATCTATATTTGTTGTAGCCTTTCATTCTCTTATATGCAAAAGAGAGCCTGTAAATGCAAGAAAGGGCTTGCTTGCCCCAAACCTGTCAACAGAGTATTAGTCTACTTCTTGAGTATTTTCCAATTTCTATCTTACATGGTCAACATTAATCTTTTGTATAACATATCCATATTTACTTATACACATAAATTCACTGGACATTGGGAACACATTTCAGGAGCATTTTAGTTAGAATCTATACATTGAAAGGATCTGGCATTTGAGAATTTAGAAATTGTGGTCATCAAAGTAAATGAAATTGGTAATTGAAAAGTTTGCCTATCTCCACTCTGAGCCAACAGCTTTAAAATGCTTTTCAAATGAAAATGTTACATTTATCGTATTAGAAATTCCTAGACACTCAGGAGTCTAAAGGTCTTTCATACATGAATCGCTTTAACCAATTCTGGGTAATCATTCTTAAATTGTTTCCAAGGACATAAGTATTCAATTGCATTGGGATTTCTAACAAAGTTACAAAGAGGAATCACTTTCATTGAACTGAACTTACGTTAATGGTAAAGCATGGTAGGTCGGGATGTAAAATGTATCAATGTAATATCTATGATTTAATCTTTTATGCAAAAGGAAATGCCATTGAGTTTCCAATTAACCTTTATTTTTTGAAGAAATTTATTTAGCACATTTAGAGTGTTGGTCCATTTAATGCATTGTAAATATTGTTGGCATAAGTTCTTTCTTAGTAAGAGGAAGTGACTAGTAGACAATTTTATGTAGGAAAATTATATAGAAGTAAAAAAAAACACATTTACCTATTTATAACTTAAATTAATCATCAGCCCCCCAAATTTGATATATCTATATGTATCTTGAAAAATGCTTAGATACAGAAGTTTTCCTTTTATCGTCAACAGCCTCCTCATAATACTTTATAGATATGATGGAAGTTTATTGTCAAGTTCATATAGGAAGTTGTATATGTATAACTTCAAACCTTTTTACTTTTAATTTTTATTTATTTATTTTTATTCTCTAATGTACTAGTATCTTTCTGTTGATACTATCTATCAGCTGTACTACCATTAATGTACTAGCCATTCTGACAGGTGTGAGGTGATACTGCATTGTTGTTTTGATTTGCATCTCTCAGATAATTAGTGACTTTGAGCATGTTTTCATATGTCTCTTGGCCTTCCTTCTGTCTTCTTTCAAAAAGAAGGATCTACTTAGGTCTGTTGCCCATTTTTTGATTGGTTGTTTATCTTTCTTTTGTTAAGTTATATGAGTTCCCTGTAAATGTTGGAGATTAAACCCTTATTGGTGATAACATTGGCAAATATGTTCTCCCATGCAGTTCTCCCAGGGCTTTCTTGTTTTATTGATGGTTTCTTTTGCTGTGAAAAGGCTTTTTATTTTGATGTAGTCCTATTTGTTTATTATTTTTTAAATTTTGTATGCTGCATGCAAGTCAGTGTGACTAAGTGGACTGATCAAGAGATTTAAAATCAAGAGACCTTCTCTGGCTGCTGTGGTTCAGTTGGTTGGAGTGTCATCCCACACACAGTGAGGTTGTGAGTTCAATTCCTGGTCAGGGCACATACACAGGTTGCAGGTTCAATCTAGGTCCAGGTGCATGCAAGTGGAAACTGATAGATGTTTTCCCCTTCTCTCTCTCTCTCTCTCTCTCTCTCTCTCTCTCTCTCTCTCTCTCTCCTTCCCTTCCTCCCTCCCTTCCCCTCTCACTCTCTCCCTCCCTCCTTCTCCCTTCCTCCTTCTCCCTCCCTCCTTCTCCCCCCCTCTCTCTAAAACCAATAAGCATGTCCTCAGGTGAGTATTAAAAAATAAACAATCATAGAAAAGAAAAACAAGATAACTGATGCCAGATGGGGACCTGAAAATTGGGGAAGCACTTTGTAAAATATATGACTGTCTAACCATGATGCAGTATACCTGAAACTAATATAAAGCAATGTTGAATGCAAACTATAATTTTAAAAAAAGAAAAATAATCAAGGGAACTGAGTTTAGTGACTTCTACTCTAACTAGGTATATAATATCAAGCATCCATTTATAGCATTTATTTTGTTTTGTCTCACCATGAAAATCTTTGGGAACATCATTTAAAACATGCTAATAGTTGAGAGAATAACTTAACCACTTTAGCTTTATTTTAATTAACTTAAAAAAGGAGTCTATTTTTTCCTGTCTTAAAATATTGTGTTTACTTTTTTGTTTAAAGAAAATGTAAAAATAATTAGTACTTCTTATCCTAAGGTTTAATACAAAGAAAAGTAAAGTATGTATTAAATACCAAGACAAGTTGTAAGGTGGAACTTAAATCATATTTGTCAATATGAACTCACCCTGCTTTGCCTCCCAAATTGTTTTTAGTGTATCATTGGCTAACATGTGCTTGGACTAATACTTATTGACCCATCTATAGCTGGTAACACTCTGCTCTCTGTTTATGGCTAATTGCCTCATCTACTATCTTTAAAATGACACGGTAAGTTAGAATAATAACCCCAAACACTATTATATCACTTGTTTAAGGGACCCTAGACAGATAATTAATACAGTTCTCTATGGGTCGAAATCTAGAGCTCATAATGAAGTCTAAAAATCTATAACTCAACCCAAGGGCACCTCTTAGTAGCTCAACTCTGTCCACTTAGGCAGTAACAAGGATCTCATAGTCTTTTATTGCACTACTCTTAATATCTGCACTGAAACACAAAAACTTTCTCTTTCCATAAATTCTATTGTTACATTCTCAAATTATACATCACTTTCCTACAGCTTGGTACATGCATGCATATCATTGATATGTCCCAAATGAATGTATAAATACTCTTTTAACGTATTTCTTTATAAACATTCTTTTTTATAAAATATTAATATGTTTTATTACTTTAACTTGAATAGTATTAAGATAAAAGGTGTTAATAAAAAACAAACTATAATTCGAAATAATTTTATCCATCATACTTAAATTTAAGGAATTTCATCTTATAAAAACATTTTTAGTATGGTATTCAATGTTCAGGATAAACTTCATAAAATACATTTAGTTTTTATCATAATTTCTGATAAAAGTGTAAGAATTTTTTTAAATAATAAAATTTTGGTAGATAAGGATGTTTTCTCAAATTTTACCATTATGCAACAGGGAAATATATCCGCACCTGTGTCATGTAATTTCCACTATTTCTCCTGCTCCCTTGATGTTGGACTTGGCTAGTAGTCAGTCAGTACAATATAACAACTAACTATAACTTCCAGGTTTGGGTATGTATCAGAAAAGCTGACCTGCTTCCTGCAGGAAAATCATTTAGTGACCACATAGGAAACTCAGGATAGAAAATGAGAAATGTGTACAAAGATGAGGTGTTGTCAGTTTAAAACTACATCCAGCCAGTTGTCACAGCACTGCCTAGAGTGAAAAGATGAGCCCAGAAGTGAGACAGGTAAAGGAGGTGTGAGATTTACCCCTTACATGTGGAAGTCAGCTTGTGATTTTCACAAACTACATCAGAAACAGAGCCTCCGTGGTGGTTTTATAAGAAAAACTCAACAAAGGAAGTTTGAAGTTTCCAGCTACATTTCACAGGACAGAAGTTGGTCCAATGGCTGTAACTGATCATTTCTCTTCTCCATTCTCTCCTATCCATTATAAATTTCTTTTCCTCTTGGCCAGGTGACAAGTTTTTGATTTGTTTGTTTGTTTGTTCTAATTTCAAAACACTAGAATTCTTAGTGACTTGACTTTTGGAAGGTTTGCTTTCCTAAAATTGCCCTTCGTCATAATTACTGGACATGGAAGCACCAAGAGACATGTCATGCATTTTCCGCTTAAGAGTTCCTCTTCCCATTGTGTAACAGCAAACCAATCTCCTCTTTACTGTGAAGGTTAATTCCCCTACCAATATAGTAAATCCTTTATTAGTATTTGATCCACTAGTATGTGAAGATCCAAAAATCGGTTATAGTTTTAGCCTCAGAACAAGTGATATATTTACTATGTCTCTAGACAGAAGCATTGTTGTCTTCTCCTGCCTTGAAATTCGTCTTCCTGTCTTGAACAGAAAACACAACTACCACAAATTGGTTGCTGGGAGTGAGGGTCAAAACATGTATAGTTCATTTTACATTCTTGGTTTCCAGAATCATTTATTATTGTTATTCCTCACCACAAATCAGCAGCTGGTTCATTACATTTGCCACATCTGGGATGATGGAGCCTTATTCCACATGATCTTATCTCTCAGCTAGCACTTTATCTGAGAATTTATTAAGCAGTTCTCTCCTTCTATTAACTTGGCTTCTCCTGGTATAACCTCAGATCATATACCATTTTTACGTACCACTCACTCTAAAATAAATTCATTGTTTTGTGTTGATGAAGGATTCCTTGTCAATAAATCAGGATCAGTTTTTGTGATCCTACAATAGACTCTTCATGCCAATCTTTCCCATCATCATTACCTTTAATTCGCTAATAATTGCTAGAAACTTACCCAAGATTACAACAAAGATCTATTGTAGAGATCCCCTTTGCTCTGAGTCTCACTAAAAATTTGCCACATTCGGAGTCATCTAATTAATAAAAAAGTGCCAAGTTTTCAAGTGTTGTGTATTCTGTCTTTAGAATACAAAAGGGGTCCATTGAGTGCTCTCTTTTTTTTTTTTGTAAATTAAAAAGATTGCAAACTGCAACATTCTGTCTTGCATGTTATAGAACATGTCAAACATGCTCTAAATCAATGGACTTCTGAACATTTTATACGGCATAACCAGAATTTCTGCTGATTTTGTTAGGTAGGAAGTTAGACATGAATAGGTAGGGTGGGGCCTGCAGTGGGGTCTGAACAGGAGTTGGACCAACACTGCCTTCAGAGCACCTCTCTATGGGTGGCCCAGAAGCCAGTAAAGTTCCAGTGGGCAGGTACAGAGCCAGCTGGTTCTTGGCACAAGCTCAGAGGAAAATAACATGACCTCAATGTGACCTTCCTAGGGTTCTGGACTAATTATAATACAATTTGCATTGCAGTTTTGACACACAGAGGCATCGGGTTTTCTGTATGCATTATTTTTTATGCCTTTTCTGTCAAACATCTCTGAATGCAAATAAAAGTCTTCACCCAGGAAATCCCTCATTTAAACTATATAACCCAGGAGTTCAGAGCCATTGTCTCTCTCAACTGGCCCGCTCCTCAGTTGGAGTGTATCTTCAATAAATCCCTTTTTTTTCAATCTTTAATTTCTTTATTGATTAAGGTATTACATATGTGACCTCATTCTCCCCATAACCCCCCCCCCCACCCCATTCATGCCCTCCCTTCAGCAGCACATATACTAAAATAAATCCCACTTTGTTTTACTTTCATTTTCATTGACCTTAAAATCTTTTCTGCATCCATGAGAAGAACCAAGGTCCTAGCCGGTAACCCCAATTGGTAACAAGTTCATTTCAGACTTTTAGCATGCACATATCTTACTACAGCATTCAAGTTATCTGCCACTTCCTCATTATCAGGCCTATTTAGCATAATCTAGTGAATATAGTGATCCAGAATGAAGTATGTGAAATATCAAGAATATCAAGGTCTGTTACAAGTGTAATATAACAGAAAGCAGTACAATTGAAATCTATGGGAAATACAATGACTATGCACTTCTGTCTTTAACACATAAAATAGATTAGTTTTGATTCTCCTTATAGAATGTATTTAGATAAATGCATTTTTCAGATAAATAGTTACTTATCAAATTTCAGAGGCTATTTTAATAGGTTTCACAAAGATACCACATATTGCTGAATGGCTGCCATCAGAAGTACATGGATAAGCTTATAGTAGTCTTCATCATTCCTCAAGGCCTATCTGCTTATTTCAGGAGCCATGATAGTGAATATTATAAGGACCATCATTCTGTAATGCTTAAGTATTTGATACTAGTTCTAATCTTTGCAAATATTGATTTCTTGGTACAATATTGATACATACTGCTATCTATCTTAGATTGTGTGTAGAGGGTGAGATTGCACTTGGTTCTTTCTACAATATACCTCTTAGTGTCAGCAGCTAACTATATCCCTTCTAATTATACATTGTGTAATGAGGAAATTAACAGAGGTTGAGTCCCCAGAAAAACTGAAACCACTTAAGATGGACATGGACCATGACTCCATTGATAACTTGAATTCCATAAATGTATTCTCTACATGGAGGAATACTATGGTGTTTGGGATCTCATGGTATTATTTTGAGCTCAGGACCTACCTAATATTAATATCCCTGGATGGTCATTTTTCCTAACTCCAATAATTAATGGTGATAAGCACCTTTAGGGAAGGGTTGGGCAAATTCATGTCTTATATTTCTGTCATTTATTTACTTGTGTTCTCCTTGGCTCTGGATGTAAGATTTGGCTCAAATTTGGAAACTAGTAAGGGAATGTGATGTAGCAACCAATGTCAGCATCTTCTTCTCAGTTCTCAATTTTTTATTTCTTCATGTAAGTCAAGAACCAGTCTGGTTGGCTGCAGAAGTATCTTGATTCAAGGAAGACTATGGTCTTCAGGCATTGCTAGTGATCCCTGCAGGTCAAGGCATCCAGGTTTCCATGCCAGCCTTGTTACCCATTCAGATAATTACATCTACCTGGACTTGCCAGTTAATTGGAACTCCGGGGCTTCTGAAATTTCACAATCCTGTTAATTTTGATAAGTAGGGAGCACACTTCCATTGTCATATCTCCCTGCTCTTAACTTTGATTTATAAGGGCAATCACCACTGAGCTTTTCACACATGCTAGTGCCCCTCATTTTTTTTTATTTCTTACTAAAGATAATGCTTTCCATTATTTGTTATTTTTACTTTATTAGAGGGTATCCTCTAGGTACTCCTGGAAGATTTTTGAATCCCCTCTTTTTTATTTTTTATTTTTAATGAAGAGTCTATTCCATAGACATGATTGACTAAATCATTAGCCATTAGTGAATGGTTCAACCTCCAGCCTCTCTCTTCCCAGAAGGTCAGAAGATCAATGTGTGGGACTGAAAGTTCCAACCCTCCAATCAAAGCTGTTTCCTAGGCAACCAGCCACCCATCCTTGGTTACAAAGGAGCCTTCCCAAAGTAACCAAAATAATTTAATGGAAGATATTTTTATGGCTCTCATCACTTAGGGAATTCCAAGGGTTTTAGGATCTCCATGCCAGAATTTTTTATTATAAATCACATCATCAAAAGGTGTCAACTCCCTTATGCTCTCCAATAAGCCACTTTCTCAGACTGTAATCCATGCACAACTAATTGACCCAATAACATCTGAAATAAAAATATGGGACCAAAGTATGTGAAACAAAATAATGCATATAATATACTCTCCTCAGGGTCTGGCCTACAGAAAGCATTATATCTTAGCTATTATAAATACAGTGTTAATAATTTATACATATAAAAGCCTAAGCAACCATTATGACGGAACAACCAGAACAACTGGAACAACAAGTTGCTATGACATGCACTGACCACCAGGGGGCAGATGCTCAACATAGGAGCTATCCCCTGCCTGCAAGCCCCAATCACCTGATAGGGCCTTCTGGCCAACCTCCTGCGGTCCCTGCCAGCCAACCTCTTGGCCCCTCTCCCTGGCAGGCAGGCCTCGATCATCCAAATAGGGCCTGGCACTGGGATGGGACAGGAAACTAGGGGTGGGTGGTGGCAGATGCAACCCTTTTCCCAGGGGGGCTGAGAGCTGGCTCCCTCCTCGGGGCCAGTGGCCAACCTCCCTATCCCTCCCCCTGACCAGCAGGCCCCAATCAGGCGATTGGGGCCAGGCCCTGGGCTGGAATGAGGGTGGGTGGTGGTGCATGGGTGGTGAGGGAAGGAGGAAGAGCGGAGGCGGGGAACCTGAACAGCTCTGATCGCTGGCCAGGCCTAGGGACCCCATCTGTGCATGAATTTCGTGCACTGGGCTTCTAGTGTACTAATGGTTCTTAAATGCAAGATATTAAATGAACAATCAGATAATTGCTAGCCAGAGTGGAAGGCACAAAGAAATTAATGAAGATGAACACTGGAGTTTCTGTTTTCATTCTCAAATTAATGTACTTTTAAATTTGGCATTCAAATCACTTATTTTAAAAAGGCAGTATGACAAAGCTCATAGTGAACTATTTTTTCCTTACAATCTACTCAATAAGTATCTTCTTTACCTCATGGAAAAATCCTAAAAGATAATTCATATTATGCAATTCTCCTATTAAAACTTATCTGGTAATTCTTATTTGCTGATCACCTAACTCTTAAAATCTCATTTGCAATAGTACTGTTCTGTGACCTTCACATTATGTTTCTTTTCTTTGTTGTTTACAATGTAATGTTTTGCGTGTAAACCCTAAACCTCATGCATTTCCCCGATTATTTTTTTTTATTTCTCATTAGATTTATATTATCTCTTTGATAAATCAAGACTAGTCTTCATGTATATTATTTATATAAACTAGAGGCCTCATGCATGAAATTTGTGCATGGGGGGAGGTCCCCTCAGCCCAGCCTGCACCCTCTCCAATCCGGGACCCCTTTGGGGATGTCCGACTGCCGGGTTTAGGCCCGATCCCCTGGATCGGGCCTAAAACCGGGGGAAATGCCCTCTTCCTAATCCGGGGAGCGGCTGGCACCAAAATTGGCTCACCTATCTGCCAAGCCTTGGTCCACCCCAAACTTCCCCCCTCTGCTGGGCCTGGGTTGCCCCAAATGCCCCTC
>NW_005871207.1:112085-153286 GCF_000147115.1 Myotis lucifugus | reverse complement strand
AAGAATATAGTATTTATTGTGAGCACAATATATACATCCATTTTACTAACTTTACATAAAACTTTTTATGTTATTTGCACAATAATCACTTGAAATTATTTAGTGAAATTATTTCCTTATATACATAAAGGAAACATTGTACAAGCAAACTAAACAGCCAAGGCCATACTATTAAAAAGTGACAAACCTGCGATTTAAAATTCTTCTCCTAAGTCCAAGAGCTGCTGTCTTTACAAACCCCAAAGTACATAGGAGTTAAATTGACCATTTACTAGCATATTTCTAGCTATAACACCTCTTACAGGACAAAATATGTACATTCCACAATATTCAATTAGATTTACAATTGATAAATATACTTCTCATCTAAATTTAATATCCACATGCTATGAAAGAATATTTTATAATAATCCTTTGGATATCCTTGAAACTAAAGTAAAACTATAGAAAATTATTTTAAAAGTTGAATCCCTATCATTAATTTCCAGGGAAGGAGAGGATAAAATGTGCTTAGAGAGAGACTGGCACAAAAACACAATAAATTCACAAGCACACACACCTACAGAATACTGGTACTCATTATATTTGTGATAGAATAATATTTTGAGATAAAAATGAACGTTTTCTTTTCCTCTCCCCACATTTCATTTTGTCATTTCACATTCAGAGAGAGGTTCTGGTGGTACAGTAGAAAAACAGGAAAAAAAATGTTTTGCATTTAGAAGCCAAAACTTTAGGCTTATTAAATTCTATGGTTTTGAGCTGCAAACTCCTAAGCCCTGAAGTACTCAGGACCATAGATTTGGAAGACTGAATAAAAATAATGAATGCTATTTTTCCTGCCCTAGAGAAAAATAATCACTCATTGGTTATGGAGGAAGAGAAAAAGCCATCCTTGAGAAAAGTGTATTTTCCCCCCTCTGGTAAAGCTGATGGCATACCTCCTGATGCAATTAGGGACCAGAGAACAAGAAGTACCTTTCAGTAGAGGACTGTGTGCAGCAGCCATAGCCTCCCTCCTTAATTCTAAGAACCTTCTCAAAGTCAGCTCACATCACTTTTTCTTATGTCCACTTGACAAAATTATGTGGCTGCACTTGACAGTAAAAGAGCAACAACAAAAAAGAATCTCTGTTTTGCACAGCTAGGTTCAGAGCTTCTATATTAAAAAGGAAGGAAGGGCTAGTATGACAGTTTCTACTACCAGAAGAGATCCTCCATTGAGTTTTATTTTTAATCATCCATAAAATTTGTGATTTCATTTTAAAAATTGTATTAGTATAGAAAAATAAACTACATTTCCAACCCATCAAAATATGTAACCCATTTATACACACAGTACATTTCTAGATAAAAGTTAGAAAATTACATCACCAAAATAATTTAGAACAGATGAAAACCACACTTTTTCTCCCCAATTTTTTAATTCTCTCTTAAATTTATTGGGGTAATATTGGTTAATAAAATTTTATAGGTTTCAAGTGTACAATTCTGTGCCCACCACCCAAAGTCAAATCTTCAGTCACAATATATTTGACCCTCTTTATTACCCCAACCCCTTTTTTCTAGTGACCACCATACTGTAATCTGTGTTTATGAGTTTCTGTTTGTCTTGTTTTTTCATTTGTTGTTTTTAGTTTGATATCCCACATATGAGTGAAATCTTATGGTTGTTTACTGTGACTGACTTGTTTCACTTAGCATAATTTCTCAAGATCTATCCATGTTGCGACAAATGGCAATATTTCATCTTTTCTTATGACTGAATAGTATTCCATTGCATATATATACCACATACTTTTTTGGGTATCTACCAAAAACATTGAAAACATTTATTTGCAAAGATATATGTATCCCTATGCTCATTGTAGCATTATTCATGATGGCCAGGACATGGAAACAATCAAAGTACCCTTCAATGGATAATTGTATAAAGAAATATCTCTATCACCTATCTATCCTGTATCTATTGATCTATCATCATCTATCATCTATTTATCATCTATCATTTATCTATCTGTCTATCACTTCTCATGGCCATCTAAATATTTTTTTGTGTGTGGCAAGTTCTTTTATTATCCTATAAACACATTGTAATTATTAGGAAAACTAAAAAATATTTTCTTTCCAAAATTCATATATTTCTAAAATGAGTAAAGTTTAAAGGCTTTACTCACAATTATGAATCATAAAGTTTATGTAAATCAATGTATGTCTTTTGGTTAAATGACAAATGGTTTACTTATTAAGTTTGGATATTGAAATGGATTCTCTAAATATCAAGCAAAACTCAACTGGTCTTAAATCTCTTTTACAGTATAATTTATAAATAAATTATCTATATCTATATCTATATCTATATCTATATCTATATCTATATCTATATCTATATCTATATCTATATCTATATCTATATATTAGAGGCCCGGTCCACAAAATTCATGCACTGTGTCGGAGGGGGGGCGGCCCTCAGCCCAGCCTGCACCCTCTCCAATCTGGGACCCTTCTGGGGGATGTCCGACTGCCCCTTTTGGCCTGATCACACAGGGATCAGGCCTAAACCGGCAGTCGGACATCCTTCTCACAATCCGGGACCACTGGCTCCCAACTGCTCGCTTGCTTGCCTGCCTGATTGTCCCTAACCGCTTCTGCCTGCCAGCCTGATCACCCCCAAACCACTCCCCTGCCAGCCTGATCAACGCCTAACTGCTCCCCTGCCAGCTTTATTGCCCCCAACTGCCCTCCCCTGCTGGCCTGGTCGCTCCCAACTGCCCTCCCCTGCTGGCCTGGTCGCTCCCAATTGCCCTTCCCTGCTGGCTTGGTCACCCCTAACTGCCCTCCCCTGCTGGCCTGATTGCCCACAACTGCCCTCCCCTGCCGGCCATCTTGTTGTGGCCATCTTGTGACCACATGGGGGCAGCCATCTTGTGCAAGGTCAATTTGCATATCACCTCTTTATTATATAGGATATATATAGATATATATATATATATATATATATATATATATATGATAGGTGCTAGAGCATTTAAGACAGATACAATCAATTTGTAATCATTTATTAATAAATAAAACTGTGATCAGATAGGGCTCATGCAATTTCTCAGCTCTTTCCTTAAAGACTCTTCTCTATGCAACCAGTTAAATATGCTATCTTTTTTAATTTTTATTTTATTTTAGTCCTTTTATATTTAGATTAAGGTAAGAACAACTTTTTTGTTGTCTTTTTTTTCCCACCCCTTCCTTGTGTCTCAGCAAACTTGTCTTTTCAACCATTTGTTTTTGGAATGATTCCATTGAGTCTTATTTCTTCTTATTTTGATCATTGAAATATCATCTATCAGGCTTCCTCTCTCCCCCTTATAATGTATGTACTGTTGGAATCACACTAAGAGAGATATATTTACCTATGCTCCCAACACTTGTATTTTAGGGAAAACAGGTATCCTCAACCTTCTTATGGTCCCAACTGGGTCAAAGAATTAAACTGATAAAGACAAAGAGTAACAGGAGAAAGTCATACACATTTTATTAAATTTGTACATCTACCTGAGAGCCTTCATGAGAGAATGAAGACCCAAAGAAGACAGCAAAGCAGGAAGCATTTATATGCTTTAGATAAAGAAGCAACACATTTGTGAATAATCGACAAAGAAAGAGGTTTGGGCTAGGTGTGGGTAATGGTGAGGACGTAACCAGAAAAATGAGGGCTAGTTTAACATGGTTTGTCTGTACAGATTTTGGGGGGCCTCAAATTCCCCATTTATGGTGATAAGAATGTCTTTTTTCCTCCTGGTACAGGGAGGCTACTTTCCCATGGGAATTTTGTGACCTGTTTCAGGGGAGAAGTATGAGGAGGGGGCATCTCCGAGTGAGATTCTGCTTCAATTTCATAATTTTCCTTTAGCTTAAGAGATTTATATGCCAAGGTGCCTTATTTCAGGGTAGTGTGTCTGAGTCCCATCAGTATATTGACACTTTGCCTGTTTTCATGTGAGCTTTTTGGTCATTGAAAGGAATTGAAGCTTTCCATATGTGACTGAATTTTCCAAACAGGGAGTGATTTCTCTATCTAATGAAACAGAATTTAAGTAAGCCTCTTCTCTAATTTAAGTAAACCTATTTTAGCTCCTTTAGCTAAAAGTCCTTGCCAATCCTGTCTTAACTATTAAGCTTAATTTCTTATCTTGCTCAACCCAGCCATGCCTTAATAATTAAATAGAATCTCACTTAACAGCCGCCTTCATAGTTAGAACAGTCCATACCTAGAGGCACATCTGAGGGCAATGGTCAGTGTAAACTGCAAAATGTCACTTTTTATTTCTAACTTTCAAGGTTTCCACACCCTTTCTTCATGTACTGAGAACACTGTGTCTCTCTGTGTTATGTGTAAATTGGATGGGAAAACATGTTGCTAGTTAACCATCTATCACTCCTACATGTTCTGAGACAAATTTACTCTAGGCCAAGAAGCCAGATGGAAATCAATATTATCATTTACTTGCTGAAACTGAATTTGAGATAAGACCTTGGGCCAAAATCTAAGATGGGGATGCTTTCTATCTCTCTGAATGGAACCTAAGTATTTAATTTTTGAAGAAGCAACTGGAGAAAAGTAGTCTTTCCCCAAAACACAGAATAATAAATTCCCTCCAGTAAGCATATCATACCACAGAGAAAAACAAGGAAAAATGGGCAGCCCATATGTGGTCAATGAAAGCAAGAAAACCCACTTTTTTTCATTTTTTAAAGGCAAATAACCCCATTAACTATTGCTTGGGTTTTAAAGTGTCTACACCCCTTGGGGTATAGTGGTGGCAAGGTCTGATCAGAAGGAAAAATGTGTATCACATCCTACACAGACACTGCAGTTAAAAGGTTATAGAGACATTTGGTAAAAACTTTAGGGTAATTTTTTCCATAATAGGTTGCTTTGATTTATTATGACCAAAACATATATGTTATTTTTGTTAATCTATTTAATTTCTAATAGATATAATTGGAAATTGTTTCATACATGTGTATTCTACCTATCTCCCCTAAATTAATGAAAATCAAGTTTTTGTAGATCTACCATTTTAATTTTGATATGTTCAAATTACTTTACCTCATAACTTCTCATTTTCTAACATTGGTATTATTCTTTGGTGTTCATTTTTTTATACTTGTTCTACTTTGGGTCATTTCTTCCCACCAATTTTCCCTTTGTATTTCCTTTATGTTTCTTGTAAGTGTTCCTCACTGTCTTAAGATATACATTATCATTTGTATCCATTATATTTAAATGACTCTCTGAAAACAGACTTTTAGTGAATTTTTCCTTGTTTCCATAGTAACATACACATAACATCATTGCCATCTTGTCATACTGCTTTATAAAGCTTTTGATATATACCAATTGCTGAGGTAAAGTTCATATTCCTCATTTTTGTAATTCAAGAAATCCTAATACATGATGCACCTATTTTTAAAGTCTGTCCTTCCAAAGTCAACTCATATTTTATTGTTTAACTGAATTATAAAAGTAATAATTCCTTAAATACCACGTGCATTCTCCTGCCATTTTATATTTCCTCTTGATGATGCTCTTGTAATGTGAAATATCTAAGAAAATATGTCTTCAATGTCTTCCTAGGTTTAAATAAGTCTACTTTGATTTTTATCTTTTTTATAAACTCTTTTCCAAACTTCCCCAAACTCTAAATCTAAGCCAAGTTTCTCTGTGGATTAACAATGATTCTCTAGCCAACATCCACTCACTACTGTTTTTTTGTTTGTTTGTTTGTTTTATGTAAATAATTCAATGTATTCAAAGCTGAATGTATTTTATTATCTTTCTATTAAAGAGATTATATAATTATTCTCCAAATAATTTCCATTTCCTCCTGGGAATTCAAATTAATTATATTTTTCAGCCTTCTTTGCAAGCAGATGGGGCCAAGTGACTATGTTCTTAGGCAATGGAAAGTGAGCATAAATGCCAATGAACTACATCCTGGACTGGTTTATTAATAAAAAAGACAACTAACAATGTGATTCTTTATATTTTATGATAAAGTACTTTATTGATTTCAAAATTTCAAGTATTTATAAACATATTATTAATAATACATTATAACATTGTAGAAAAAAAGTAGAGGAGAAAAAAAACACTCCCTTAAAATCTCACCACCTAAGTACAAGCACTTTGAACATGTTGGTGTACTTTCTTCCAAGGTTTTTTCACAACAATTTATTAAGTAGTTGTAACTGTAGGGTATACACATCTCTATATTCTTTTCTCTTTATTTAACACTGTATCAAACATTTCCCATGTTGCTACATGCTATTTATTATTGTACTTTTTAAAATTTATTTTTATTTAAGTATAGTTGGTATATAGTTTTATATTGGTTATATTAGTTTCAAGTAAACAGTATAATGATTTAACATGTTTACACTTTACAGTGTGACCACCCCATAGATAATTCTAGAAATTATCTGTCATCTTGAAAACATCATAATATTATTGGCTATACTTCCTCCCCCTCTTCACCCAACCCCCCAACCTGGTTCTTTCTGGTAACCATCCCTTTGGTCTCTTTCTATGAGTCTGTATTTGTCTTGTTTGTTTGGTTGGTTGGTTGGTTGATTTAGATTCTACATATTAGTGGAAACACATGAGGTTCTTTATGTTTCCTTTCCCATGCTTTATTTAATGAAGAAGAGGCCAAGATATTCAAAGACCATGGTGGACTATTCAGATCAGAACTTCAGTTCCCTAGTGACTATGTGAAAGGTTTTCCAAGCTTTTACTTGTGTCTATTGGACTACGATGTAAAAAACAAATGTTACTTGTCTTAAGCTAGTGATATTATTGGGCGTAGATAAATTAGCCTGAAATATATAAAATAGCCTTTTACTTCTTTCTATATTGACTTCCACTACCCTAGTCCAAGACAGCACTACATCTTACCTCACCTATAACAAGCTTCCTAGTAGTTCCTCTTGCTTCTACACTTATTATTTAAAATTATTTCTTCTCGGCCAAAAATACTAATTTTCAAATGTAAACTTTATTATATTTTACCTTTGATTAAAAATATAAAATGGGTTCTCATTTCACAGAGAATATAATCCAAATTCTTAATCCTTCCTTAAAGAAGCACTCATTAAACAAGAACCTTTCTGATAAGGGATTGTGGACAAAGAAGTTCCCATAATTACAGGATTATAAGATTCCAGCTCTTATAGTTTAAGGAAGAATGTAAAAAAACAAAAATAGTACTCCCTAACCGGTTTGGCTCAGTGGATAGAGCGTCAGCCTGCGTACTCAAGAGTCCCAGGTTCGATTCCAGTTAAGGGCATGTACCTTGGTTGCAGGCACATCCCCAGTAGGGGGTGTGCAGGAGGCAGCTGATCGATGTTTCTCTCTCATTGATGTTTCTAACTCTCTATTCCTCTCCCTTCCTCTCTGTAAAAAATCAATAAAATGTATTTTAAAAAATAGTACTGTAATAGCAATGTAAAAATGTAGTAATGTACACACACACACCAAAATAGATTACAGTTCAATAAAAGCAAAATTATACTTCTTTTAATCAATACTATGTAGCATTATAATAAATATATATATGTAATAAATATTGAACAAATACACAACACTCATAGCTAATATTTATTTTACAAAAAAATCCTATTGATTGCCTACATGTACTGGGTCTTTTTATTTAATCATGAGTTATCTTAAGGCATTTATTTTTGTGATTGCATATATTTATTTCTTCATATACATATATTTTGCACATACACTAGATTGTGAGTGCTCAATGATAAGTTGCTCAATTCATATTTACACATGTTTATATGCATGAATGATTAATTTCAAAATAAACTGGAATTCCTTAACCTTAATATGAGAATAATATGTAACAAGCTAGAACAGATGGACAATAATGAGTTAGCCCAACAGGACATTATTTATTGTTAGGCATTACAGGAATTGAGAAATGTGTGTTCATGCTGCAGTCATTGATATAAAGTGTGTCACTAAATGCAGGCAGAGTAGAGTGAAGAAAGGTTTATGTGACAACATTATAAAAAGTATTAGCAAATTTGGTGCTGGCAGACATCAATTTGTCAGATTTCAGTTGCAGAGCAAATATTAGCTTCACTAAAAATGCCGCTATGAATCTTTAAAATGGCACCAACACATGGATTGCTATTTCAAATGAAAGTAATTTTTTCCTCCAAATCAGTGCCCCTAATGTATATTTCTCTCTCTTGGATCATTTGAAAGTTGTTCAATGTATAATCTATAATTACTTGATTCAGTGAACATCCATTGGACTATGTATTACTAGTAAACATTAGGCAAAGTAATGTATAAAAGAGTAATTCTATACTTTTAAAAAGCTATAAAATTAATAAATTAATAAAGAGTTTATAAAGGGGGATGGGAAGAGGGGAGTAAGTGAAGTAGTTGAGTTGAAGGAGAGCGAGAGAGAGGGAGGGAGGGCGAGAGAGAGAAAGAGAGAAGGAGAAGAAGAAGGAGGAGGAGGAGGAGGAGAAGGAGGAGGAGGAGGAGAAGGAGAAGGAGGAGGAGGAGGAGGAGGAGGAGGAGGAGGAGGAGGAGGAGGAGGAGAAGGAGAAGGAGAGGAAGAAGAAGAAGAAGAAGAAGAAGAAGAAGAAGAAGAAGAAG
Organism: Myotis lucifugus; assembly: GCF_000147115.1. Lineage (NCBI taxonomy): Eukaryota > Metazoa > Chordata > Mammalia > Chiroptera > Vespertilionidae > Myotis > Myotis lucifugus. Next base: position 144,606 of record NW_005871207.1, on the reverse strand, counting down.
AAGAAGAAGAAGAAGAAGAAGAAGAAGAAGGAGAAGAAGAAGAAGAAGAAGGAGAAGAAGAAGGAGAAGAAGAAGAAGAGATAGTTACTAGAAAGACTATAACGTGAAAACTTCCTCTATAGCATCATTTCTCAACCTCAGCACTGTTGATATTCTGGGCCAGTAATTATTTGTTGAGGAAGAGGGGGTTGTCCTTGCAATGTAGGATGTTTAGTATCATCTCTCATATCTACCCACTAGGTGCCAATAGCACAAACAAAACCGTGTTAAGACATGTGCAGATGTGCCCTAGGGAAGGGGGAACAAAATCACCATCAGCTATCACCACTGTTCTAAAATTGAATGCTTACAGAATCATCTGATCATTGCTAAAGAAATAATGAGGAAGGTACTCCTGGAAAGAGCAAACATAATTTCTGACCACCCATTTTTTAACCTAATCATAATTAAGACTGGATTTGGTATCTAGAATTGAAATAGTATGGAAAAGCAGGACTAAACATGAAGTATTATCTTATTGGCCGTAATTGATGAACAATCAAATTATATGCTAGAAGTTGATGATCTTTTAAATATTTTAATATAAAAATTACTTAAACTCTCCCCTTTTTGTTTTGAACACTGGCCAATCAATGCTATATATATGGAATTATTTAGAGATAATTTAGAGTTTCAGATTCTGTAGGCTGATTCCAGCCACTTTTAGCAAAATCTTGCAAGAGAAATGAACTCATGCAATAGTCAGGAGATGGAAAAGACAGAGAGAGAGAGAGAGAGAGAGAGAGAGAGAGAGAGAGAGAGAATATGATCAGTCAGTGGTTAGACTATGGACTTTAACTTAATGTGACTAGTGGTAGCAGAGTTGGTACATTGTTAGACTGATATATCAGCAGCTTTCTTATCCCAACTTAACACTGGCATGAGGGTAGCACTGAAGTAGCAGTTCTCTCTTGCTCTCTCTCTCTCTCTCTCTCTCTCTCTTAATTCTTGCATGAGGTTATTTTTCCCATTGCTTTTCAGAGAGAGAGAGGAACATTGATGTGAGAGAGACACATGGGCTGGTTGCCTCCATCACATACCCCCACTGGGGATGGGGATTGAACCCACAGTCCAGCTACGTGCCCTTGCCTGGGAATTTAACCCATGACCCTTAGGTGTGTGGGCCTATGCTCTATCCACTTAGCGACACCAGCCTTGGCAGAAGCAGTTTTCTCTTAAAGTGCTCTGTCAAATAATGAGAGTAGCTTAGTGGCAAAGATTAAAATGAATATATTGTATTTCCTGCCCAATTCAAGTTTCTTGTTTCACATAGTACAAAGAAATTTAGCATCAGTTTGAAGGAGAGAATATAAGTGGGGCACAGTGGTTAAAAAGTAAAATGTCAAAATCATCAGGCCTTAAAATGATTAAATTAAACATTGTTGTTTACTTGCACATGAACTGCCAAGGAGTAAATTGACCATAACTCACTAAGTGTTTTTGAATGAGTAGTACTGACAAAGGAACCACAATCCTGACCTATAAAATCTGTAATTCTTTCATCTCTAAAGCCGTTTTCTAGGCCTTCAAACTTATGCCAGCAGCATGTGGGTTATAAAAGCATACAGAGCTTTGATGATGGGAAGTTTCCCAATGAAGTTCTCTGATGTGGCCAAGGAGGATGAGAGACAATTGACAAGTGAGTATTTCCCTGAGAGAATAACTAAATATGTCAGCCAAATTTTTTTCTAGAAAACAAAATAATCACAATCATTTCACAGAGGACTACTTTGTTTTTTTCATCTTCCCTTTTGCAAATGAGCTTTATTTGTTGTGATTCTGTTTTCTATTGCAGCATTCTCCATTGAATGTGTTGGGAGCAGATAAATTGTTTTGTACTTTTTGTGGGACACTAGAACATAAGGGAACATAGCTAGGCCTAATAGAGAGGACTAGGCAGCTTTCCAATGTCCCAGAATGTGATCCAGTGACAATTTCTGGATGGGACACTGAGAATGAGGGAGGTATGGGAAGAGGTGTGCGTGCAGAGATCGGAGCGGCCAAGTGGCTGTCTGACACACCCTGTTAGAGCTCTCCAACGTTACCTGGGCTCAGCCCTTCTTCAAATAAATATTAAATTCCCCAGAATCCTTGCAAGTTGGCAGAATAACACAATAAAAAAAGATTAGGTCCCTAAAACTGTGGAGCTTTATATCAGTCCAGAGAGCCTATCTGGATGTTCATATAAAAGATTTTTATATAAAAGATGTTTACATAAAAGAAACATAAGGCTCTATCTTCTGAAACTACTCTTATTTTGGGCCTTTTTTTATTATTGTTTTTGTACTTACATTCTAATCTAATTAATATGCTAAATAATTACAAAAAGACTTTAAAGTTCTTTACTAGTATGCATTAAACAACATATACTTGAAATTTAGAAGAAAATTTATTTTTAAAATGTCAGAAAACATAAATCCAGAAATATTCTTCAAAAACTTTTAGACTATTTAGTTTCCTGTCTTTTAGACTGGAACTATATTCCAATATTTATGACAATCTACTCTACAATTATGATTTTATATTTTTATTGAATTTGCTTTATTGTTGAGACATAATGGAGTGTTTGTCTAACATTAGGAAACACTTAAAAACAAGGTCATAGAATTAAATGGAAAACTTGGTCAATGCAAGCATTCTTAATATCTACAGTACTAAGACAGACTCTTTTTTTCCAAGAAAAGTAACACTTTTCTTTGTATTCAACCCGAACAAATTTTTTTCCTTGATGCTTATAAAGATGACCTAATATACATAAAATTATTTTAAAATAACACCCTAATAAGCCAATTACCTTAATAGGAGATTTTCTTTATAGTAAATACTGTAGATATAGGATTAATTTTGATTAGACATATACAATTAAGTATAGTCAAAATTAAGTAACAATAATTCTATGGACTATAAGAAGTCTCAACCATGTTGGTGTACATTTTTCATATCATAGTCTTTATTCAATACTCAAGATTCTATAAACTGAATTTAATACTAGTATTGTGTTCTTCTGAAAAATTATATGCCATTAAGAATCCAGAAATAGAGAAGCATCAATCAGACCATCAAACCTCAGAGGGAAGGTAGGGGAGGGCGGGCGTAAGGGAGAGAGATCAACTAAAGGACTTGTATGGATGCATATGAGCCTAACCAATGTACACAGACATCAGAGGGGTGAGGGTATGAGTGGGGTGTTGGGGGGAAATGTTGAGATAAGGACACATTTGTAATACCTTAATCAGTAAAGAAAAAACAAACAAAAAGAATGAATAAAGAAGTAAACCCAGAGATGCCATCATATCTTGCTATTTTTTAATTCTCAACTTCTAAGAAAGGTATACCTCTAGATGTTGTAGGATTACAAAAATCAAAACTAGTATTTATTTTAAATATAGTTTCGAGTAAAAATATATACTGAATGTAAAAGAGATGAAGAACTTCTATTTTATTAATATAGATAAGAAAAAATGATGCAGATAAGAAATATCCCCATAAGCAAGTTCTTGTTGGCAAAGGATAGACACAACTATAATATAGTGTAGTTTATTTCTAGTTAACTTGGGTGGGGCACTTTGTTCTCCAGGCAAGCACTGTTTCATGTTTAGAAATCTTTGGATTTAAATGGTTTGTTTGTTTTTCACTATTTACATGTCCTATCATTAAATATCAATTCAGTATTTTTTCCGAGTAATAATGTATATTCTGAATTGCAATAAAAGTTTCCTTTAAAGCTATTGAAAATATATTATATAACATGAATTTCTCATGGTGCTTTTCTTAAATCACTGAGCTAGAAAATCTGGTTTTGTGGCTCTTTAGCATAAAATCTCATGACAGAAAAAACTTTGTCTTCCTCACTGGGGTATCCCCAACAGCTAGAATAAATGCTGAAGGCTATTTTAACTAGCTGATGTCTGAGAGCTACCGATCTAAAAAGTCAAAGGTGGAAAATAAGGGGAATTGAATACTGATTTAAAAAATGGAGCTTACATGTTGCTGTTCTATTACGTTCTAACTCATTTACTTTGAATCTTCATGTTTAAATATTTGGCGAGAGGCTGTTTGGGCAGATTAAAGCTAAATGGTTAATGGTAACCTGTTTCTAAAAGATCACTTTCTAAGTCCCTGTAGGAAAGTAACACGTACATACACACATACAAAATATCAAATATTGAATGAGGGGAAACTTCTTAGTATTTTAAAAATCTATTAATGCAGTATAGAAGGAGTACAGGGAAAAAAAGATAATTATATAAAATGTTTCTCTTCTGCAATCTTGTTTATATATGTTAGTATAGTTGTGTTAATTAAATAGTATTGTAAAATCTCATAAAATGTAGTTTTTATTCGTTTTTACCAGAGACAAATAGTGCGCTTGACAAATGTTGCCACTCATTTAAGAAGAGAGAGAGAAATACAAGTAGCATGACAAAATGACTACCCTCAGGTGCCTTAAAAGACCTTGAAAATAATGTGAAACTAGTCTTTTTAATTAGAACTAATTCTTTTTTTTAATTTCTTTATTGGTTAAGGTATTACAAATGTGTCCTCATTATCTTTTCTCCTTTTTTACTATGTACCTCAGCTCCCTCTATAGTGGGTGGCTTTTTCGCTGAATGTTAATGGGTGTCTACTTGACCTGTTCTTAGGCTAAGAAGTCTTCTGTATGCATAGGAGACAATGCTGAGTTTAGTTAGCATATGGGATACTTGAAATAGATAAGGCAGACGCCTTGGAGAACAGCAGATGGCATGGGCAGGCATTGTGCCAGCTCATAATTACGACCGGATATGCCTCGGGGAGCAAGTGTGTGCACCTTAGAACTGGAACTAAATGGATCTATATTTTTCTCTATTCTCTTCTTTCCCATTGATGTGATTGCAGATACGGCCATAAGAGAACAACAGTGTGTGTGTGTGTGTGTGTGTGTGTGTGTGTGTACATGTGTATCATGTGTATGTGTTTTAAGCCTTGATTTGGGTTTGGCCATTTATATGTAATAAAGGGTCATTTTATGCCTATAGATTCTGAACTTGTGTTTGATGATATCTCTCCATATTCAGACATATGTTCCATTTTTCCTTGTTGACTACCATCTCTATGTTTGTGAAAGTGATATCCATGATATTTATCATTTTTATAATTTTTTTCACACATGAAGATTGATAAGCAGCTCCAAGGAAGAACAGTTGGCCTCTGGTAGGACTCAGTGAGAGCAATGCAATCTCTACTCAGAGAACAGCTCAGGTTGCTGCTGACAGTCTGTAAATAGGTGTGAAGGCAATTGAAAAACAATAGATACACTTACACTTGTAGTGGAATCTACCTCCAGGGCCATATTATCCTATGAATTCCACAGCATAAAGGTGAGATAAACAGAAGCCTTAGGTGTTGTGCATATATTGAGCTTTTCCTTAATTTCCTAAGCAACAACAAGACATTTTTCAGAGATTGCAAGGAAGGAATGTTGGGAGACATTTTCTTTCTACCCATTGCGTATTTGAATTCTGTCTTTATCTCTTAATGATATTGTGGCAGATTATTGCAGGATTGGGTCCCAATGATCCCATGCTTCCCTGTATCCATACCTTTCTGAATCCCCTCCCACAATGAATCTTGGCGTGACCAGTGGAATAATACCATATATGATGTAAGTGGAGTCTTGAATATCAGCTTTTGCGTATTGAGGTTTGCCCTGTCCTGCTGCATTTGGGAACAGCGTAACAATGACCATGTGAAGAAGCCTGGGTAGTATGCTGGTGGAGGAGAGACTGTACAGAGAAAGCCTAGTTTTCCTGACTATATAAACAAAGCCATCTTAATTTGCATCTCTCAGATGATTAGTTACTTTGAGCATTGCCTCATATGTCTCTTGGCCTTCTGTATGTCCACTTTGGAGAAGTGTCTATTTAGGACCTTTGCCTATTTTTAAAATTAGATTATTTGTCTTCCTTTTGTTAAGTTGTATGAGTTCCTTATATTCTTCCCAGTTGGTGTTTTGGGTTTCTTAGGATATATTCCTAGAAGTGGGATCACTGGGCCAAATGGGAGTTCCATATTTAACTTTTTTGAAAATGAGCAAACTGTGATGACTTTAGAGCCTTTTAAGGGGGAAGCAAGTCACAGGTTACTCTTGGCTGTTATCTAGTATGAAGGTGTGGAACATTGGGTTGCTGAGAAATTCCTAGAAAAAATGATTCTCCCCATAGCTCTAGACATTGCGCCTTAAGAATAAAGCATAGCATAGTGCCAGCTTGGAAGAAAAACAGATAAAAGTGCAATGTTTTCCAGTCAAATAGTTCTGGCTCTTTAGCTTTTCAGTTTTAGACATCAGAGATTAGGTTTTCTTTCTTTATGCCCCGATTTTGTTGTTTTTTTTTAATTATAGTAGACATACAATGTTATAACCATTGTACATTGGTTAGTAAATTATATTAGGCGTTTATATACCTTACAAAGTAATCAGCATGATAAGTCTAGTACCCTTCTGGCACTGTATATAGTTATTACAATATTATTGATTATATTCCTTATGCTATCCTTTAAACCCATGTGACCAGTTTTATAACTGACAATTTGTAACTCTTCTTTTTAACTTCTTGACCCATCTTCCCACCCCCCTTGCAATTGGCAACCATCAAGTTTGTTCTCTGAGTTTGTTTGTTCATGTATTTTGTTTTTAGATTCCACAGGAATAAAATCACATAGTATTTGTCTTTCATATTTCAGTCTGACTTATTTCACTTAGCATAATACCCTCTAGTGAAAGAGTGTTATGCTAAGTGAAATAAGGTCTAGCCCAGTGCCTTCCTCTTTAATATACAGATGTCAACTACAATGTTACAAGATTGTTTTGAGAATTAAATAAGATGGCCACTCAGTGGCAAATAGTATACTCAGAAACCATATTGGATATTGAAGCTACATTAATAATAACAAATGCTCTAACCCTGACTTTGAGAGGCTTACACTGTGCATTTAATGTACATATCTCAGCACTTGAATATGAAACACATTGGTTTGAGTTAACTCTTCCTCTTCCTAAGTCATTATATTTTTAAAAAGTAGTAATTTTTATTTCACTTTTATTTTTCCCTCTTTTCCAGCTCAAAATCAAGTAATTTCTCACCAATTTCAAGATATTATTTTCTTTCCTATTTATTTTTTTGTTCCGTTTCTTCCAACTTTTACCTAATTCAGTAGTAAAATCTGAGTGACCCTGAGAATAACTAATAAATTGTACATTAGCATGAGAAATAAATAAGAAGCAATCCTAAATCTAAATAAGTAATAAGAATATAAATATACAAATAATTCAGTTTAACTTATTTGGTTACCTTTAAACATTTTTATATTATATGTATTTGGTTGAATGACATTTTTATAAACTTATTGATTATAAAATCTGGTTCATTAAAGTCTAAGTATTTGGCTGAATTATAAACCTGTTTCAACTCCTCAAGGATTAACAACTTAAAAAAAAAATCTGACAGATGGAAGAGATTAAATCTACAACAGCTGAATTACAAATGTTAGATGGAATATTTTAAAATATTCATACCACATGTGAAAACATAATGTCCTAAAGTTTTGTACATAATTGAATTTAATATATCCAAAATAAGAAAGTTCTTTGTAAACACAAAATAGGGTTCTTCATATGAATTGATCCTGCTTTTACAGATGAAAAAAAATAATGAAAGGTGTTATAAATAACTACAAATAAAGTAACAAAGAAACTAGAAAAATCCTACATAATTAATTCTCAAAGAACAAAGAGAATCTTTGAAGAAAAAGAAGTCCATGTAGTTTACTTTGTCAAGTACCTTTTTTTCTCCTGTGAATATGGATATTAGAATAATAAACATTTTTTGTATATCTGTTAAGTAATATATGATCTTAAAAGTACCAGGGGATGGAAACATGCATAAAACACATTACCTTAAATTCCAATTCTGATTAAGCTTACATGAACATTCAAGTGGATTTTGTTTCCATGACTTTATTGTTAGAAGTAGTAAATCATCTTCCAGTTACCCATTTCTATTTTTAGATCTGTATTTACCATATCCTATATTTTCACCATTTCACCAAGCAAACTCAAATCTGCTTCCTTCAGATTTAAAGTGCAATAGCAGTTTACACCAACACTGAAGCAATATTACCTGCCAATCATATTTTTCTATGGATTCCCAATGACTTCAGGGAGAAAGGAGCACAGTGCCACACATGCAGTACCACATACAACCCAATTTACAAGAATTTCCACAAATACATCACTTTTTATCTCTTCTGCCTCATTTCTTTCCACCTTCCCCATCACCATGTCACATACCATGCCCTAACCATATTGAGCCCTATGAAGTCCTTGCAGGCCTAGATAATTAAAATAATAAAATATCCACCATTAAATTCATTTCAGAGTGTCCATATGGTGTCCAGTGTGTAAGAGTAACCTAAAAGCTTAGTTAATTTTTTTCTCACCCTGGAAGAATAATGAGCCTTAAAGAAGACTAGTGAAACTGACATAGTAAAACAATAAAATTTTATCTGTACACCTAGAAATCTTCAAATCATATTATTTGTGCTTCAATAGAGTTTCTAAATAATTACATATTGTCAAGTCAGATCTTACTTTGAAGTAAGTGGCATTTATATTATAAGTAAATTATTATGCTTTAAAGCTGTTAAATGTAGCATAAATAACTACAAGGGAAATATGCATAATTTTATTGTGGACAAAGCCTAAAACATATGAATATGCACTGAAATTAATTTTGTTATAGTATTTGATTTTATATTCTTAAGTCATGGCATTTCAACATGACTATTACTTTAACATATAAAATTGAAAATATTTTTCTCAAAGAAATGAATTTCATCAAGATAAAATATGAAAAATTTAACAAACTACTTATTATATGACATAAATATAAACCTCATTTTAAGTATGTATCTAATGTAGGCAAAATGTAGACAAATAAGCAAGTTACATGGAGTCTCCAAATATTACCAAAAGTTATTATTAAGGGAGCATGCTCATATTAAATTCTGTAATAAAAGACTGACACAGGATAATGTCAACTATCTCTTCAGCAACTAGCCTTGATAAGAAGAAATGGCTCTTATTTGTGTTGGAATTTGGGTTAGTTTTCTGTTGTTAGTAAGTTCAACTTGCAAATGAACTTGATTTTTAAAAATTTTTTGCATATATCTAAGTTAAATGTTTAGAGAATATTTCTGTTTCTCTGGTTTTGTTTTGGTTTTTTTGTTTTTGGGGTTTTTTTGTGTTTTTTTTTTAGCTGTGGGGGACAAAAACAAACCAAAAACAAACCCACAACAGTAAAAGAGACCACAACCACTTTACTTCATCATGCACAGCATCATTGAGACAGTTACATATTTGTTTATTCTATGTAGTCATTAAACATTGTGACCTCTGATTTTGCTCCAGAAATACGGGAACAAATCATATTGATGCTCATAAACTGAAATTGAACAGTGTCGGAAAGATGGGAAATATAGTGAAAACATGCTAATGACTAATAGTAACATGAAGTATACAAACCTTAACATATGAATGCTAAATATGAATATATTTATTTGTGGCTTCTTCACCTATATCTTTTACCATGAGGTTAAGCTTTGTTTGCAAACTATCCAATGAAAGTGGTAAATAAATGAGCTTTTTGGAAATGGCCAGCAAACACTTTTGTTTAGTAAAAAATACTACAGGTCCTAGAATAACATCGTTTGGTTCAATGTCATTTTGTTATAATACTGATGAGCAAAAAAAAAAAAGAAAAAAGAAAAAAAAAGATTCTTGGCCAGATCCACTGTCTGTGTGGAGTTTGCATGTACTCTTCATGTATGTGTGGGATTTCTCTGGGGATTAAGGTTTTCTCCTACATCCCAAAGATGTGCATATTATGTCAATTGGTGTGCCTAAATTGTCACAGTCTGAGTGTGTGTGTGTGTGTGTGTGTGTGTGTGTGTGTGTAAGGGCGTCCTGTGAAGAGTGGGGTCCCACCTTGTGCTGCCCAGATAGACGCCCACCATCTAGGACCCTGAATTGAAATGAGTGGGTTGGAAAAAAATAATCTTACTTATTTTTATTTCTCTTTCTTAAATGCATGTAAACCTTGCATTTATTTCAATGCTTAAAATTAGAAGTGTTTATTTAGTAGTTTGGTGATGCTTTTGTGAGCAGAAATATGCTGTAGGAACATAACCCTTGTTTATATCCATTAGCCTATTTAAAATTGGTTTTATTACATGTTGCTTTAATTAAAGCTGAAGTTTCCAAGAACTTACCCATTATGCTCAGTGAATATTTACTGTACCTCAGCACCCTCAACTCCTTAGCTTTATCAGTTCTCAGATTAGGGAGATAATGAGTCATATAATTGCATGGGACAATTTTTCTGGAAATATTTATTTGGACATTTATTTTGAGAAACCTCTTACTAATGCACTGTGTGCACAACTGTGAAAGTTTGATGACATTAACCTGGCAAGAAGTCCACCCTGGCCAGGCCTTAGGGTACATACTGAGCTTTGGTTAATAAGTACTCTGATCATCATTATTACATTTGAGGTAACCAAGGTTTAGTTAGAACTTAATTAAATATCTCAAAAGTTAAAATGAGTGGGTAATAACCTGAACACTGAGTATAGTCTTATTCCAGACCAGTTGCTCATAAGTGCTATAGTATACTGCCCTTATTTGTATAATATAATGCACCTTAAAGATTAGCCAATTAATGTGCCTCTTCTTTTAAGATGCAGCACCTTCTTAAGGCGTTTTTTAGATATATTTGATTAAAGAAAAATGGCAATTTTAAGTGGGGACCCACAGGAAGGAATTTTTGGATTAATGGTTATGGCTGAGGAAGATGGGGTTTGCACCACAACAACCATATCGGCAAAGCAACTTAGTTGATATATTTCATCAAGTGGAGAGAAGAATCTTAATTTTTAGTTAGAAATGTTAGTTTGTAAAATTGAGTTACATTTATGTGGCAACTATAGTATAAGAGGGACCTTTCAAGACAGTAAATATGTTTTATTTAAATAACATTTTTTTCTAAAGACATCAAGGTCATTAAGATAATTTTATGAATTCTCAAAAACATCCTTATATATCTGGGAAACAATCATTGTACATTGGCTAAAATTAATCACAAGTACATGAAAATAAAGATGAACAGAAGAGGTCTACCGAGTTGTATACTGCCGGGGTCCAGCCCCAGCGGTCCAGGGGTTCCCAAAGGTGTGGACGGCGTCGGTGAAGAATGAAGGACACGGAGACAGCGTTCAGATCATCAGCATAGTTGGGTTCTTTTTTATTGTCCTGTTACATCTGTATTTATACTCCTTGATTCTATAAGCATGCCTCTATATCATGGTATGTTTTGGGTCCTCCCTTGACCTTCTACAGTTCCTTGTTTTATGTTTGTAGTTTCTTATCTGACCTTTGCTAAAAACCTTATCTCTATCTAGCTCTGTTGATTTTAATCCTGTCCATTCTATTCCAAAGATTAGGGCTAGTTTGTTATCTCCATTCCAAGGTCACTACTCTACTGGTCTACTGTTAAGCTACAAGGAAGTAACTGAAGGAGATTATCCTATTCTATGGCCCAAGTAAAGGTTATGTCCTTTTAGCCTTGCTGGTGGTCTTCCTTGGGACTGCCCTCCGTCGGCAGGTTTTCAGGGGCATAGGCTTTGGTACTTTCTCTGGTGGGTAGACCCCTGGGGATGTGGGCCTAGCAAGTCCCAAATTTATTGCCAACAGTCTTAGTTTAAGTTCTTCATATGTAGTACACGGTATTTCTGTAACACTAGGAGGTTTTACTGATTTATTCCCTTCCTTAGTCCCGTTAATCCCTAACTCCAGGGAAACATTCCCACCTGGGGAAACAACCTTTCTCAGGGAGTTGGCCCTGGTTAGAACACATAGCACTAAGAAGGGGAGCAAACATATCAAGAACAGTATGCCATATACGCCAGGTCCCTTGGAACATATGCTGTGCAGATGTTTCTTCCCTGCAGCTACTGTGTCAAGCAGCAAGAATGGACTGGTTTCCGGCAGTATACCAAAATCTCAATTAGTTTCAATGAGACACTTAAGGGAAGTAAAAAAGCTAAAATACCTGTAGAAGTGCATAATTGTAATCTGTATTCAATATTTAAGATATTGCAAATGTAGTTAGAAAAATAAATTACATTTTTGAATTGAAGAATTTCGCATTATTTTTGTTCTAAATAATATTTTCAAGTATGTACTACTCTTAAAGATTAACAGACAGTAAAAGAAAATAGCAGAAGCAAAGAGAAAACAAAGAATATTACTCGTTTGTTTCCTTTAGGGTTCAATGAGAGGGTTTGTTTTCAAAGCCCTCAATTAATTACATGAGGTTCACTCAGATTATCCAAGTTAATCTTCATTATCTTAAAGTCCACTGATTGCACATGTTAACCACATCTACAAAATACCCTCCCAGCAATCAGTAGGTTTGTGTTTGAAAATACAACTGAGTACGATAGCAAAGTCAAACTGACAAATAAAACCTAACCATCCCACTTTCTTAAAGATATTTTAAGAATGTTACAATACTTTGATAAGTGAGTGTAAACTTATTATCTTCTATAATTGATGATTTTATAAAGTTATGAGTAGATAAATTCTTACACAGCAATATTTTTTTCTAAATAAAGGAAAATAAAATACTTAATTTAAAATAATCCCTTTTCTATATATACTAGCTTAATATTTTATTTAATCATATAGTACTGTTAGTGTTTTGAATAAAATGTTAAATGCCAAAAATAAATACTAGTAAATAAATAAATAAATATTTTTTTTAAAAATGTGGCAGAAAGACTTACACATTTTATACATCAAGTCCTCACAGTTGCTTAATGAACATCTCTGGATTCTAGAAGCACTATGTGCAACAATAAGGTATTTTGATTTTATGCTTTTCTGAGTGATTCCAAATCCTGGTAGGCTCTAAATAGGAACCAGGGCAAGGATTATTCCTATTGTCCTTTGGCCCCATCAAGATTTTTTAAAAACATTTGTAACATTAAGTATCGGCAAAGCAACTTAGTCACAGTATAAGGTATGTGAGAACTCTGGAGTGACATGGAAATGCCACCGTGAGTGTCCAGGACTCAGTGCTAGGGAAGAGCCCATTCAATAGTCACATCAACAGCTGCAATAGTCTAACCAAACCGTTTCTGCACCAAGATTTTGGCTGTAAATTTTATTCTCTGTTTCTTGTCCACTTGGACTCCTTAAGTTTATTTTACTTATGGTTTCCAAAAATTCCTTTTTGATTGAGTGAGAGTCCTGATCTGCTATTTTTAGAGCCTTTTATGGAAATGTAAATATTAATCTCGGCTTCTTTCAAGGCTACTTGCAAAGACATACCCGCAAATGTTGTATTAGCACTCTCTAGGTGAGAAAAATGTACAAAGTCCTCACCTGCCCGTAAAATGACAAGCGGAAAAGATCTCAAAGACAAAGAGTATATAAAGGAATTTTATAGTCCTGTGTATAATGCTGTGTTCTCCAAGGAATCCATATTCTTTAAAAATCTTCCAGTCAGTGAGAAAGTGGGAAATGTTCTGTATACTTAATAGCTAAGACAGTCAATACACTTTTGGAACTACTATCAAAAAAAAAAAAAAGGTAATGATTGCAATTTGGCAGAAAGTAAAGCTGATGAATAATCCAATTTCAAAACCTCTCAGGCTAGTGGTAAATCTCCTGATCTAAATTAAATGGTATAAGCTCCACACTGCCACACGGATGAATATTATACTTCCTATTTCTTTTTAGAGTACATTTCACTTAAATTTTTACAGGAAGGTATTATTAAAAACAATTTTAATATGTAAATAATTTTACTGATTCATGGACTTCACATGTTTTTAATAAAAATGCAAGATTCTCACTCTAAGTTACATTGTAAGTGATGTTTGTTTTTCTAAATATGAATATTGATGTCTATATTTTAAAGAATAAATAAACTGATAGCATCTTAATGATAATCATTTGCAGCACAGGATATTTCTTAGCCATCATGGCTGTGATAATGAAGAAATAATAATTTTAAAAGAAACAGTTGAATAAAACTTTACTAGAGGAAATTCAAACATACATTACTAACTTCTTCTAAAGCACTTAGAAATGCCTCATATGAAGAAGAAAATAAAATGAAAACTAGACGTATATGACAGTATTTCTGCTTCCCTTTTGACCTGAACATATGGTGTTTATATATAAAATTTTGCAAAAAAGTTTTAATATTTTCGGTGATAATCCATTGTCTTAGTCAGCGTTCTCCAGAAAAATATGAACCAGTAGATTTATTACTAGAAACTGGAAAAGCTGGTGATATGGTTATAGTCTGAGCCCAAAGGCCTGAGAACTAGGAGAACCAATGGTGTCAGTCCAGTTTGGGGACAGGAGACCAATGTCCAGCTCAAGCAGCCAGGCAGAGAGAGTGAATTCTTCCTTTCTCCACCTATTTTGTTATACTTAGATCCTCACAGCTTGGATGTTGCCCACCCACACTGGGAAGAATATTCTGCTTTACTAAGTCTACCTGCTGGAAGCTATCCATTGTCAACACTATCATGAAAGTGCAACAGGGAACTTGGAAGGCTGATGGACCTTGAACTTTAGCAAAGGCTAAAGCTATGCACCGATTGTTCTGTCGAGATAATGGTGGCTCAAGCAATTTCCTGACTTAATAGTCTCAAAGTAAATCTTTACTAATATTTACTGACCTTTAAGATAGTCTGTCTGCTACCAGATTGCCTGCCTAACTAAGGGCAAGATGTGTATTCTAAAATTGAATAAAAGCTAACAGGGCCAGGGCTTTGGGGAGCCTCTCCACTAGAGAAAGGTTTCCTCCTGGCCCCCCATGCCTTCTAAATTCATATTTCTTATCTAGTGTTTTCATTTGTGTGCGGTCCCTTTTCCAGATCCTGAACTCTAGCCGCAAATGGATGCGGCATTCACATCTTCCAATCTCATCCAGAAACACCATCACAAACACATCCAGAAATAATGTTTACTAGTATCTAAATGCTGACACCTAATGACCCAGTCAAGTTGACACATAAAATTAACCACTACAACCTCACCCCTCGTCAATTTAACATCCATATGCATACTCTTTAACAATACTTAATTTCCAAATAAATACAATAAAAAGATCATAATTCTGCCTAAAATTATACAATTATTCTGTGTACAATAGAAAATCACTAACCTCTTTTGTAGAAGAGGAAGTAAAGTCCTTGACTAATGTTTACTTTTTTCCTTAATATGCCATAACTAAAAATTATGCTGTAAAATTGACATTATTTAAATACTATGATATAAAGCCAATACAACCAATGTTACAAGGAAAGAAAAACAAATATATATTTGTAACAAAGTGTTCACTTCTGTTACTGGTCATCTGAATGTAGTTGATATTTGTAATTACCTTCATCCTCTATCCATTCTGGATTCTCTTTGCACTCAGCAAGCACCTCAGCTGATTGTGGTTCTTTATTTGGCCACGTGACCCAAACATTTATTCCTGAAGGGTCTGGGTTATTAGTAATCCTGTCTGGACTGGGTTGTTAAGTTTCCCATTGACCCTAATTAGAGAGTATGATAATACTAAGAGACACTCTAAGATATCTCCTATATTCCAGACATACTCATCCTTACCTCTACTTTGGGATAATAGTCCAATTTTCCCTTGGTAGTCAGGATCAATCATTCCATGGCATATCTCTGAATATCCCATGGTTGAGAGATATGAAGAGCTCAAAGTGGCAGTCTTTATTTCCAGTTCAATGGAATCCCTATTGGCCTCCTGATGGATGCATTCTCTCTCTACAACTAAGACCATTGCATCAACAGAATGTAAAGTTGCCAACACAGGAAGCAAAAATTTTGCTAGTGGGACATTTTGGGGTAATAGTGACTGGTACCTCTCCCTTTTCCACACCTTAATTTCTAAACTCATGAATCATGGCTATTGGTATGCTGAGATAGTGTTTGCCAAGATAGTGTTTGCCACAATTAATTTATTCAATTTTCCCCTGTCCATACTGACACTTAGGAAGGAAATCTCTCTGCTCAGTTCACACGGTTGTACTCCCCCCTTCTCAAGGGGGGAATAGCTACATAAATTATTTGTAAATCTTCTGCATGGAATTTTTATCTTCTCTCCCATTTATTGATGTATTCAATAACCTATACATATAAAACCCTAATACATAAATAGACCGAATGGTGGAATAACTGAACAACCCAATAACCAGTCGCTATGACATATGCTGACCACCAGGGGATGAATGGAACATGGCGGGCATTGGCAGCAGGTGGCAGAGTGCAGAACATGACAGTTATCAGCTGCGGTGGGATGGTGGATCAGGTGAGCGGGAGCGCCAGACCAAGTTGGGGCACCAGTCGCTGTCATCGAGGTGAGCCTCTGGTGGTTACTAGAAACTCTTTGCTCCCACACAGCAAGGTCCCACCGAATGCTTGCACCTGCTGCTGGCACTAGCCCTGCTCACACCTGCAGCTGGTGCTGGCCCCAATCACTCTGCGCCATCAGCGGGTGTGAGCGGCGGTGGTGGGAGCAGGGGGTGCCAGCAGAAAGGGGACTGGAGGCCTTGGCAGGAGGGGCCAGGAAAGGGCGCAAAGGATGGGCCAAGACCTGTCCCTGTGCCCACCACAGCCCCGCAGTCCACAGTTCCTTTCAAGGTGCACAAATTCATGCACTAGGCCCCTAGTTTAGTTATATTAGTATAGACTCATGAATTTTCATTTTGTATTTTGTGTTATATCCCAATACTACTGTCTTTATTTCGTTGTCCCAGTTGTTCCGACTTTGGTCATTGGGAGCGATTTGAGTTGACTCTGTGCTCTTTTAATGTACCCCATACATTTTTGGAACACTTACTTTATTATACTGCACAGTGATACAGACTCATCTTGTATATTTCTTGGTCTAATCCTCAAATCAGCTACTTCTCCAAAGAGCTCTGTTTCTTTTATTGTAGAACAGTATTAGAAACCAAGATCTAGGTGATTACTGTTTCTGGGGTGTCATTTATTTAAGGCCCTCTTAGCTGACAAAAGAATTGTTTATACACACAGTCAGGCAGAGAGAGTGAATTCTGACTATACATATATTTCTATACATAAACTTCTAGATCTTTATTAAGCTAAATATGAGTTCATACTGATGCCTCCAATTCTAATTTATTATCACTTGGATCATTTTAGTTTAGTCAGCTTACTTATCTGCACATTCACTCTCAATCCCATAGTGACAAGCCTGGCTTTTACCATATGCCATCCTTTTCCTTAATTGTTCCATTTCTATTTAAATGTATAGAACTAGGCCCTAGCCAGCTTGGCTCAGTGGAAAGAGCATCACCCTGCAGACTGAAGGGTCCCAGGTTCGATTCCAGCCAAGGGCACACACCTGGGTTGCGGGCTTGATCCCCAGTGTGTGTGTGTGGGGGCGGGGGGGCGTGCAGGAGGCAGCTGTTCAATGATTCTCTCTCATCATGGATGTTTCTCTCTCTCTCTCTCCTTCTCCCTTCCTCTCTGAAATCAATAAATATATATTAAAAAATAATAATAAATAAATAAATGTATAGAACTATAATTCTTGTTAATTTGTGCTCTCTTAAGTACTTTATCAACTAGTGTATAGTGTTATGTGCAGTTCCTTACTGACTCCATTCTTTCCCAAAGTTACTCTGGTCATCACCCCTTCCCCAATGACCTTCACTGAGATTCTTTTATACACTTGTAATACAACAAGACCTTCTTGTCTCAGGCTACAGGGATCCTGGCTCCCTGATCCTAAATGACTTTTTTGTATATTTGTACACATTATTCTTTGTACTTTAAAGTTTTATGGCTTTTGGCAAGTGTATAATCTCTTATCCACTATTACAGTAGTGTATTCTACAAAATAAACTCACTGTCCAAAAAAGCCTCAGCATTTTATTTAATCATCTCTCACCCCAAATCTTAGCAACCACTAACTATTTTAACATCTCAATAAGGTGTCATTTAAAAAATGTTACAAAGTTGAAATCATGCAGTACATAACCTTTCAAACTGGCTTCTCTCACTTATAAATATTCATTTAAGTTTCCTTCATGGCTTTTTATTGCTTTATAGTTCATTTCTTTTTATTACTAAATAACATTCCATTGTACAGATGTACCAAAGTCTGTTTCTCCATTGATGGCTTGGTGGCTTCTAGCTTTTGTGATCCTATATAATAAAAGGCTAATATGCAAATTGACCAAACAGCAGAATGACTGGTCACTATTATGCACACTGACTACCAGGGGGTGGACACTCAATGCAGGAGCTTCTCCCTGGTGGTCAGTGCGCTCCCACAGGGGGAGCAGACAGAAGCCTTGAGCTGGGCTCATGGCTGGCATGCACAGCATTGGTGGTGGGAGCCTCTCCCGCCTTCAAGGAAGTGCTAAGGATGTCTGACTGCTGGCTTAGGGCTGCTCCCCGGTCATCAGTTGGACATCCCCTGAGGGCTCCTGTACTGCGAGAGGGCACCAAGCCAGGCTGAGGGCCCCACTCCCTGAGTGCACAAATTTTGTGCACCGGGCCTCTAGTTACAAATAAAGAGACTATGAATGTCATCACGCAGATTTCTGTGTGAATTCAAGTTTTCAATCAAATGGGTAAATATCTAGAATCACAATTTATGGATAATATGGTAAAAGTATGGTTAGCTTGTAAGATACTGACAAACTACCTTCTATAATGCATGTATCATTTTGTGTTCCCACAAGCAATAAATGACATTTCCTGTTGCTCTACATTCTCACACAGCATTAGACATGTTTGCCATTCTCATTACTGTGCAGTGATGTCTCCTTGTTTTAAATTTGCAATTCCATGATGGCAAATTATAAGCTTCATTCATGTTTATTTACCACTTGCCTGTCTTCTTTGGTGAAAAACCTGTTAAGATATTTTGCTGACTTGCAATTGGTAAGTGTTGAACTTCTATAGTTTCAATCCTCCGACATTGTTCCTTTTCAGTGTTGTATTGGATCCTTTTCATCTTTTTCCTTTGAATATAAACTTAAAATCAGTTTTAAATGTTTTAAATAACCACAAGAGAAGTTATCAGGATTTCTTTTTTTTTTTTTTTTTTGCAGCGGCAGGTTTCTGTCCAGGAAGTCGGGTTGCATATTTTAGTAACCAGACAGAGAAATTAGGCATCGGGGAAACAGAGGCCACAGGGAGAATAAGAGATCCGAGAGCTGGGGTTTGGCATCAATCTTACAAAGTGTACAAAGAATCTGTTTCTCTACAATAACAAAAAAAACAAAGGCTACAAGAGCGGTTGTATATGCAAAACACTGAGATATTACTTCACTTGCAAACAGTTCCTGACCAGACAGGGAGACAAGACAGAGAGAAGGGCACAGGGAGGGGTGTGGAGTGCCCTCCCTGCAGAAAGGGGGAGAGGTCTTCTCCCAGCATAAATCTACAGGCAGGAGCTGGATTCACGCACACACAGGCGAGGCTGAGGTCAAAGGCGTGTGCTGGTGTTGGCTGTATGTGGGTGGCAGGGTGTCTGAGCCTCTGTCTGCCTGACCCAGTCCCCTGGTCACTTGTTCTTCAGGCTTCAGCCCAGAGGGGGGTTCTGGGTGGGGACCAGGACCAGCTGGGACAACTGGCCAGAGAGGAAGGGAGGTAATTGCTCCCTGGAGTCTGCTGTGGAAATTGAAGCCTGCTTGGTGTGCTCATCCTTTTGCCTCTGGCTGGCCCGGTCCATCCTGCCACCCTCCCCACCCCATCCAGAGGCCCACTGGGACCCAAGAAGAATAGGTGCAGCAGCCAGGTTTCAGGCTTCCCTGCGGTGGGGGAGTAGGACAGATGGTGCTGCTGGACTCCCGTCCTTCCTAAACCCAGCTGACTGTGCAGAGCTCAGTGGAGGGGTGGGAGCCAGTCACAGAGGGACAGAGAGGGTCGGGTCAGAGAAGACATCATGGTGATGGGCAGGCGAAGGACGAGGATGTGCACGCACTCATACTTGGAGGAGGCACGGGGCAGGCACAGGTTCTGGCAGAACTGCAGCTTGTTCGATTTCTGTCTGCCAGTAGTGGGTGGCATGTTGTTACCAGGGGACTCGTCAAGGGCTGTGCGGTCTGCAATTTGCTTCTGTGACACGCTGCGGTAGATCTCTGTTGGAATGTTCATGAAAGCTTCCTCTACTACGTTGATGGAGTCTTAGGCTGAGGTCTCAATGAAGGACAGGTTGTTCTCTGTGGAGGCTCGGGCCTTCTCAGCCCGCAGGTGGCGCAGGTTGCTCTTGTTGCCCTCCAGCATGATGACGGTGTTACTGTCAGCTTGGCCCCTCAGCTCCTTCAGCCAGCGTTCCACATTCTCGTATGCCAGGTGTTGGCGATGTCATACGCCAGCAGTGACCCCTGCGCCTCGGTAGTAGGCGGAGGTGATGGCGCGGTAGCGTTCCTGGCCAGAGGGGTCCCAGATCTGCGCCTTGCTGGTCTTGCCTTCCACCTGGGTGCTGCGGGTGGCAAACTCCACACCAGTGGTGCTCTTGCTCTCCAGGCTGAATTCGTTGCGGGTGAAGCCGGACAGCAGGTTGCTCTTCCCCACACCCGTGTCCCTGATGAGCACCACTTTGAAGAGGTAGGTAGTCGGTAGGTAGTCGTACTCACAGTCCCGGGTCCCCATTGTCCTGGTGCTCCCAGCGGGATCCACGACTCCGTAGGCCCCGCCCGAAGCTGCTAGGATTTCATTGCGTTTAATGTACCGATCAAGTTGGGAAGAACTGGTATCTTCATAACATGGAGTTTTTATTCCATGAATCCATATTTTTAGATTTTCTTAGATTTCTTGGATCATATTTCTTTATTTTTCAGAATATATATATTGTAATATTTATACTTACTGTTTTATTTTGTGGTACAATTGTAAATAGTACTGGGTGTTTAACTTAAAATCTGAATTGTTAATTGCTGTTATGTAAAAAAAAAAAGTTAATTGATAATAGAAAAAAATAACCCAGAATTATGGGCTGATAGGAATTAAAGAAAAAAAATTTGAGAGGTTGGATATTAATAGGTTACAGAATTATCATTTAGTTATAATTAAAAGCAGATGAGAATGTGCATTCTATTTTTTAATAACATTTAGAAATATCACATCCCCCAAAAGGAAGAAGTACATGACATATCTATAGAAAGCATAAGAAGAATAGAGATTTTCACTTATTCTAACATGGCATTGGAATAGCAGAATGCTTTCTCATGTGAATAAGAGTGCCATGAAAATCAGAAAGAAAAAGCTTGTCATAAAAGTAGCCTTTGCAGTAATGAGGAAGCCATGAGCTGTTACCAAAAAAAAATTATAGTTAGACAAATGTTGAAAATCACCTCTGATTTGTCAGTGCATCAGCCCCTAGAAATTTTGTACAACCCCAGAGAAAATGAAGATAAGAAAATTGTGGATTGGAAGTCTTCATCTCTTTAGAATATGCATTAAATATGTTTCCTATTGCATTTTACTATTGTGTCTAGAAAAGAACCTGTTCTCACAAAAACCCTTTAGCATAAATAATTTCAATGTTTCTTTGCTGTCCAGAAAACAAGTATAATGAACAAATTTTAAACCACAATCTATCCCAAAGCAAAATTGAAACTATGGCAAGTTTCTCAAAAGTCAACCCACTTTCTAAGACGTTTGTTATTTTAACAAGTCAGTAAAAACAATATTAATGTGGGTTGCAAGTACACAAATGGATCTACAAATAGAAATTCTTACTGAAGTGTTATTTTAGGATGTTGGTAACAGCTAATGTCCTTCCACATTTAACACAGTCTGAGTCGGAAATATTTGTTATATTTATGCCACCAAGATACCTAGTATTTGTTTTTATTCAAAACTATATACACTAAGAAAATTGTATTCAAAATAAAATATAAATTTCATTTTGCAAATATCTTTAAATGTACCCTTGAGTGTGTGAGCCACACTATATTGCCACATTTGTCAAGGCTCACAGAACACAAATTATTTAAATAAGCCATGGTTTCAAAATATGCAGCAAAGATAAATGAGTAATCTTACCACAGGCAACTACTTCATATTCTCTCACTGTCTGACAGCTGGACCTCTTTAATATCCCAAACCATAACTGATTGGCTAATGCCACCTGTTCAGCACAAAATTCAAAAGTCATTCATTTGTGTAAAATAAACAAGCACATAAAGTAAGCATACTCTGCAGAAAATATAAAAATATTCTATAATGAGAAGTAGGGGCAGAAAATGAAAAAAATGTACAAGAGGTGGAAGCAATGTAATTTTCTAAACATCCACTATAGTCTATTTACTGTAACATGAATCTGTTACGATGACTTTCTTTTCTGAATACACTGTAGTTTGAAAACTAAAGGTTTTTAAGATTAGTTAGATCTTCCACTTGCCAGGTGTGCTGATTTTGAAAAGGCATTTATCCTCTGAAATGTCTATTTCTGCATCAGCAAAATAACACATAATTCATGTTCCATGTAAATATGAAATAAGAAAATTAATGAACTGGAGTTAAGTATGGGGTAATAGAATGCTTAAATAAATGTTAGCTGTTAAAAATAATCTATACTAATAAAAGGGTAATATGCTAATTAAACCGGATAGACTTAACGTCTTCCGAAAATCCTTCCGGACAAAGCAATGGTGGCAGGGCTGAGGTAGAGGAGGTTAGGGGTGATCAGGCCAGCAGGGGAGAGCAGTTAGGGGTGATCAGGCCAACAGGGGAGAGTGGTTAGGGGTGATCAGGTCGGCAGGGGAGAGCAGTTAGGAGTGATCAGGCAGGCAGAGGCGGTTAGAGGCTATCAGGTAGGCAGGCAGACATGGTAAGGGGCAATCAGGCAGCCAAGCAGAGGGGTTAGGGGCAATCAGACAGGCAGGCAGAGTAGTGGTTAGGGGTGATCAGGCAGGCAGGCAGGTGAGCGGTTAGGAGCCAGCAGTCCCGGATTGAGAGAGGGATGTCTGACTGCTGGTTTAGGCCCAAGGGGTCCCGGATTAGAGAGGGTGCAGGCTGGGCTGAGGGACCGCCCCCGTGCACAAATTTCATGCACTGGGCCTCTAGTCTATAATAATAAAAGTGTAATGTGCTAATGAAGACCTTCCAGATTTCATTCCAGGCAACTTTCTGGACAAAGCCGCGGCTACAGGGGCCGAGGCAGAGGTGGTTAGGGGCGATGAGGCAGGCAGGAGAGCGGTAAGGGGCGATGAGGCAGGCAGAGTGGTTAGGAGCAATCAGGCCGGCCATGAATAAATGGCCTTAAATAGCAAAGGTGAACAAATTTTCAACCAGAGATTTGAGCTAATCATGTCTCTTTTCAATCACATGGGTGGGCTTGACATAATCAGTTGGACCCTTAAAAGGTAGATACTCATGATAACATTGAAAAAACAAAGTGTCATAGTGTTAGAGGAGGAGGCCATGTGGTGAGAACATAAGGGTGGTTGCTAGCAATTGAGAAGGGGTCTTTAGCTAACAGCAAGAATATGGTGACTTCTTTCATACAGCCTCAAGGAAATGAATTCCTGCAAAATCCTGAATGAGCCTTAGAACAGAATATTTCTTAGTGAAGCTCCAGATGTAACAATTGCCTTGTAGACAACTTGATTTCCGTCTGGGAGACACTAAACTTTCTCCACACTTATGATTTACTAAAATTGAGATAATAAATGGATGTTGTTTTTTTTGCTGTAAATTTGGATAATTTTTAAAGCAGCAGTCAGTAATTAATAAGTCATATATCAAATATATTGCAAATACATTTAGTTCATTATTAAACAATAATTCAAAAATAGTTCATCGTTGTCGTCCTTTTTAAATGAATCCGGTATGAAAGTCAGAAAAATCTGGTAATTTAATTTCTACATCTATTGTGTGGAAGTCATAAGAATGGTTCCCACAGTATAATACTTAACAACTTTGTAAAAGATATAGATATTAGACATAGATATGGAAATTAAACGTGTATCACAAGAAAGCTCACCAGGAGACTGCTCTGAAAATAATAAATGCTAGCTCTTGTTTGAGGAGTACACTTACTAGGATTGAATATCAATGAGACATAATTGCTAGTTGCTTTTATATTGAAGCTTAGCAAAATAAAACTGTCTAATTTTTGAAATGTTGAAAATGTCAATGTATGCAAATTTGAGGAAGGGTTGGAAATCATAGGGTGACAGAAGGGAATAAAGAAAGAAGATGAAATCCTAGATTTAAATTTTCCTGATATGAATATGAAATTTAAAATACACATAAAAAGACTAGTAGTAATTCCTCAATTGTCAATGTCACCATGTTTTATAAAATAATACGTGGAGAGTCTAGGTTAAGAAAGATGAGTGATCTCAAACTTTACAGCCTGTAAAGTAAGATTTTGAAGTTAATAAATGGGTTGTTGCCCTCAACATTGTTACAGTGCAACAAATATAAAGTAATTATCCAGAGAATTTTAGAAGTCTTTTGTTAACTTATTGCTAGTATGGATATTCTTAATGACATAGCAAGGTATCTGCATTCTCAATATACAGGAATTCATAACTCATTAAGTATAGATATTATGTATCACTTCCCTTTTTTCTCTGCTCTAAAGATTGTTAAATCTATTTTAACAGCTACTATCCTCCAGGGATAATTAAAACATATTTGATTACAGTTTGGTAGAATAGATTTTTAAAATTGTGTTTTCTTTATATTTTAATGGGCAATACAGTCATAAAAAAATCAAAAGGAAATAAAATAGCATGCAGTGAAAAATAAGCATTCTACTTACCCACTCCCTCACTGCTTCTCTTTTTCCAGATCCAGTGGAGGTTGCAAATCTTCCATCTCTTGTGTATTCTTACAAAAATATTATATGTGTATATAATCATGTGTGTGTTTAAGTGTGTGTACATAAGTAATTTGTGTGTATGTGTATTTAAAGAAACTTCCCTTATAAAGTGCTAGTCCTACTTTCAAGAGGCAAATTCTTTTAACTCTTAAGATGCTGTTTCTAATTGCTAATTCTATTGATATAAATACTAGAGGCCTGGTGCACAAAAATTTGTGCACTCGGGGGGTCCCTCAGCCCGGCCTGTGCCCTCTCGCAGTCTGGGACCCCTCAGGGGATGACCACCTGCTGCCTTAGGCCCACTCCCCGGGGGATTGGCCCTAAGCTGGCAGTCAGACATCCCTCTGGCAGCCCGGCAGCCCTCGGGGGATGTCCATTTGCCAGTGGGGAGCAGGCCTAAGCTGCAGTCGGACATCCTTAGCGCTGCTGAGGAGGCGGGAGAGGCTCCCACCACCACCGCTGTACTGGCAGCCATCAGCCTGGCTTGTAGCTGGGCAGAGCTCCCCCTTGGGAGCGCACTGACCACCAGGGGGCAGCTCCTGCATTGAGCATCTGCCCCCTGGTGCTCAGTGTGTGTCATAGTGACCAGTCATTCCCAGTATTCTGCTGTTAGGGTCAATTTGCATATTACCCTTTTATTATATAGGATCATATTAACACTTTCACATCTTGTATTAATTTAAAAGGATATCTATTAACTTTTTGAAATAGTAAATAAAAATTAGGTTGACTTTACCACCACTATTCTCCTTTTGACCTTAAAATTACATGTATTGTAATCTTAGAAAATCTTATTTTTATTTCAAGCAATGAAACCTAGTGATTAAGAGATAAAGATCCTAAAGACAATTGATAGATCAGGGAATTTTGTTACATTATAAACACATGAAATGTCACTCAATCAAACCAGAAATGAAAGAAATAAAGTTTCAATGAGATACAATGCTAATTATGTAATCTAGGAGAGCTCTTCTACATGAACATTTATACAACTAAGATGGAGAATAAGTTGAATATGACTATATCTGACAAAGTTTAAGATGCATATACTCCCAATTTCATGTAATTTTTACATGAAAATCTCACAAAATGTATGAGGAAATATGAAAAATATGTTCATTGCAACAGTGAGTAAAAAGATCCACAGACCAAAAATATTTCCACTGATAAAAAAGAATGAACCAATAAGTCATGGTATATTAGTACAAATGGAATACTATACTGCAATAAAAATAAATGCACTGACATTCCAACAATTACATTGATAAATGTCACAAATACATTCAAAGAATGACACCATTTGTTTAAAGTTCAAACTACACAATATATCCTACATATTGTTGGGAATATATATACTAATAATAGAGGAATATGCAAATTGGCTGGGACACCATCACATAATGACTAATCAGGATGGGGGTGGGGCTGGGGCCATGGCAGAGAGCTCTCAGCAATGCCTGTCCCGGGGGTCCAAAGGGCACAGAGAGGAAGGGAGAGCAGATAGGCAGTTAGGGTGATCATGCAAGGAGGGGAGAGCAGATAAGCAGTTAGGGTAATCATGCAGGGAGGGGAGAGCAGATAGGCAGTTAGGGTGATCATTCAAGGAGGGGAGAGCAGATAGGCAGTTAGGGCGATCAGGCCAGAAGGGGAGAGCAGTTACGGGGATCAGGCCAAAGGGAAGAGCAGTTAGGGCCATCAGGCTGGCAGGGGAGCAGTTAGGGGCATCAGGCAGGCAGGCAGGTGAGCAGTTAGGAGCCAGTGGTTCCATATTGCGAGAGGGATCCCAGATTGGAGAGGGTGCAGGTTGAGCTGAGGGCCCCCCCTATGCTCAAATTTTGTGCACCGGGCCTCTGGTATACATATATGGTTTCAAAATAAAGTGGCACTTTTTTACATGTTGGCATACCATACTTAATGTTCAGTGTTTTTGCCTGTTTCATTTAACACTGTTTTTAAGAAACCCACATCACAGTTTAGAACAGTCTTACTTGTCTTAACAGCTCTATTATTTTCCATTGTTTTGGTATAATATAACATCTTAATATACACATACTCTCTCCCTTAATCTCTCTTCCTTCCTTAACTTGACTCATATTAACACTGCTGTCTCTAAAATTGCATATTCATGATGGCAGAACTACATGATTAAATAAATCTTTGTCTTTGAATCAATGGTTAGAGGACCCACCTGAGAGCAGGAGAAACCATTTTAAACTTTGTAAGAAAATACAATATATGGTACCACTTGTAGAAAGTAAATTAGCCACTAATCTAACATATTGTTTGTAATCACATGTGTATATACATACATACACACACATATAAACACATATACACATATACACATATATACATATATATGTAATAAAAGTATCAATTCATGCATAGAAATGATAAATATCCAATTCAAAGTAGTGGTGACTTCTGGGTGTGAAGGAATGTGGAGAGATATAGGAATATAATCCTAAGTGCCAAGTAACGGGTGGACTTAATGAGCCTGTGTTACTCCTTATATTGCACAGGTATTTTATTATACATTTTTTTAAATATATTTTATTGATTTTTTTTTTACAGAGAGGGAGGGAGAGGGATGGAGAGTTAGAAACATCGATGAGAGAAAAGCATCGATCAGCTGCCTCCTGCACACCCCCTACTGGGGATGTGCCTGCAACCAAGGTACATGCCCTTGACCGGAATCGAACCCGGGACCCTTCAGTCCTCAGGCCGACGCTCCATCCACTGAGCCAAACCAGCTATGGCTTTTATTATATTTTTATATAATTTTTGTATGTTTGATATATTTTGGAGTTTGAATTTAGTTCCTTATTCATTTATCTCATCACATTGGGGACATCTGAGTGAATAAAAATAAAAAAAACATTTGGTTACTCTGACACACTTTTCTGTGAAAGAGAGGCTAAGGGACTGCTTGGCAATAGCAATCAGGCAGCCCCTTTTGCCTGCCTCCTTTGGCTTTTATTGTAACAGCAGCTTGAACTAGAATTAACTATTAGATACTATTAGCAGGGTAAGCATCCTTGAGAAAGCACATGCTTCTACAAGGTCATGTCTGAAGACTAAAGATAGAGATTCTAGTAAAACACCCCAGGACTGGGACTTGTTTGGAAAAGTCAAGGCAGGGGCTGCCGCCTTCGGCAAGGTCCCCCTAGAGGCCCCCAACCTTTTGGAGAATCCTTCTTACAGACTTTCCAACCAAGTACCATGCTTCCCCACAATTTGCATATTTTTAAGTACAGGGTAACTATCAAGTCACACTTAAAGAAGAAAGGAAATATGGAGAAAAGGATGGCAAGGAATAAAAGAGAAAATGAGAAAGGAGGAGATTTTCTTATATGCCTTAAAGTCTACATACTGATTTAATAAAATAAATGGGACTCAATAATTTACACAGCAACAACCATTTCCAGACTTTAATCTCATATTAATGAAAAAATATACTTTTTGCTTGGAAGCTCATTTGAATTAATTATATTATGTGCTCAGAAGCTGTGAAAACTAAGCAACACAGATTGAGAGTGATTTAAGAAGTAAGATTAGGTGAATTGTTTAAGAAGCTTTTAATTCAAGAGAAGCAATTACTCCAATAAAAACAAACAACATTGGCTGTTTTTCCACATAAGCTAACAGATTCTAACAACTGAAGGAGAGTGGAATTGATTCTTTCAATAATTTAATAAACTATAAAGTTTATTAATGTTTACTTTGCTGGCATCATTATTTGCCTGCCTTCCTTCTTAAAACTTTGCCCTCAAATTTCACACAAATAGTGAGGCTAAATTTCTTCAAATAATAAACCCAAATATACTAGTAATAGACTTTAAAACAAAGTGTAAAAGGAGAGCAAAAGGATTTTTATCTATAATTTGTATGGGTAGTCCACCTTTGGTAGGCATAGCTCCAAAGGAGTTTCACATGTTTTTTAATTGATATACTTTGTGTTAATAATAGTTTTCCTCCAAGCAAAGTACATTTGAAGATATAAAGATATTTCCAAACACAATTATTATTAAACTAGTGGCCCAGTGCATAAAATTTGAGCACAGGGGGGGTTCCCTCAGCCCAGTCTGCACCCTCTCCAATCAGGGACCCCTTGAGGGATGTCCAACCACTGGTTTAGGCCCAATTCCACAGGGAACGGACCTAAACTGGAGGTCAGACATCCCTTTCACAATCTGGGACCGCTGGCTCCTAACCACTCACCTGCCTGCCTGCCTGATCGCCCCTAACTGCCTCTGCCTGCCTGCCTGATCTCCCCCAACTGCCCTCCCCTGCCGACCTGGTTGCCCCAACTGCCCAGCCCTGCTGGCCTGATCTCACCCCCAACTGCCCTCCCCTGCCAGCCTGGTTGCCCCCAATTGCCCTCCCCTGATGGCCTGATTGCCCCTACAACCTCTGCCTTGGCCCCCAACACCATGGCTTTGTCCAGAAGGAAGTCAGATGTCCAGAAGATGGCCAGTCAACCTGGTCTAATTATCATATTACCCTTTTAGTAGTATAGATAGATTATATAAGATAGGATTGCTTAAATTGGGGGGAAAGCCTTTTACAGCAGGAGGAGATGCTCTTGGCAGACAAAAACACATAATCCCTATATCTGGACTGACATCCAGCCATATGCACTATACTGCCAAATCGGTCATTAAAAAATTGAATCGCTTTCTTACACCTTACACCAAACAGCTGTTGCCCTTAAAACTCCTCCGCAGCCCCCACCTTAGGTTCCGCCTTCGCTGTTCACCCAGATTAGGTTCTGATTGGTTGGTTTCTAAGCCAGTCAGCATCAAAAGCTCTGCCTCCTAGGCAGCCATTAGCTCCTCGCAGTTCACCCAGATTTGGTTCTGATTGGTTGGTTTCTATGCCAGTCAGCATCTCCAGGACTATCAACAGGCCTGATCTGAGAAGCAGGGCTGATCAGCAGCCTCTACAGAGGCCCTAGAGAAAGAGAGGTGTGGCTGCTGGCCAGGCCCTAAGCAAAAGAGAGAGGCAAGTGCTGATCAACAGCTGCCTCAGAGGCTATGGATCAGACCCTGCTTTTCTCTAGAGGACTTTCTTCAGGCCTGATATGCAGCCCCCGGCAGTCACTGCTGGATCACCATGGCAACCCAGTACTGACTTCCAGTCAGTTGAACCTTTGCTCATTTTGGATGTTATGGACCCTGGGTGTTTATATATTAGGATGGTAAACAACTAGTTTTTCTTTATCCTTATTCCATCCTTTTCAGCTGTTTTTGACTTCCCATTACATTCCCTATAGTTGGTGGTTACAAACATTTTCATGTCTCTTGTGGTAACCCCTCAGGGGAGGTATGTACCCTTCCCCCCACACACATACCTCAAATTTGGCTTGTTGTTACTGATAACACCAGGAGGATATGAAAATGTACTGCTAACATCCTGAGGCTTTCTGGGGAGAGCAGGGCAGGTATCAATCCGGTACAAGGTAGGCTTACACAAAACTTATTTTTTTTTTTTAAAAAAAGAAGCTTCATATTTGTTTCATTCCTTTGATCAAGACCCAGTGCTCATCAAAAGAAATAAAAAACTTGACAGCCACTGAATTCTAGAGAGTCATTGGGATATGTGAGAAAGTCTAATATAACTTTTAGAAAGATAGGAAATATAAAGAAAATTAAAGGAAAATACCACATTATCCCTGGCCAGTTTTTCTCAGTGGTTAGAGTGTAGGCCTGCAGACTAAAGTGTAGTGAGTTTGATTCCCACTCAAGGGCATGTACCTCTTTACTCAGTTGCACGTTTCCCAGCCCATTTTGGGGCACCTGCTGGAGGCAACTAATCGATGTGTCTGTCTCATGTGGATGTCTCTCTCTCTCTCTCTCTCTCTCTCTCTCTCTCTTCTCTTCCTTCAACTCTCTCTAGAAATCAGTGGACAAAATATCCTCAGTTGAGGACTAAAACACACACACACACACACACATTAAAGAGCTGTACATTAAATTAAAATTTTCAATACAGAAAATACAAGAAATATTTCATATTCTAGAAATAAAAATTTGTTTAATCATCTACGATGTGGAGATTGTGTATTTTGTAACTTATATTATGAAAGTTCTGAACTTATAAATAAAATTAAATAATTTCTAAATTCTTCAATCATTCTCTTTTTTATTAAAACTTGAGGTTCATAACTTGCCAAGGGCATTGTATTAACTCCTGAAATAAGTTTTATGGACAAAATCCTTGGTCTTTGAAAGTTTATGAACTAAATTGCTAGTACATTATGGTTGCAGAAGCAGAACACATGTTTATTATAAAACTAGTATTAAATGTACTTTAGCCCTTCAATCACTCTAAAAGAGATACTTTAAATCTGCTTTCAAATAGAGAATGCGCATTGCAAAATGATATTAAAATATGATGCCAAAGTGTTCCCCTCTACCCGTTCCTGGAAATGAGGGGTGAGGCAGAGAAGAACAAGAGTACCTTTTGGGAGTTTATAACCAGACAGTTTTATGAGGGATAGTTTGACTCTTCTAAATTATGTGACCATGAGGATGTTAAAAGATCACACTACACTTCTCTATTTTAATCTGTGAATAGGGATGGTTTTATCTCACAATGATTATTCCAGGATAAGTCAGCAAACTTTAATATTAATAAGTGATACATACCTAGAGCTTTATTTTTCCTTAGTTATAATTAAATAAATGGTAAATATTACTGATTACAACACATCATAAGAAGCTTTTCATCCAAGGGAATTATGTTATTCTTTAATTTGTACAATTTTATTCACAGTCCTGACAAAGTTTCCTTATTAGTAAGATAAATTCCAAATCTGCTCTTTTTATAAATGTTAGTTTTCTCTGAGAGCAGTTTCCATTGGAGATTTGTGTATGGTTACCTGCACTCATCACTGAAATTGCAGTTCTAAGGTAATCTCCATGGAGTTGGGAGACAAATCTAGTTGTCCTAGAGTTCAACAAATGATGTCCTGATTATCAGCAAGGTGTAGAGACTATATATATATATATATGCTGGGGTCCAGCCCCAGCGGGTCCGGGGTTCCCCAAGGTGTGGACGGAGTTGGCGAAGAAGGAAAGACACGGAGGCAGCATTCAGGTGATCATCATAGCCAGGTTCCTCTCTTTATTGTCCTCTTACATTTGTATTTATACTATTTGATCTTAACCCTATCCATTCTATTCCAAAGGTCAGGGTGTTTCTTATCTCCATTCCAAGGTTACTCTATTGTTCTATTAAGCTACAAGGAAGTAACTGAAGGAGGTTATTCTAAGTAAAGATTATGTAGCTTAAGCGTGATTGCTTGTAGTTAAGTGATTAACTACCCCTCTGGCACTTAGTTAAAGGATTTACTGATAAAAATCCTCACCTGGGGAAACAACCTTTCTTGGAGGGGTGACCTTGGTTAAAACACGTAGCGCTTAAGAAGGGGAGCAAACATATTAAGAACATTATGCCATATACGCCAGGTCCCTTGAAACATCCCTGCAGCGACTGCGTCAAGCAGCCAGGGTGGATCAGCTTCCAGC
>NW_005871207.1:44156-111919 GCF_000147115.1 Myotis lucifugus | reverse complement strand
TATATATATATATATATAATATATCATCTGCCACACTGACCACAGACAGAGAGAGAGAGAGAGAGAGAGAGAACATCCTATATACTATAATATATGGCCCAGGGCCCCTAAGCATAATGACTCAAAACACCGCTCAGCACCAGTCCTCATGAGGTGTATTGACCACCTCTTGGTCCCTCCCCTCCCCCACCTCCCCCACCCCCCCCAAACCCACCCACAGGCAAATAGGGAACCACAGGGAAGCGGGTGGGTGGGGTGGGGTGGGACTGGGGACTGGTGAGCAGGTGGAATGACTGACTTCTTGGTCCCTTCCCCCAGCCCACAGGCTCCAATGGATCAGCGATGGGGAATGGGGGAACTGGGGTGGGTGGTGGGAGGACCTGGCTAGCTGTCAGGCCATTGGGATCCCCAGCTCACCCCTGGCTGCTCGGGGGCTCAGGCCAGTGGGAAAGCAGGCGCTGGCAACTTCACCTTCATGCGCATGACTCAGCTGGCCGCTGATGTAATGCACTGCCTGCTCGGGGCCACTCATGCAGGCACCACCGATGCTGCTGCTGCTGCCGCTGCTGCTGTTGCTGCTGCTGCTGGGGCTTGCAGTGCTGACAGAATCTGTGGGGTGCACCCATGACCTACCTGCCCCAGCAGAGGAGGCGGTGTTCAGCTTGGGGACTGGTGATCGGGCAGAAGATGGCCCTGATTGCAGGCTAGGCCTAGGGACCCTACCCGCACGATTCCTCACACTGGGCCTCTAGTCTATATATATGAAAGGCTAATATGCAAAGTGTCCCCTCAGGAGTTTGACCAGGAGAATGGGAGTTGGATCACTGGCTATGACGTGCACTGACCACCAGGGGGCGTTATGGACCATGGTGGGCAAACAGTGGCAGTGGCAGGGCACTGAGGGAGTTAGGGAAGGGGGAAGGAGGAGGCAGGGAGGCAGGGAGGCTGGGAGGCAGGGAACCTGATCGGCCCTGATTGCAGGCCAAACCTAGGGACCCCACTTGTGCAAGAATTTCATGCACCAGGCCTCTAGTATATAATAAATACTACAAGTTTAAAGAGAATACCAAAAAAGCTATTTTTGGAAGGCTTTATTCTTTATCATCTGGAAAATATTTCCTTTAGGGAGATATTAACAATCTGGTCACTGATACAGATTTGGAGGAAGAAAATACTTTATTTTGTCCATGTTAAAATTGAGGTAGGGCATTTATGCATAAGTGACTTCTAAGGAGATGGACATAAAAGACTGAAGCTGAGATGACAAAGATTTGACATGTGAAATTATGAATTCTGAAAGTCTAGGTATTTGATTTCGTTTCATCCTCTTTCATTGCATTTCCAATTTCCACTACATCAAAACTGTAGACATTTTATTTTACGTAAGCCCAACCTCCCAGAATTGCCCTGAGATTAGAAAAAAACTCTGACAGTCATTTTACATGTTAAATGAATTGCATCTATTCTTACTTTGGATTGTTTGTTCTTTCACAAGTGGGGGATGGGCTGTGCCACCCAAAGTCCTGTCCTCCACTGTTACTTTTCAGAGCCATCTCTACAACTGCAATTTTTTTCTCCCCATTCTTAGTCAATCTACCCGCTTAAAAAGCTTACATGTCTCCTTCTCTCTATGCTGGTCACCATAGACACCTATGTCATCATAGTTCTGAGCTGGCTGAGAGGCAGGTGCCAGTGCACCTATGGGTGGGATTGGATGGGATGCAAGGCCACCTTGCAGCTTACATTTTCCCCGCCAGCATTTTGTGTCATCTGGTACTTGGGCCAAAATTATATCCCTAACGGGGGCACATGCTGCCTCCAGTGCCCAAAGAACCCCCATGGACATTGTGATTACTTCTTAGTGGTGGAAGGAATCAGATGC
This sequence comes from Myotis lucifugus, assembly GCF_000147115.1. Lineage (NCBI taxonomy): Eukaryota > Metazoa > Chordata > Mammalia > Chiroptera > Vespertilionidae > Myotis > Myotis lucifugus. The sequence continues at coordinate 110,037 of NW_005871207.1, read as the reverse complement.
AATCATTTACCTTTTTGGTAATGTCTCTATGTTTCTTAAGGCTGCTGGACGCCTGAAACTTTATAATTATTTTCCACTTTTCCAAAGGCATTTGCATTACCAAGGCCACAATTGTATTGTCACTTTTTGGTTATCTAATGTGATTAACATGAAGATCCTGATATAATGCAACAGGGTAATGTTTCGTAGAGAGACCAGGTGCCAGTTCCCATTGGTCTATATGGCAGAAGCAAGTGGCAAGTTAACATAGCACTGGAGCATGACTATAAATATACTGGGTTGTCCAGTATGCCCACTGCAAACTGCATATGACTCCCTTTCCTCATGAGGATGGATAATAATGCATTAGAGAGGTGAACGAATGCTTCCTGAAGCTGTAGTGATGTAATTTAGCAAAGACAGAACTTCTCCCACAGCAGCCTAAATGGGATTTTTGCCATAACCTAGTGACATCTTTTGGATCTATTACCTTTTTTTGGGGGGGAGGGGGGACAAACTGGTGAATTATATCGGGGATATAACAGGGCCCCACCATCTCTGCATCCTGTAGGTTGCTTCTTTTATAATTTAATCCTTTGCTTTCTCATCATTTTCTGCCTCCTGATGCAGGAGATTGGATTCTTTCTGTAAGTAACTAAGGAGATGTTCTGGTGTTCAAACTTAATTTCTAATGAATGCTTAATTATCCTTAATCTTTGTCTTTCCCCAGAAGCATAGATTTATCAAACATTCAATGCTCTATAATGATCATATCTCACACATTTCCTAAATGCAATCCCTCCCACTGGTATTCGATTCCAGGTCACCACTAGGGATGAATGCACTACTATTGCATGATCCACCTATCACTAATTGATAAGGGCCTCTTGGCCAGACAGGCATTGGTTAAACCAGAAGCAACATCACATTTTAGAGTCTGTTTTCTAACTGCTTTCTTCTGACCAGGCCTTGAACTAAGAGTAACAGGTCTGGTTTCTCTTAAATCGGCCTTTGAGATGCAGATTTCTATTCAATAAATTTACTGGAAATATTCAGGGTCAAAAACTTCAAAGGAACAGAGTAGTAGAGTCAGGCAGAGCAAGAGTGTGAACCGCAATGCAGTTGCAGAAGGCTCTCATTCTTTGCGATGGGGAGCTACAGAGACTGAATCGCCCTTCAGCCTCCTCTACTGGGGTGAGGGGCCAGGCCATTTATGTCCACATCAACAAAGCATTAGACTTTTCTAGAAGAGGACATAAACTCAGGGGAAGGTGGCCTCTTCAACCAAAGGATATTCCTTGCAAGGGACTCAGTGGAGAGCTATCAATCACCAATATCCCCAGCAGCTGGGGAATTTAGTGTCTCCATCCTGGAGGAGTGGGATCTGGGTGCATCACCTGCTAGACACTTAACAGTGTGTGTAATCCTCACTTTCTATTGTTGTAGGACTTTTAGGCAATCGCTATGGAAAGTAAAGATTTATTGAGGCAGGAGATACACAGGGCTTCACTATATTTAATCCAACAGATGCACCATTCATATATTTTGAAAAGTGGTGAAGTTTGATGGTGAGTATATAAGAAATGGAAGGATAATTGGTCTTAAAGGATTTTGACAGCAAGGTAAGACATAACACAGAGGTCTGTGTTTTATTATATAACTAGAGGCCCGATGCATGAAATTCGTGCAAGAGTAGGCCTTCCTTCCCCCGGCTGCTGGCACCAGCTTCCCTCTGGCACCCAGGACCTGGGCTTCCCTCACAGCCCCGGCTTTGTCTGGAAGGTTGTCCGAAGGACGTCTGGTCTAATTAGCATATTATGCTTTTATTATGATAGATTTCCTGTACTGTTTTTATATCAGTAATCTATAACATGGTTTAATTGAGAATATATATATATATACACACACATATATATATATATAATATATGTGTGTGTGTGTGTGTAAAATGTATATGTTTTGATAGTTTACCTAATCATTAACATCACAACATTTTATAGTTCACTGCTTCCCCTTCTTAAATGACATTATTCAACATTTTCATCACTCTCTTGAAAATACTTTCAACTATGTTCTAATTTCATCTACTTTTCTTTCCAGTCACATGCATAAATTCAGCTACTTTTATTTTGCATGCCCTTGGGCAATTGAAGATTATCAACAAAAGCCAAACAACAAAAAATACTGGCTTTATTGACATTTTGTGATTTTAAAACTTAATAGTCACTATCATTGCCATCATATTCTCCTACTTAGCTTTTTTTCCCTCTCAGGAATAAATATTGTTATTCAGGTTTTTCTTCATCTCTCTCACCTGTTAAGAAAATAAAAGCCATTAGATGTGAAATCTCTAATATTTCTGCCACTACATCTGTAACCTTTTGTACATATCTGTTTCTTCACTTTTCCTAAAGTATCAAGTGTCTATCTTTCTGTAACAGGGCATTTTGTAGATGTTTTCTTTCTATTCCTCTACCTTTCAGCTTCTCAAAGATAGGTACCCTTGTTTTATAAACCTTGAGTTTTATATATCATGCATCTCACCTTTCTTCTACTAGATATTTCATCTTAGAATAAAAATATGGAATGTTACACTCTTTAATAAGAGGTGGGGAGAAAGAGAGTAAGAAGAGTACAAAAAGAATAGGAGGAGCAATGTCACTTCAATTTCACAGAAATATATATTTATTATATTTATTTGTGAAAGATTTCCCCATGCTTGTTTTCATTTCTTCACCTACTCTTCATATGCCAACCAGCCTGAGCTGGTTTCTGCCTCTAGGCCTCCACTGAAATCGCTCCTGCTAATTCAACAACCACTTCCACATTAGCAAACTGACACTTTTCTCTCCTTCAAAGTCTTGACAGCATTTGTCAGAATTGACTACACACTAGTTCTTGAAACAATCTCTTGCTTACCCAATAGCTAATGAAAAATTCATGCTTTATGCTATTTTTGCAGAAGCCTAGATGGAAACATCAGGAGGCTGTTGATTCTAGTGTGAAGAAGATTTGCTGATATTTAGAAAAAATCTGAGGAACCATGAGATACAGCAATGTAAATTTATTTTTGGATTAAATTCAATCAAGCAGTTATGAAGCAAATGCTTTGTGTTGGGCACCACATGTAGTTGTTAGGTGCGGAGAGATAACCAGCCTCCTATGGCTGTGCTTAGAGAGTTTGCAGACTAAAATTGTGTATCATCCTGGGTCCAGTCTGGAAACTGATCGTACACAATAATTTGGATAGGAGATATTTGCTATAAAAATTCCTAATCATAACAAAAGAGTGATAATACAGAACAGAACTTGAGTAAGAGAGAGTGCCTAAGGAAGGGCCAACTTGAAAACGGACCCTCCTTCTCAAGGCTCCAGTTCATTGTAGAAGGTGGGGTAAAAGTCATTTGCATGGCATATAAGGTTTTGAGGTTACATGGTCAGAGCAAGTCTATGGTTGTCAGCCAAGCAGAAACACCCATCTGGGGTGCATGAAGGCCAAGGCTGTTGGGCAGGAGTGCACTGGGAGCTGAGGAGTGCACCTGCTCACCAGCCGGGCAGTAAAAGTCTGGGGTATGTGGTGTCCATGTCTTTAGGGCCAGGACAACAATCTTGCAGATGACAGTTGGGCTGAGTCTGGGGGGAAAGTACTCAGAGGGATTTGGAACCCATTTAACAACAGGGCAGTGAGAGGTCCAGGACATGAAGTGACTGCGAGAGGACAATTGTCAGGTGATCACTGGACCAGGACAAGAGCAGAGAACGTGACAAATGATTACATAATCATGGCTGGTACAGTGTTGTTGAATGTTTGTTTTTAATTTAAAGTCTTTATTGTTTATAGTATTACATGAGTTCCCTTTATCCCCCGTTGACCTCTCCCAGGCTGCTCCCACCTCCTAGCACATGCCCTCACCCCCCTGGTGTCTGTGTTCATTGGTTATGCTCATATGCATGCATACAAGTCCTTTGGATGATCTCTTACCCCATCACCCTGCACCTTTCCTCATAGGTTTGACAGTCTGTTCTATGTTTCTATGTCTCTGGTTCTATTTTTGTTCATCTGGAATTAAAAAAAAAGACCCTGAATAGCTGCAGCAATCTGGAGAAAGAACAAAGTTGGAGGTATCACAATACCAGATAGCAAGCTATATTACAAAGCCACTGTCCTCAAAACTGCCTGGCACTGGCAAAAGAACAGTCATATAGACCAATGGAACAGAACAGAGAATCCAGAAATTGACCCAAGCCATTATGTTCAATTAATATTTGACAAAGGAGGCAAGAGCATACAATGGAGGCAAGACAGTCTCTGCAATAAATGGTGTTGGGAAAACTGGACAGAGACATGCAAAAAAAATGAAACTAGACCACCAACTTACACCAGACACAAAAATAAACTCAAAATGGATAAAGGACTTAAATGTAAGATGGGAAACCATAAAAACTTAGAAGAATCCATAGGCAGCAAAATAGCAGACATGTGGTAGCAATATCTTTACAGGTACAGCTTCTAGGACAATGGAAACTAAGGAGAAAATAAACAAATGGGACTACATTGAAATAAAAAGCTCCTGCACAGCAAAAGAAACCATCAACAAAACAAGAAAGCCCAGGGCATGGGAGAACATATTTGCCAATGTTTCCTCCGATAAGTGTTTAATCTCCCAAATTATAGGGAACACATACAACTTAACAAAAGGAAAATAAACAATCCAATCAAAAAATGGGCAAAGGACCTAAATAGACACCTTTTGAAAGAGGATATACAGAAGGCCAAGAGACATATGAAAACATGCTCAAAGTCATTAATCATCTGGGAGATGCAAATCAAAACAATGAGGTATCATCTCACACCTGTCAGAATGGCTATCATCAACAAATCAACAAACGACAAGTGTTGGTGAGGATGCAGAGAGAAGGGAACCCTCTTGCACTGTTGGTAGGAATGCAGACTGGTGCAGCCACTGTGGAAAACAGAATGAAGTTTCCTCAAAAAATTAAAAATAGAACTTCCATTTGACTCAGTAATCCTACTTCTAGGAATTTATCCCAAGAAATCAGAAACAGCAATCAGAAAGGATATATGCACCCCTATATTCATAGCAACACAATTTACAACAGCTAAGATTTGATAACAGCCTAAGTGCCCATCAGAAGATGAGTGGATTAAAAACCTGTGGTACATCTACACAATGGAATACTACGCTGCTGTAAAAAAGAAGGAATTCTTTTTTTAAAAAAATATATTTTATTGATTTTTTACAGAGAGGAAGGGAGAGAGACAGAGAGCCAGAAACATCGATGAGAGAGAAACATCGATCAGCTGCCTCCCGCACATCTCCCACTGGGGATGTGCCCGCCACCCAGGTACATGCCCCCGACCGGAATCGAACCCGGGACCCCTCAGTCCGCAGGCCGACGCTCCATCCACTGAGCCAAACCGGCTCCGGCAAAAGAAGGAATTCTTACCATTACAACATGGATGGACCTGGAGAGCATATGCTGAGCAAAATAAGCCAGTCAGAGAAAGACAAATATCACATGATCTCACTCATTTGTGGAATATAATGAATGTTTTTACATATGTGCTACTGAAAGCTGTGCAGCAGGATTGACAATAAATAAAAAGCAGCACACAGCAACCATAAAGGGATCCCCCTGTGTACTCTAAACAAAGTGTAATCTTCTCTAATCTAATCCTGACAACAATGGAGAAATGCTTACATGTCCACCATTGCAGAGCAGATAAGGAAGAAAGGATCGGTAGCATTGTGACAATAACTGACACATACAGAAAAGAGTTAACTACATTGAACAGAGGCATTATGAGTAGCAGTTAATAAAACAGCCTTTATAGTCACATTTATCCAAAATTTTATTTCATTTTCAAAATTTTTTTTTTAAATTTGGCTATTTCATGTATGGCTTTCCCATCAGTAATATAACTGGAACCAAAAACGTAGTAGTGTTTTAAAAAATTAATATTTTCATGGTCTAGGGATTTCCATTGCTTGGTAAATATGCTTGACTGCTAAAAGGATAAATTTGATAGCTTACTTTTTTAAATACATGAAAGGGAAGATTTTGCTCCTTGTGTATTTGTGGAATTGCATGTCTATCATGGTTTTCCTTCTGAATTTTGAATTCTGATTTGTGTGTTTCTTTTTTGGCACATGTTCTTCATTCATATAATCATGTGGATAAATTTATTTTATTTATTTATTTTTTATTTTTAAATATATTTAATTGATTTCAGAGAGGAAGGGAGAGTGAGAGAAAGATAGAGACATCAATAATGAGTGAAAATCTTTGATCAGCTGCTTCCTGAAAGCCTCACACTGGGGATTGAGCCCACAACCTGGGCATAGCCCTGACTGGAAATCAAATCATGACCTGGTTCATAGGTCAACACTCAACCACTGAACAATGCAGGCTGGCTGAATTAATTTTGTAATTATTAAAGGTGCTATATTATCTAATTTTTAAAATTGTTAAGTAGACATGACAGTGCATGAAAAAGATTGGCTTGTAAATCTCTCTATATAAAAACCTCATATGCAAAGTGTCCCCTTGGGAGTTCAACCAACCTGGAGTTCTATCACTCGCTATGATGTGCTCTGACCACCAAGGGACAGTGGGTAATGAAGGAAGGCCCCAACTGGCAGCTGGAGAAGTGGGGCCTCAGCCAGCGGCCAGCATCTGAGGAAGGGAGACCCTTCCCTCAGTACTTTGAAGACATTTTTTTTTCTTTGCTGTCTGGTATTGATTATTGCTGTAGAGAATAAACAAGTCCTAGTTCATGACTTACTTTTTCCTCTCTAGAAAACCTTACACTTTTTTATTTATTCTTTAAGTTTAGAATATGTGTTAATTATTACATACATTTTCTTTCAGGAAAGAAATCACCCTAATGTCTGAATTTAATACTCTTTATCTTATAACTATAAATTTAAACAGTTATATGTTAAGGGCCATGCACTTTGCTTTCTAGAATCTCTTCATTGTTTTTACTTATATTCAATAATTTCTTTAAGGAAGAAATTTATTGGGAAAATAACATTTCCTGAGACCCTGCAAAGATGGATCTGTTTCTATTTGTTTACACTAAATTAAAAGACAATAAATTCTAATAAGTGCTATTTATAAAGGAAGCATTGATGCCCTGGCCGGTTTCATTCACTGGTGAGAGGATTGATCCTCAGATGGAAGGGTCTAGGGTTCACTTCCCAGTCCAGGGCATGTACATGGGTTATAGGCTCCATCCTAGTCAGCTGCACTGGGAGGCAACCAGCAGATATGTCTCTCTCACCTCTCTGTTCTTCCCTCTCTTTCCCTCTCCTCCCTCACCTCCACTCTCTCTTAAAAAAAAAAAATCAATGGAAAAGATATCCTGGGTGAGGATTAAATTAAAAAAATAAAATAAATAAAAAGTAATAATAAATGCTTTATATACTATTGACTGTTAGTGTGGTTCAATGGTCATTTTAGTTGTGGTGAGGAAATACCATATCTGCAATAACTATAAAAATAGGTCCATGGGGGTGGAGGGGTAAAAGATCAACCGAAGGACTTGTATGCATGCATATAAGCATAACCAATGGACACAAGACACTGGGGGCATAGGGGAGGCCGGGGGAAGGTCAAGGGGGGAAAATAAGGAGACATATGTAATACTCTTTGTAATACTTTAAGCAATAAAACAAAATTTAAAAAAATAGGTCCATGTAGTATTTTTATTGGCCACATATTTTCATATTTTTCGTATGCCTGTCTCTTTTTCATTGTTAATTTTTATATCTTCTCTTCTACTGGAGGAATCAATTTCTTTAGCAACCTTGATATGGGTTGTCTTTAAAATTTACTTTGTCTAATTAAATGCAGCAGAAAAGACATTGTGTAAATTTCACAACTTCTTTTTATACCTCTCTTTATCAAAGCTGTCCTTAAACTGCCAATCTGCTTTTGAAGTTGTTTTGTTTTCTATAATCCATTTCGTTCCTCCATTTTCAACTTTAACACCGCATTCTATTAACTTGTCTTTGAGCTAATTGACCCTTTTTATCTCTATCTCCAATCTTCTATAATGCTCATTCAGCACATTTTTCACTTTAATGTATTTTAATTGCCTTTCTTGAAGGCTCTTTTGGTTGTCCCATTACAATTACACTTTCAATTTCTCTGCAGAAGTTCTTTATCTGGTTACTCATTAAGATAATGCTTTCTTTAATTTTTAAACATATTTGCCAGAATTTTTTTAAAAATTATACTATTTGTTTTAAAGCGTTAGCTTGCTCTTACCAATCTATATGCCACCTAGAATGAGTTCCTAATAAATGTTTTCCTTTCTGCATATGGGTCCATTTTCTTGTTATATTCTTATGACTAATACATTTTAAATTTATTCTAAATATTATAAACAATGTATTATTGAGGCTTTGAATTCTATTATCTTTCTTTGATGATTATAAATTATTAGTCAAATAGGCAGTTTACTGACTGATTACTTCAGTACTAAGGTATGTTTGGTGGTTTTTGCTTTCTTAGCAAAGATTTTTGGACAGCTGATAATGGAAATAATTAGGTTTAAAAAAAGGAAGGAAAAGACAAAAATAGTGGGACAAAAACATGAGGTCCTTATTCTCCCATGGATTTACCTTAATGTTCTTTGAGACTCCTGGAAGAAAATGACCTTATAGGCTGTTGTCACAGTATCCTGGAAAGTTACTGCATAAATGGAAAATTGACTGTCATGTTGAGTTTTTCTACGTAGGTCTTGATTCCCATGTAGTAAGAACAAAATCAAGAATTCCCTTAGGATCCAAATAGTGCCAGAAAATGCTTTGTCTGAAAAAGAGTAGATGTTACATGGGTTTGGGGTGACAAAGGCTAAGATGTATAAGATCAGAAGATAGATGAAGGACATGATAAAAAATTATTACCCTAGCAAAAGTAACACACAAGCTGAGGGCTTGTTATTCAAGAATCATCACAATGACCCAAACACGTCTAAGCCACCAAGGCAGTTAAAATATTGAGTTTTTAGTTTTTCTGACCTTGACAAAGTTTTGGTAACTTAGTCTTATAAAATAAGTTAATTAGATGATTTACCCAGCATTTTTTGACTTTTGAATGTATTGTTTTAAAAAGATATTTTGCAGTTCCATCCATGCTGTTGCAAATGATAAGAATTCCTTCCTTTTTACAGCAGCATAGTATTCCATTGTGTAGATGTACCACAGTTCTTTAATTCACTCATCTGCTGATGGGCACTTAGGCTGTTTCCAAATCTTAGCTATGGTAAATTGGAACTGGAGAGCATTATGCTAAGTGAAATAAGCCAGTCAGAGAAAGTTTATATCACATGATCTCACTCATTTGTGGAATATAATGAACAATATAAACTGATGGACAAAAACAGATCCAGAGACAGAGAAGCATCGATCAGATCATCAAACCTCAGAGGGAAGGTAAGGGAGGGTGAGGGTAAGGGGGAGAGATCAACCAAAGGACTTGTATGCATGCATATAAGCCTAACCAATGGACACAGACACCAGGGCGGGTGAGGCTGTGAGTAGAGGGGTGGGGGGCAATTGGGGGATAAGGACACATATGTAATACCTTAATCAATAAAGAAAAAAAAAGATATTCTGTTCCTTCTTTAAGATTTTTTTTAAATGTATATTTATTGTTGAAAGTATTACAGATGTCTCCTTTTTTTTTCTTCATTGATACCCGCCCTCTGTACCCGGCTCCCTCCTCCTCCCCAAGCCTTCACTGCAGCTCTAAAACTTCTTATTCTAATCTCTTAATAACTATTAATCCTAAATTTTGGCCTGTCTGTTTTGTTGGCAGTAATATTTGAACTTTGCTTATGGTGCTGTCTTATATTAAGATTTTTAAAATTTAATGTTTTCAAATTCACCAGTCATTAACTTTACATTTTATTGATACAATTTTTATTGGTACATTTGCCCTTAGGTAATAAATACATACTTCTATATCTTTTTATTATATTAATATTAGGATTTTTATATCTTTTAAACAATCTAAAGCTTTTTTAATGTGTATGTATATGAGACAGGTCTGGATTAATAAGAATAAACCATCTTAATATTCAAAGAGTTCACTATTTCTAATCCATAAATTATTCTGCAGTTACAATATTTTTGCAAGGTAAGGCTACATAGTTTATTGTTAGATTCATTACTTCATTATAGCTACTTTTGCTACTGTAAATTTAATTAATATAATTAAAGTATATTGGCTCTTTTTTCTATATGTGATTAACTTGGGAGAAGACTTCTAAACCAAACTTTAATTGGCAAGCTATTATGTGAAATATGGTTATGAAAGCATTTCACAAATTGCATCTACATTTAATACTGTTTCATTGACAAGACTCAGGTTAGATGAAATCCTCAGAGGCTTTTATAATATTTTCCTCATATATTTGTATTTTATAAAAAATAAATAAACACATAATGATTGAAAAATTTTTCCATATATCTTAGTATTTGATTCAAGAAATGGTCAGAGAATAAATTATTAAAAAGTGATTTATTGGTAGATATATTGACACATAGAATAAGTAATTTTTCATAAGGTTTAGACTTTAAACAATTGTAGGAGCTTATGGAGAAATCTACGTAAGGATGTTTCATCTGCAGCTAGTGTTGGACCAATGCCTCTATAGATCAGCCTAGCTGGCAATCAGAAAGGAAAGCCAAACATGCAGTGGGAGAGAGCTATGACAAACTAGCTTATGTATTTGAAGATTACAAGAGCATAAACTGACTTTTTCCGGGAGTTGAGATAGAGTCTATTGTTCGCTTATTGATTTCACTGTTGGTCTAGTATTCTTGGTAGTCTACATTATTTTAAATTCAGAATCTCAAGTCTTTATTATCCAATAAGAAAAAAAAGTCATATATTTAACTGTAGGTAATTCATATCTAGATTTGGTTATTTAACGATATTCTGCAACAGTAAACATAAAAATAATGCAAATTAAAATTAACATACATTTTATCTTAAATTATATAATATTGGTTGTTTTGTAAATGGAATGTATTAGTTAAAATAAAAAATGGATTGAAAAATTATTCAAAATAAGCAATAATGAAAACTGCCTAATTTGATGGTAGCATTCGAACAAAGGAAAAGCATAATTGTGATTATTTTGCAAATAGCTGAAGGGAAATTATGACCCATTTTAGGAAACACATTACTAGAAACAAAGCAAAAACACAGCATAACACACTTATCTTTCTTAGCACTAATAATTTTTTCATAAATAATGCAATCCTTGATCTCACTATCTAATGGCTTTTTTCCCCCCTCTTTTAACTTTGGTGAGAAAATAAGACAAAATTTTTGTACATTGTAAACTGGGAAATAATAAGATATACTTACTAGATTGTAATTAAGATGTGTTATAGAGCATATCATAGGAGAATATTTGACTTTGATTAATTCCTTGTTGCATCATTACACAAAGATTTATAAATTATATTTAAGCTAATATGTCTTGATTCATTTTCACTTTCAAGTGAAATACCTGGAATTTGATAAAGTTGTAAAAGATAGTTACCATTAGATTACTAGAGAGATATGAAATATGTGAACATATCCTGTGATTCAGGGAGTCACTACCAGAAGAAAATAACTGATATGAAGTTGAAGTAATGGCACAGAATATATGACAACAATGAACACCATACTTTAGGTTTAAAAATGTATATTTAATAAGAATATATTGAGATACTACTGTAGACCATGTGTTTGAAAGACATAGTTCATAATTTTAAGAAAACTATGGTCTTCAAGAGAATAAAAAAACAAACAAAATTATATTACCTACTAGAGGCCTGGTGCATAAAATTCGTGCATGGGGGCGGGGAGGGCGGGCGGGGAGGTCCCTCAGCCCGACCTGCACCCTCTCCAATTAGGGAGCCCTCAGGGGATGTGCTACTGACGGCTTGGGCCCACTCCCCGTGGTTCTCTGCTCTCTCGGGGGCTGCCTGCTCCACACCATGAGGATAGGCAAGCAGTTCTTGCTGGGTGCTGCCTTTGCCCCGCTTGCCTGCTCACGGGTCACTGCAGCAAACTGCCCAGCAGCCCTGCTGGGTGCTGTCTGCGGTCCAATTGCCTGCTTCCTGGTCACTGTAGGCGACGTCCAGCAGGCCTGCTCGGTGCTTCCTCGGGGCCCCGATTGCCTGCCCTGCGGGTCACCGCCCCACCGCCCAACAAGCCCTGCTGGGTTGCTCCCTGCGGCCCCCCTTGCCTGCTGGGCTCATGTTGCCCGGGTGACGCCACCAGTGTCCTGCCCAGCCACTATTGGCACCGCCATCTTTGTCGCAGGGTGATGGTTAATTTGCATATTACTCTTTTATTAGATAGGATTATTAAATTCTATGAAAGACTAATGGCAGTGTGCTTTGAATGTAAATAGTGAAGGATTATAATCATGTTTTGTGTATATGTATAACATGGGCTTTAGAAGGTCCTGGGGAGTAGGTGGCATCTAAACGGAGATATGAAAAACCTATGTAATTATGTTAGCTCAAGCTGATTCATTTTTAAAACTTTCCATGCTTAATACTTTTCCTTGCTAGTTACTATTGCCTTAGGATGAAAACAACCACTTTAACATAGACTACAAGGTACCACAAATTCTGTCTCCAGCCAAATACATCTGGTTCTATATATCTCTCCCTTCTCCAATTAAGGTCCACCAGTTTTCCATCCTGTCCTCTGTGCATATTATCTTTTTATAAATGTTCAGCTCTAGGGTTATAGGTTTTTACACTCTGCTCTATGTACCTGGAGTTAGGACTCAACAATAATATGTCCTGGTTCCCATGTTACCATACTCCCTCTTAGAGCAGGCTAACAAGAAGTATCAAAATATTTCATATCATGTATGCTTGGTGTTCATTGTGCAGGTTCTTGTCACCATTAAATACTTGAAATATACATTTATTCTTATCATATCCTCATTTTGTCTAAGTTATTGAATTTATTAAAGTTGCTCATAGTACTTCCTTGTTATTCTTTTAAAAACTCGACTCTTAAAGCACAAATTTATCTACACCAGGGAAAAGATAAAATTTGAAGGATGTTAGTGAATTTTAAATTAGTTTAATTAAGTAGTACTTCAAATTGCAGCTGTTGTTACAGATGTGATCCTCATTGGAATTAATCAATATGGCTTTTGCTCTATTGCTTGAAGAGAAAAATTTTAAAATGGTGCTTTTACCTAGAAAACATGCTATTACACTCATGAAAATATCAATATTAATAACATATCAACATTAATCCTCTTGCTCAGTGCCCCAATTTAATTACATCAACTTTGAGGAGTTCACAATCTCACCCTTCATCATGCTGGATCACTGTATTGATGAGACCCTTTTGATAAAATAGGATCATAGAAACAACATTAATAAAGAGCAGGAAATTATTAAGATCAATATCTATCTTTTTTAAAAATTTCAGGTGATCCATTGGGATATATGTGATGGAGCATTAAAATTGTAGAAAGAAGTACCATCCTGGTGGCTTATACCAAAGCAAAAATTGCACTGGACAAAGCTGAACTGGCACAGAAGATTGTATTCAAGGCTAATTGCAATGAGAGAGAGAGGTCAGGCCTTAGCTTGATCTCAACTTTGATGAAACAAAAGACAGCAGAGTTTTTAAGAACTGAGAGGAGCTAGTTCTGAGGACATTAGGGGAGAGGTTGGCCAGTGGGATGTGTTGAGCACATTGAGTTATTCCCAAATTTGAAGAGATTCTTCTGTGATTAGGTCATCTGTGTTTGCAGATTGAACCTATCCTGCCATAAAAATTTCCAAGGGATGGGGCTCAGGTCCTTGAGAAAGATATTCCTGAATTATAAAACTGGCAAGACCTTTTAAGAATATTTAAATCTCAAAAGGGGCAGAGAAATAATTTACAGGTTTTTTTAAAGTAAATTTTCTAAGGAAAAGTGATGTCAGGACCTAGAGTCAGGAAAGAATCTGTCTAAACTGTAGTTAAGCTGAGGAAAATGTTAAGGCACTCTTAGTCACTTAACTTTTATTTTGCAGATAACAAAGTTGGCCATTTTGTTATTTGAACCGTATCCCAGATGGCCTAATTATCTGAATGTCAGTTTAACAGGAACCAAAACAAGATGACTACTCTAGCTTGTCTGACTTCATTGTCAATAGTTTTTCTCCGAAAAAGGAGATGCCATAATGTAGGAATGATCTGTAACAAATGGGGATAATACATTTATACCATGGCAATCGTTTGTTGAGAATCAGAACAATGGTCCATAAATTATTGAAATAAATTATCTTTAATTTGGAAAATAATTTCTCCTCCTCCACCCTTTCCTTTTTCAATTTTTTATTTTCAACTTTCCTTTTTGTTGTTTTAGAAAGATTTAATTTTTTGTTTTGTTTTATTACTTGAAGTATTACAAAGAGTATTACATATGTCTCCTTTTTTTCCCCCCTCTTGACATTCCCCCGGCCACCCCTACCCCAAGTGTCTTGTGTCCATTGCTTATGCTTATATGCATGCATACAAGTCCTTCAGTTGATCTCTTACCTCCCCACCCAACCCTCCCTGGGCTTCCTGCTGTAGTTTGACAGTCTGTTCAATGCTGCTCTGCCTCTGTATCTAGTTTTTTCATCAGTTTATAATGGTCTTTATTATCCATAAATGAGTGAGATCATGTGGTATTTTTCTTTCATTGACTGGCTTATTTCACTTAGCATAATGCTCTCCAGTTCCACCCATGCTGTTGCAAATGGTAAGAATTCCTTCTTTTTTACAGCAGCATAGTATTCCATTGTGTAGATGTACCACAGTTTTCTAATCCATTCATCTGCTGATGGGCACTTAGGCTGTTTCCAAATCTTAGCTATGGTGAATTGTGCTGCTATGAACATAGGGATGCATATATCCTTTCTGATTGGTGTTTCTGGTTTCTTGGGTTATATTCCTAGAAGTGGGATCACTGGGTTAAATGGGAGTTCCATTTTTAACTTTTTGAGGAAACTCCATACTGTCTCCCATAGTGGCTGCACCAGTCTGCATTCCCACCAGCAATGCACGAGTGTTCCCTTTTCTCCGCATCCTCTCCAGCACTTGTCGTTTGTTGATTTGTTGATGATAGCCATTCTGACAGGTGTGAGATGATACCTCATTGTTGTTTTGATTTGCATCTCTCAGATGATTAGTGACTTTGAGCATGTTTTCATATGTCTCTTGGCTTTCTGAATGTCCTCTTTTGAAAATGAAACTAGACCACTAACTTACACCATACACAAAAATAAACTCAAAATGGATAAAGGACTTAAATGTAAGATGGAAAACCATAAAAATACTAGAGGAATCCACAGGCAGCAAAATCTCAGACATATGCCGAAGCAATTTCTTCACCAATACAGCTCCTAGGGCATTGGAAACTAAAGAGAAAATAAACAAATGGGACTACATCAAAATAAAAAGCTTCCGCACAGAAAAAAAAAAAAAAAAAATCAACAAAACAACAAGAAAGCCCACTGCATGGGAGAACATATTTGCCAATGTTATCACCGATAAGGGTTTAATCTCCCACATTTATAGGGAACTCATACAATTTAACAAAAGGAAGATAAACAATCCAATCAAAAAATGGGCAAAGGACCTAAATAGACACTTTTCAAAATAGAAAGATTTCTGACTTGTTGCTAGGCTCTAACAAAACTGAAAGACTTGCTATGGGACACAAGGACATTCTCCAATATGAGTGTCTCTCTGTGAACTGGATTTCTAACTAGCTATACAGAGTTTACTAATAAAATAGCATCTCATTACTAAAATAAAATGAGGTATTTGAAATAAGATCAAAGTTGGTTCTGAAAGGATGATTAAGTTGCGGGAATGGTGTGTAAGCATAGATAGTATGCAAATTTCTTTCATGGACAGTCATTGCCTCTTCCACCTGTCTTTATACATAAGAATTTCCCTTTCTAGTTTTATTGGAGGAAAATTAGGTACTGCTCAGTTGGCCTTGTAGTCTAATATGAAAGCAGCTGTAAAGGGCAGTACAAAAGTGAATCACTTACAGTAGGTATGTTTCAAAGAGTCCAGTTTGTCTAAATTTAGTATCTATTCAGACTTGGAGGCACTGGACAGGGAATATGAAAAAGTGTATTTGGCATATGGATGACAAAGGAGCTTTTAAAAAGTGATAAGTTAAAATGACCTCAAAGCTCCTTCTAGAAACTGAATGTTTATTCCCCTCTAAACTTCATATGGTGAAACAATCTCCTAGTGATGGTATTTGGAGGTGTGGTTTTGGGGAGGTGATTAGGTCATCTCTACTCTAATTAAAGAGATTCGTGATTTATTTAAAAAATGCTCCAGAGAGCTCCCCTGACCCTTCCACCCTGTGAGGTCAAATAGAAAGTAGCCATCTATGAACCAGGCAGTGGGACTTCACCAGAAACCAAACCTACCAGTGCTCTAGCCTCTTGAACTATAAGCAGTACATTTCTGTTGTTTATAAACTACCCAGTTTATGACATTCTGCTAGAGCAGCTTGGATGTTCTAAGACAGGTCCAGAATAAGCGAACATTCTGCCAGCGTAAATGTTAAAGAAGATCTTTACAGTCTGGAAATCAGAACAGCCCTATCATGGAATGCCAGCTGAACATTCTCCCTAGCCTCTGGAATTTACAGACAGGAACATAAACAGTATCCACAGAGTCAGACTTAAAGATTATGATGGGATCAACAAAATGGACTTCTCTTATCAAGACCACTGAGGTAGTTAATATGTCAGCAAATACAATTACATTTGAGGTCCTAATAGGGAAATCATCCAGCTGATTATTTTAAGTTATCTGTATTACAACCAATGCATAATGGGGTTTATTCATTCTAGAAGCCGTACCCCAGGAAGCTGTTGAGAAGTTTCTATTACTCAATTCCCTGGAAGTACCTTAATTCCTTTCCATTTCCAAGCTTAATTTCGCACTCCCCAGACAATGTGACATGTTCATAATATATTCTAATCCTCACCCAAGGACATGCCCATTAATTTTAGACAGAGGGGAAGAGGGCAAGCGATAGAAAGAGAAACATCAAGGTTATCAGTAGCTTCAACTACAAGACTTAGAAAAATGAAGCGAAGAGAAAGCCCATGAAACTTACTACCCTGCAATCCCCAAGGTCCTGATTGCCCTAGCTGTCTTCCTTCTTCTCTCCACTCCTCAGAATCTTCTTCTTTGTTTTATATATAATGTCCAGGATTTTTCATTGTACTCAGTGGGAGGAAGAGGGAAAAGTTCATCTACTTTACCTTCCCAGAAGCTTAAGTTAACAATAGTGTTTTAATGTGTGACAAAGACGTAGCCTACATTTCAGAGAGTAACCAATGAAAGAAAGGAGGAGCACATGAGCAATATGAAGGAGGCTGAAAATGGGAAACCCTACAACAGAATTGGAATAACCTGTTAGGTTTCTGATTTAAATGATAAATTCTTTCAAATAAACCTGGGCTTTTTAAATTTTTGTTTCTCTTGGTTATATGATTTTATCATTGGTAATTTCAGTTTAGAAAAATTAAGTCTTGAGATATTAAAATTTCAATGTGTTTCAGATTCAAATATAATTATCTTACCTTATTGTTAGGTAATGAGGTAATTATTTACTTTGCATTCTTAAGAATGACATAACAGATGAGTGTATTTTTTAGACTAATAACAAGTAAGCCTTATACTAGTAGAATGCTACAAGTATGATCTCACCACCAAAATATTATAAACCCTCAAATACTTATGAGATTTTCATAATATTGGTATATTTTCTCAGATATTAGGGGCAAATGTCTCAAGAAAAAAAGTTAAGAAAATCATAGATAATTCCTGAGTGGAAATACAAATTTTTCCTACCCCTTTTGAAATCATTAAGTGCTGGTATTGTTTATATTTTGTCATATACCTAGAACAGAGTTCAATTGAAAAGTAATTGAAAAAATAATAATGTATCCATAAACTATTTGTGAAGTCTTCTCTTTGACTTGTAACATCATATAACTGGCATCAATGATGCCAACAGTTTTCACAAATACAATGAGGTTTCCTATGAAACTGAGATTTAGGTTGATATTTTTCCTCATTTTACATCTTCCAGAGATATGAAAGCAACACCTACATGGAGGTGCACAGTATTAGTAATATATGGTACAACAGGGTACCATGGATGCAAGACAGGACTTCTCTAAGAACTCTTCTCAAAAAGAGCTGAGGGGTTCACAAACCAACCAAAATTAAAACAAGCTATTTTACACTTCATTGACAAATACACAAGCACTTTATTTCTTTTTTTAAATATATTTTATTGATTTTTTACAGAGAGGAAGGGAGAGGGATAGAGAGTTAGAAACATCAATGAGAGAGAAACATCGATCAGCTGCCTCCTGCACACCCCCTACTGGGGATATGCCCGCAACCAAGGTACATGCCCTCGCCTGGAATCGAACCTGGGACCTTGCAGTCCACAGACTGATGCTCTATTCACTGAACCAAACCAGTCAGGGCACTTTATTTCTTAAGAGTAAATCTGATATAGATGTACAGTAATAACTAGCACTTACATAATATTTAATACTAGAGGCTCGATGCACAAAATTAGTGCAAGGGGCTTGGCCCTCGCAGTCCCAGCTGCCTTGGACCTTGCAGCCCCCGCTTTGTCCAGAAGGTCATCCGGATGGTCGTTCTGCTGTTCAGTCTAATTAGCATATTAGCTCTTTATTATATAAGATTATATGATGTTTAATTCTAAATTCCAACATATTGAGAATATTGAGACTATTATGTTGATTTGAACAAATTGTCTTTATAAAAATTTAAATATAAAATATATACTTAAAATTAATTTATAAAATATTATCTGTAAATCCATTTACATTGTAAATAGTTCGAAGTTATCTATCAGATTGGTAAATCAAGCCATTCAATGTGTAATCAGTTTTCTCAGACCACACAAAGTAAAAAAGAAATCTGTAGGAAATTGAGTGTTCTAACACTTGTTCTACAGTGTTATTTTGTGTTTATAATGAAGGTAAATAAAAATAAAATGGGCATTCCAAATGAGTGGCTTGTGGTTTTAATAACTTTATTAAAATCTTAATATCAACCTTACTAAAAAAAGTACTTTTAAAATCCTAAAGACAAAATAACTATAAACTTCAGAAGCATAATTTTAGACACCTAGTGAAATATAGTACTGAAGCTTCTGAATCGAGCATACAAATAATTCATATAATAAACTTTACAAAGCAGAACTAAATTCTGTCAGATTCAAATGTTATTTAATTAGCAACAGATGTTTCCATGCTCTATGCAACAAGAACAATAATTTATATGCTGTATTTGGGGGCTGTGAATTAATAGCTAGCAGAGCAAGCTTTATAAATACTGAAATAGTATAATATCTAGCAAACACAAAATAACCTACTTTTAATATAACACCATTTATAAGAATTTCTTTCAAATTATCACTTTATTACTTACAGGGTGTAATTTAAATTATATAGACTGCTACTATCCAACTGGTTTTTATTCAACAGAATCTGAGTACTGTTAATGCAGACACAAAGTAAAAATAGATAAGCAGAGTAATAAAAGCATATTAAATACAGTTCAACATTTTGATCTTTTACGTGTTCAAAATTTGAAACTTAAAAGCTCAGCAGAACCATTTAAGAATAACCTTGTCGCCGAAACCGGTTTGGCTCAGTGGATAGAGCATCGGCTTGCAGACTGAAAGGTCCCAGGTTCGATTCCGGTCAGGGGCATGTACCTGGGTTGCGGGCACATCCCCAGTAGGAGATGTGCAGGAGGCAGCTGATCGATGTTTCTCTCTCATCGATGTTTCTAACTCTCTATCTCTCTCCCTTCCTCTCTGTAAAAAATCAATAAAATATATTTAAAAAAAAAAAAAAGAATAACCTTGTTCTAAAAGTAGAACACCTATGTAGAAAATATTCATTTCTATAAGATACCAAAGTCTACTTAGCTCATGCTAAAAATGTATTGATCCCTATCAAGATAACTTGCAGGTTCTTAACACTGTTACTTTTGTGGCCCTGGATAACCAGGCACAATATCAGCACAAGATGGAGACAGATTAAAAAAACAAGCAGCATACAAACCAAATCCTAAAGCTTTCATTTTCCTTTTATATTTCTTTATGTGCTCTTTTATTTATAAAAATTTTCTGCAAAATTAAATCTCCCTCTAAATGTACACAACAACAAGATATTCAAAATAATTGTATTGGGTATCAATTTATAATCACTCAAGCTGCTATAAGAATATAACAATTTGTATAATTTTAAAAAGCCTAGTTATTTTTGTATGTATGCAAATCACAGCATTCTGTTTTTTCTTACTTTTAGCATAAATTCATTTTCTTCCAAAATAGCCTAGCTGTGCCAATAAAAATATTTTAAATTATAAAAATGGAATATATCCAGCTTGCAACAAGGCAAAATTTATTTATCCTATAATCATTTCACTTTTTTTATTTTTTAACTTTTCACAATTTAAATTTCATGATATTATGGTGCTTCATGTTTATTATCAAAAATAAACTTACAAGAGCGTACTTTCTTTTCATTTGTATTGGCCTTTCTTTATTGCTGTCAGGCAATTTGTCTTCATTTTTTAATCAGTCACTGAATACATTCTTATTACTTTCCTTTTGAAAGTCAATTATCTTTAAAATATTTGAATAATAAGATAAATAGGTTATATTTACCCACACAGTCACCAGTAACTCGATTAAACACTAATCCAGTTGTTGCTGTAAAGTATTTTTTATAATACACATGGTTGATGTTTTCACATGTGGTTAATATCTGCCATCACATGACTTTAAATAAAGTTGATTACCTACATAGTTTGGCCAGCCTCATCTAATCAGTTGAAAGTTCTCAAGAGCAAAACTTAGGTTTCCCTGAGGAAAAAACAACAACAACAAAACAAACAAACAAAACCCACACTATTGTGGGACAAGGCTGGGAAGTGAGAGGTAGAGCGTGCCCTAATTACAATTTGAGATGGGCCCTTTGTAAGAAGTCTCTGCAAAAGTTTACCGTGGAGTATTGATTTGGGCTGGGATACAAGAATAGCAATTTTCCTGAAAAAGTAGGGTCTGAGGGTTTTCTGGGGACAAGGGAAGGAGGCTCTACAGAAATCATCAGTCTGAGGGGTTAAGGCCCTGCTAAGAGATCGGTGTCAGAAATGCAGAGATTCTGCTAGGGGACCAGTATGTGAAGGCACAAGCTGCTGGGGTAACCACGGTGTGAGAGGAAGGGATTCTGTTGTGGATAGAGGGTCTGCAGGGACCAGAGTTGGAGGATGGGTTAGGACTCCACCAAGAGCGAATATGATAGAAGACCTAGTGGAAGAGCAAAATTTGTTAAAAGACAGGGTTCCTTTTAATTGGGGACAGCAGAAAACACTTTCCCACAGAGAATCTAAAAACAAACTAAAAAACAAAAACTAACAAAAAAGCATCAAGAATGCAAAGTAGAATCTGCAGCTTAGGTTACAATAGGTATTATGGTCAAGAGCCTGAGCCTGAGCTCAGATTCAGGACCACTTCATGACATTGTGGAAGATTCTTCAAAATTACTTAAAATTTATGCAAAGTGGGGGTGATAATAGTACTTACATCTATATAGTGTTAACTAGAACCTTTACAATAAATTGATTAGCACAATGCCCCAGTACTTTTTAAGTATTTTTAAAATGTTAGTTGCTGTTATTGAAGAAAGGAGTTTCTATAATTTAGGTTGAATTCAGCTATAGTTTATTTAGTCTGCAAATTACTACTCTAAGCCAAAATTTTCATTGTGCATTTAAAAGTTACAATAGAGGCCCGGTGTACGAATTTGTGGACCAGTGGGGTCCCTCGGCCTGGCCTGCGGGATCAGGCTGAAACTGGCTCACTGACATCCCCTGAGGGATCCTGGATTGCGAGAGGGCACAGGCCAGGCCGAGGGACCACACCAGTGCATGATCATGGCCGGGGAGGGACAAGGGAGGTTGGCCAGCATGTCCCGCCCGTCTCTTTCAGTCCTGATCAGCCTGACCCAGCAGCAAGCTAACCTATGGGTTACAGTGTCTGCTCCCTGGTGGTCTGTGCATGTCATAGCGAGCGGTTGAGTAGCCTTAGCATATCATAAGCACACTAGTGGCCCGGTGCCTGAAATTTATGTTCCTCAGCCGGGCCTGCACCCTCTCCAATCTGGGATCCCTCAGGGGATGTCCAACTGCTGGTTTAGGCCCGGCAGTCGGACATCCCTCTCGCAATCCAGAACCACTGGCTCCTAACCGCTAACCTTCCTGCCTGCCCGGTCTCCCCTAACCACTCTGCCTGCCAGCCTGCTCTCCCCAACTGCCCTTCCCCTTTGGCCTTCTCACCCCCAACTACACTCCCTGCTGCCTCATGGCCCCCAACTGTCCTCCCCAGCCAGTCTCCCGGAAGATTTGGTCTAATTAGCATATTACCCTTTTATTAATATAGATTACACTTTGATTGGTTGAACAGATGACTGGACAACAGGACACTTAGCATATTAGGCTTTTATTATATAGGATACTAGAGTCCCAGCACATGAATTTCATGCAATCAGGGCCATCTTCCACGGCTGCCCACAGCCGGCCCCACCCCCTGCCACAACCTACCCAGGTTCCCAGTTTGCCATCAGGTAATTGGAGCCTGACAACCAGGGAGGAGGGACTGAGAGGTTGGCCAGTTCTGCCCGCTCTTGGCCCCGCCCCTTCCATGTGTCACCCTCTGTGTGCGGGGTGACTGGCAGGGTGGGGGCCTTGGCCTGGTGCTGCCCACACCCACTCTCGGGTCTCCACTCACCATCCGGCGATCAGAGCCTGCTGGCCAGGGGGCGGGACCAAGAGGTCAGCTGTTCTGCCCACTCGCCAGTCCCCACCTGCTGCCTCCCACCCCGGTCCCCCATTCGCCATCAGGCTATGGGAGCCTGATGGCTGGGGGGAGGGACCGAGAGATCAGCCGTTCCTGCCCGCTCGCCGGCCCCACCCCTGCCATCCGCCACCACCACCTTGGTTCCCCATTTGCCATCAGGCTATGGGAGCCTGCTGGCCGGGGAAAGAGACCAAGAGGTGGTCCGTGCACCTCATAGTGACTGGTCAAGCGGTCGTTCTGGTCGACCTGCTGTTATGGTCACTGGGCTTTTATTATATAGGATTACCTACTTCCTAAAGAAAATATGAAGCAAGGCATAATATAAAATGTAAGATAGCATGATTTATGATTAAAAAAAGATAAATTTGTGGACAAATAATTATATTGAGAACAGGAATATGGTTAGCACAATTAACAATTGAATTTTGTTCTGTTTCCAGGGAAAAACCATAATGATATATCATTCTCATTATCTAAGAAGAAAATAATACTATTTATAAAGACAAAAATTCTATACTGTTAAAGGAACCTAATACTTAGAATAATGATTCTCAACTTGAGTAATATACAAATGCTTTTTAAAGAAAAAAAATATTTTGAAACTTGGCAAATACTTTTGAAAATTCTATTTTATGAAATACTGAAGTAAGAAAGTCAACACAACACAATTAATGTAATTTATGCCACTGAACTATACACTTAAATATGGTTAAAATGGTAAATTATTATCTGTAGAAATACATGTGGTATAGTTTATCACATTTAAAATAATACAAATAAAAAGCCTGCAGCATTAGTTTCTCCTAGTTGTCAGCTGCCTGCCTGTCCTACAGATTTCAAATTTGTTAGACCTCAAAATTGTGAAAGTAAATTTCTTTTTAAAAATTTCATTATGTATAAATATTTTACTGGTTCTGTGTTTCTGAAGAACCTTGGGTGATACAGGATTATATAAAATTTTAAATTTATAGTCTCATATGTACTTTATACAAATATTTAGTTAAATATGTGAAAAATATAAACGTCATCACTTACTTATGTTTCCTAGATCTAAATATACCTATTATGAAAATGGGTCTGTGCATTTAATTGAGTGTGATATATTTAGATTTCAAATCCTACACAATATTTTTTAAGTGTTAGGTCATCATGAGCTCCAGAGTATGTATTTTATCTTTGAATGTCATCAAGGAGAATATGTTTTCCTTTATGATACATTAGAGGCAGACCTATTTCAATATGTGGTGCATTGAGTTTAATAATGATCTAGGTCGCATAGGGTCAGAGTATCTGGCACAGAAAGGACTATATCTTCTCAAGAGGGTGATCTAGCTAGTTCGAATGTGACCATGCATAATTCTACTTTAGACAGTCAGTAATATACTTTGGTTTATAGGTGATTTTTTTAAAAAAGAATTCATTTTAGAGAAAGGAAGGGAGAGAGAGATAGAAACATCAATGATAAGAGACAATTATTGATTGGCTGCCCCTACTGGGGATGGAGTCCAGGGGCCATGACGTGGAATCAAATCCTGACCTCCTAGTTCATAGGTCAAAATTCAACCATTGAAACACACCATGGGGCTATAGGTAATTATGAATGTTCTAGCTGGTAAAATGTTTTTCATGTAGGGCACGGCTATAGGGTTAAGCCTTGGACTGACCTGTTGGCAAAGCCACAAACAAGTCCCAGTTTAGAGGGCACAGCCCTCTTAGCATAATTAGGCTTGACCTTATGATGCTCCCTAGATCTTATCTGGGAAGCTAGTGGGCTGAGGAAGATGTAGCAAGTGCTGCCAAAACAAGTGAAACTTACAAGAACATTGTATCTATGATGACCACTATCTTGTTTACCTCTGGCTATAAAATAAAGGCTCAGCTTACCTCTGATCTCTGTGGCCTCAGCCAGGCACAGGAAGATCCACCTAGGTCCTAGAGTCCTAGATTCTCTTTGTCATTTCTTTATCCCTTCACTGCCCTCACTCAGGCTTGTGAACCCTTGGCTGAGCTGCTTGAGCTGGTTCGGCACATTTTCATATATATTTTATAAAATTTTATGTTTGTACTCTCCACAATGTGTCTCATTTACTTATATATAAAAAATAAATCCTTCCATTCTTTTTAATCTACTAGAATTCCGTTTACCACAGTATGTTGAAAAACCAAAAAGGGAAATCAAGAAAAAGCCATTAGCTCAAGCCTTTGTTTAAAATATTGCCATATGAGCATAAGTCAGGGCATATTTTTAAGCTAAGAATCATAAATTATGTAGAAGAGAAAGCTGCATTAAAACCTGTATATTACTCAATTGTAATATAGAAAGCAATCTAAGCCAAGTACATTCCAAATCCTCTGAGGGAAATGTAAGCACATAATTACCAAAATAACCTTGCTATTTGTTGACCTCACTGATAAAGCTATGCCTTACCAGGCATTCTAAGAACATTGCTTTTTAAAAAAATATATCTTTGTATTGATTTTAGAGAGAGAGGAAGGGAGAGGGAGGGAGAGAAATATAGATGTGAGAAACATTGATTGTTGCCTCCTGCATACCCTCTACTGGTGATTGAGCCCACAAACCAGGCATGTGCCCTGACCAGGAATCTGACCAGTGACCTTTTGGTGCATGGGATGACACTCAACTGAGTCACAACAGCCAGGGTATTAAGAACATTCTTTAAACAGGAGAGAGTATTGCCTATCCTTTACTGTATACATGTTTGAGATCATTAATACCTTGGGTAGTAGGTAAAGGTATTTAAAGAGTTTATGTGTGAATAAAGAAATCTACTATCAAAAGGTGTCCGTTAAATATGTCATTTTAAAAGAACTTATTATAGCAAAAGAAGGTGAATATTTGATGTTTTGAGCAATAAGACAATTCATTTACATATAAACAACGTAATATCAAATCAAATATGATTTAAGAATTATTAAAATCTAATGATATTGGCATCTAATATTCACAAGCCGAGAAAGTAGATTAAATGGCAATAAGTAGTCAACAAATTCATGGCATGTATTTATAATAGTGTTGATTTTGGGGGCTTCTAATTAACATAGAAAGCTATCAAACTTGGGCAATTGTCATACTTGACGTGCAAATCATTTCTATAAATAAAAGAAAATGAAGTTGACAATTTTAACATTCAGGCCACATGCTACTTCCTGGAATAACAATGACCAGCATTTATATAGCAATTTTTAGTCTGAATATCATCTATCCATACACAATCACATTCAATTCTCACCCATGAGAGGCAATTTTAGTACAGTTTTATGGATGAGGCAACTCATGCGGCTATAGAAATAATGGATTCCCTGGAACCTCAAAGCATGGTAGGCATTTTACATACATAATCTCATTTAATCCTTTCAAACATTCATACAATTAGGTATTGTAGTGCACATTTTATAAATGAGAAAAATACAAAGTCAAATAATTTGCCAAATGTTATTTATCTGCACAATCATGGAGTAAATGTGCAAACTGGGTTCTGATGATTTAACTTCATGTTTGTTTTCAGTCACTCTGAGGAAATGAAGCAAGACAACTGCATTCACTCCAGGACTATACTGTGTATATGCAATAGGTTAATGCTAGGAAAATGGCCCCTGGTCTAATAAAATGTTCATAAATTCTTATCAATTTTAGGCCTAGTGGAAGAATTATAGGAGCAGCTCAGTGAACTGATGCCCTAATTCAACACAGAGGAGCCAAAAACTATCTTTCGAATTGGAAAGTTTCTGGCAAGACTGGGACTAGCATGAGATAGGTTCCCAGGAGTGGAAGGATGTAATAAATGGGGAGAAAAATAATTCCCATCCGGCTTATTGTCATTCACTACATGTCAGATGATAAGTGCCCATTTCCAAAATAATTATTTCATTATTTATTTACATCTAGTGAATGAATAAATGAATAGATGAATTAATGAATTGACAAACAATGAATAAATAATAAAAATAAATAAATAGGATAGAATAGGGAACATGAGGTTACATGCTTTGATATGTTTTCAAATGTAGATAATTGTTTCATTTGAATGTGACTCATAATTCATTTTGCATTTTGGAGAGAAATTGTATTTATGTTCTGGTCTTTGAATATGATCACTTTAGGGAGAAAAAGGGTGGTAGCACTTTAAAAATATTACTGGGTTAAATTTTGTAAAATTTCACAAAAGGAACACTGGGTGACATGGAAATTAAATCTGCTCAAGGACTTGGAGCTCAAAAACAACTTGGCTAATGCTGCAAGTAATGATATTCATGGGGGGAAAGTTTCTAATAAAGGAAGTGACCTACTGCATCCCTATGCTTCTGCAGGCTACTGATTATCTTGCCATGGTATGCATCATCTCTTTGTCATTTATCATTGTAGGTTGGCTAGAGAACATTTTCCAGCAAACTAACAACTCTAGATATTTAGTTATAAACTCTTCTATTTACAAAAATCCTCTCTCATATGCAAAAGATACTGCCATTTATCCATGGTATGCATTTAAAAAACTACCCTGTGTGATAGGTTTACTTTGTGATGAAAATAAATAGATAAATGAATGAAATAACAAACAATAATTAATGGATTGCCTGAATCTGAATTATGATGTAAAACTTTTCTGTAACTTACTGTAAAATAAGGATAAAATTAATGTGAATAGAAGAATCATAATTTGTTACTGACGATGGTTTTTGTTTACAATTCCTTGAAAATTAATAAGCAATAAATTGCACCTATTATCACAACACTAAAAATACTTTTACATAGCAATACTTCAAGGCAACTGATTTTTCATAAACGTAAATGTGAGATTTTAAATTTCCGTTCCTTATTTTTATCAGTATGAGGAAGTTTTGACTTTAAGTTAAAATTTCTGATTTTGAATAAATTTTTGTTAGGAGCAATATCTTAATTATTAGTTTTTTTGTACTACCATATAAGCCTTAAAGTGACGATGATATAAACTCTATTTTTATGGCAGGAATTATATTTTAAAAAAAACACACTTTTAAAATCTCTCAATATTTTCACAACTCTGCCTGACTCATGTCTGATCTTATATAAGGAGTGTCACTGGTGACATATACTGAGGTTTTTTGTTGTTAATTCTCACCTGATGATTATTTATTTATTTATTTATTTATTTTTTTTAGAGAGAGTGGAAGAGAGAGGGATAAAAAGAGAGAGAGAAACATTGGTGTGAGACACATCAATTGGTTGCCTCCCACAGGTGCCCCAACTGGCCAGGGGATGGAGCCTGCAACCAAGGTATGTGCCCTTGATGGGAATCGAACTGCAACCCTTCATTAAACTTCATAAGGTTAAACAGTTTCCAGACATCTAACTGTTTAAATGGGATGTTTCATGAACATTATATAAGATGTTCACAGACAGTTGTACATCTATGTCTTGTTCTATTTGTGAAATTTTTGTTTGATTTCTGATTGAAAAACAGAAATCATCCATGTTTCTTGTGTAGTTGGATCATGTTCATTTTTTAAATGTATATTATTCCAGTATATCATATGGCAAAATTCATCCATTCATAAACTGTAGATGGATATTTGGGTGCTTTACAATTTTGTTGTTAACAATAATGCTACCATGAACTTTCTTTTTCATGTCTTTTGTTAATATATGAACACATTTCAATTTAGCATATACAAAGGCAAATTCCTGGGCCATGTGTGCATATGGTCAGCTTCTGTAGTTATTGCCAAACAGTTTCCCCCAAAATTGATCCAATGAACTCTCTCAAAAGTGCTCTGGGAAAGTACCAATTTCTGAAAATCCTTAATAATATTTATCACTGCTAATTTGTTTTCCTTTTAACCATTCTGATGATTACATAGTAATGTCTCAGTTTGGTTTAACTCGCATAAAGTGATTGAATATCTTATTTTTGAAGTATTTGTTCACATGTTTTGCTCATTTGTTTAGTGTGTTATTTTCTTTTTTAATTCTTACCTGAGCATAAGTTTTTTTATGATTTTAGAGAAAGAGGGAGTGGGAGAGAGAAAGAGAGAAACATTGATGCAAGAGAAACATCCATTTGTTGCCTCCCATATGAACCCTGATCTGGGATCCAACCCAAAACCTGGGTATGTGCCCTGACCCAGAATCGAAACTTTAGATGTATGGAACAATGCTCAACCTAATTAGACACACTGGCCAGGGCTAGTGTATTACCCTATATAATAAAGAGGTGATCTGCAAATTGACCATCACACCCTTGCACAAGATGGCCACCCCTATGTGGTCAAAAGTTGGCCACCACAGGATGGACGGCAGGGGAGGGCAGTTGTGGGTGATCAGGCCAGCAGGGGAGGGAAGCTAGGGGTGACTAGGCCAACAGGCGAGGGCATTTGGGGGTGACCAGGCCTGCAGGGGAGGGCAGTTGGGGGCGACCAGGCCTGCAGGGAAGGGCAGTTAGGGGTGACCAGGCTAACAGGGGAGGACACTTAGGGGTGACCAGACCGGCAGGGCAGTTGGGGGTACTCGGTTGGCAGGAGAGGGCTGTTGGGGGTGACAAGGCTGCCAGAGGAGGGCAGTTGGGGGCAATCGGGCCAGTAGGGGCAGGCAGTTAGGAGCAATCGGGCTGGCAGGGGAGCAGTTAGGCATCAATTAGGCTGGCATGGGAGTCGTTAGGGGGTGGTCAAGCTGACAGGCAGTAGTGGTTAGGGGCAATCAGGCAGGCAGGCAAGTGGTTGGGAGCCAGCTGTCCCGGATCAATACTAAATCAGCAGTTGGACATCCCATGAGGGGTCCCATATTGGAGAGGGTGCAGGCTTGGCTGAGGGACACCCCCCCAGTGCACGAATTTTGTGCACCCGGCCTCTAGTCTATAATAATAAAAGGGTAATATGCTAATTAGGCCAGATGTCAATCCAGACAAAGCCGGGCCAGAGGGAATCCCGGGTTCCATGTGCCTGCAGGTGACTGTAGGGAAGCCAGGCCGGGCCCGAGGGAAGCCGGTGCTGACAGCCAGGGGAAGGAAGGCTTACTCTTGCACATATTTTGTGCGCCGAGCCTCTAGTTTTCTTAAAAATTTGTAGAAGTTCTTAGTATTTAAATATTTTTCCAAATACTGATATTGCAAATAAAATTCACTCTGACTCTGACTTATTTTTTCATTTATTTAAAGAAATATTTTGATAAGTAGCAATTCATAATATTAATTTTGTCCTAGCTGTTATTTCTTTATATGGCATTTATTAGATTCTTCAAAAAGAATATATAGCTACTCTGAGGATATAAAATTCATTTTTCTATGTTTACTTGTAGAAATAATTTTTATCTATATTTTGATATTTAATAAAAAATTATTTTATGCATCAAGAAAGCATATTCACATATGTTTTATATGTATTTATATACCATGAAGTATTGAAAATAAAATTCAATGAATAATCTATACTAATAAAAGAGAAACATGCAAATTGGTGTCACTTCGCTATGCCCACCAGCCAATCAGAGCGACTATGCAAATTAACCCAACAAAGATGGCAATTAATTTGCATACGCAGGTGCTGAGCGAAGACTGAAGGCTCTGGCCAGAGTAAAGACTAAAGACTGAAGACTGAAGACTGAGACTGAAGAGGCTTGGCTTCTCCACTGCAAATGCAGCGGAGAAGCCAAGCCTCACTGTGGCCGCAGTGGAGAAGCCAAACCTCGCTGCAGCTGGACCAAAAGCCTGGGTCCCAGTTGCCGGAGGAAAACCGGTGCAGCAGCCAGGGGAAGGAAGAAGGAAGGCCTATTGCGTGAATCTTCATGCAATGGGCTTCTAGTTTAATAATAATTGGGAAAAAAAAAATTTCCCTCTACACTGAGGTTTCACATTTGTTATATATTCGGTGGTCATTAATGGATGGATCTGTTATTATCATTTGGTATCTTTCATATAATTGTTTTTCAATTCATCGGCAAATAGCACATTGTATTCATTATAGTACCATTACAACACTAGAGGCCTAAGGCACGAAATTTGTGCTAGGGGCTCGGCCTTTGCAGGCCAGGCTACCTGCCACAGCTGGACCTTGCAGCCCCCCAAGGCTGCCTTGCCTTGGCCAGCCCTCATAGCGTCAGCGGCCTGCCTCGGCTGGCTCTTACAGACTAGGCAGTTTGCCTTGGCCCTCGCAGCCTCAGCTTCATCCAGAGGGAAGTCTGAACATTGTTCAGTCTAATTAGCATATTATGCTTTTATTATTATAGACTAGAGGCCCGGTACACAAAAATTTGTGCACTCGGGAGGGAGGGGGGGTGGTCCCTCAGCCCGGCCTGTGCCCTCTCGCAGTCTGGAACCCCTCGGGAGATAACGACCTGCTGGCTTAGGCCTGCTCCTGGGTGGCAGAGGGCAGGCCCAATCCCTAGATGCAGCCCCTGGTCGGGCTCAGAGCAGGGCCGATTGGGGAGTTGGGGCGCCACCCCCTGTCATGCACAGAGCAGGGTGGATCGGGAGGTTGCGATGCCACCCCTAGTCACACTCAGGGTAGGGCCAATTGGGGGGTTGGGGCGCCGCCCCCTGTCACACTCAAGGCAGGGTCGATGGGGAGGTTGCGGCGCCACCCCCTGTCACGCACAGAGCAGGGCGATCAGGGGGTTGGGGAGCTCCCCCCTATCAGGCACAGAGCAGGGCTGATCAGGGGCTTGGGGCGCCTTCCCCTGTCAGGAACAGAGCAGGGCGGATAGGGAGGTTGTGGCCCCGCCCCCTATCACACACAGAACCGCAGGGTGATCAGGGGGTTTGGGCGCTGCCCCCTGTCACACTGATCCCAGTGCCGGGAGGCCTCCCGGCTCCGCTGATCCCGGTGCTGGGAGGCATATTACCCTTTTACTATATAGGATAGAGGCCTGGTGCACGGGTGGGGGCCGGCTGGTTTGCCCTGAAGGGTGTCCTGGATCAGGGTGTGGGTCCCGCTTGGGTGCCTGGCCAGCCTGGGTGAGGGGCTGATGGCTGTTTGCAGCTGGTCACACCCCCTTCAGGATGGGGGTCCCCACTGGGGTGCCTGGCCAGTCTGGGTGAGGGGCTGAGGGCTATTTTCAGGCTGGCGGGTGACTGAAGCTCCCAACTGCTCCTTTTTTTCTTTTTTTTTTATTCTGGGCCATCTTTAGCTCTGAGGCTTGGCTCCAGCTCTGAGGCCTTGGCTGCTGAAAGCAGGTATCTGGTTTGTTTGGGTTCTATAATCGAAACACTGTTTCAACTCCAGCTCTGAGATCCCAGCTGGCTGAAAGCAGGTTTCTGGGGTTTTGTTTAGCTTCTATATTTGTAACAATGTTTCAAACTGCAAGCTCAGAGGCCGGCAGCAGTAGGCTGGGAACGTTGGCTTCCTCTGTCACTGGAGCAAGTAAGCCTCCTGTTCGTTTCAAGCTGCCTGGCTGCCGGCCGCCATCTTGGCTGGCAGTTAATTTGCATATCGCCCTGATTAGCCAATGGGAAGGGTAGCAGAGGTACGGCTAATTACCATGTTTCTCTTTTATTAGATAGGATAACTCTATAAATGTAGCTCAAATTTTACATACACTTGAGGATAGGATTGCTGGCTTTCTACTTGTTGCTATTCTAAGTGTTTTCGTTATGATAGGAGATTACTTGTACATAGTGCCTTTTCAATATAGCCTGTAGTCATTTTTAGTGTGTGTTTTTTCTCTTTTTTTTTCATTTTATTTTTTTGCCTAATTCTTTTGGTTTAAGTGACAGATGCTGAATATATAAATTTGTAGACAATCTAAGTGACAGATTCTGTATTTAGAAAGGGTTCACCCTGTAATTTGTTAAGCAGATATAATGGAAGTTATCACATTAAACTAGTCAGAAATAGAGATGTGTCATTTGGATTATAGTTTGGGTAATGTCCGCTCGAATTCCAGTTTGAATACCTTTCTCTTGTGTCTAGGATTACACATTTCAAATGGAAATCTGATTTTTTGAAGCCCTTTCTTCAGCTAGCTTCCACTCTCCATTGTCTGTCTTCTTACTCCTGAAAGTTGTCTGATAAAATATTTAGTCTATTTTCAGAGGCATTTGCCTGAGGTCTTTGCTTCTAACCCTTATATTATCAGAATTTGGTAGCTTTCTGTATGAGAAATGACTCTGGAATTTATAATTATCAGTAATCAATTTCTTTACTCTGAATGCACAAACCACCTAAAGTACTGTCGGTTTTACTATCTTTCAGTAACAGCCCTGTACCAGGCAAAACAAACAAACAAACAAACAAAAAAACCACAACCATATAGTTTTAACCTCTTGCATATTCCCAGATTTGACAAATGTCCACGGGAAAATGGCTAGGACTTGTAGAAAATAGTTAGAAATTTAGCCTACTTTCTATAATTCTGCACTATGCAAAGTCTTGGCCCTTCTGGTTCTCACTGTTTCCATAGATGTCATAGGGAAGAGGGTTTTAATATTATATCCAACTTCCTTATTGTTCTCAACAATTGTATTGAAATGTCACAAGCTATATTCTATCACAATTTTTATTGCTCACAGATGTTCTGAAGATTGCGTTTGAACTGTGAACACACAATGCATATTTATTTTGGCATTATTTAAGGGTGTTTTTTACAGCATTACCTCTGGCACAGATTTGTGCGTGGTTGTTTGTTTTTTTTTCCATTTTCACCAGTGACATGATTGAGAATGGATTTCATGTAGCCAGCATTATCTTATTGGACTCAATTGATTTATAGTTTTATAGTAAAGACTGTGAACCTACTCAGTCAAGGTTCAATGAGAATTTTCTGAAATATTTTTAAAAGGATAATCCACATATATTAGTCTAAAAGAGAAACCATGTATAGTTTTAATGATATTATGTTTCTGAGATTCATTAGTAGATAATGCTAGAGTCAATATTTTGAGAGAAGATAGGTGAAAATAATAACTCAGTAAAACTTTATCCATTTGGAATCTTTGAGAAATGAAGCACATTTAATAATTAATAAAAATCTGACTTCAGAATATTTATTAGTCAGATATTCTTTTGCATATGTTGGAGTAATAAAGTATACCTATCTGGTCAAAATACTTATCATTCCCATACCAATTTTCTATAAAACATAGTGAAATATATATAAGCATGAGTTCTCTTGCTAAATATTTATTCATTTGTAATTCCAATAATGCTATAATAGAAATTATTATTTTCTTGATCCTAAAATTTAATCCAATACATAGCATTTTTGAATTATAAAAGTAGAATTTTATTTGCTAGAACTGAGATAGAGCTTGGAGCAATTCCCCAACTCAAAGTTTATGGAGACTTCAGCTGGCCAAAATAATAAATATTCTGAAAAATATAATATCCCTGAGCCTTAAAACTTTCTTGCTTGTTTCTTAGAGTTTGAACACTCTGTTACAGGCAAGTTTTTTATTAAACCTTCAGATTCAATCTGGCCAAAGCTTCTGATCCTTCCTTGAGTTCTTTTTGAAACTGCTTTTGCTCAATGTGACTTTGCTTCAGGTATAGGAGTGATGTTTCTGTGTCATACAGAGAGATTTTTATACTTTTTTCTTAGTAAGACTGACAAGTTACCAGGAATATTATGGCAACCAAACAAAAATAACACTGTTTACCTTAGAGACCTTTTTCTTTGATCATTTTGAATGACGCACCCAAATTTATATCTGTTCCACATCTGAGAATATGCTCCTTTGATCTAGGGACTTTATTTTTTTATTATTTTATTTTTAAGACACTCCATCTGTTCATTTTCATTGCCGCTAACATAAATACACAATGAAGTTTAGAGAGTTCCCACTTACTTACAGAAGGGTATTTTTGTCTTAAAAAATTTATGATATCTTAAATATTGTTATAATATATCCCATTTTGATATTTTTAAAAATCTGAATGTTTTCATTTTTATACTTGATGTTCTGTAATTTGAAACATATTGCTTATGGAATCAGAATTTTATTGAGATTTAATTATTTAAACTATTATTCAAAACATTACATAATAGCCTTCAAGTTGCTATCTATTATGAATAATAAATTTTGTATGTAATAATTAAGAAAATTGAAGTCTAATTTTGGTGTGGTTTCAATAAAAACATTGTTCAGTCTCATAGACAACACAGTTTATGTTAAAGTAATATATGTATTCCTAAAACATTGATTTTTAAAAAATATATTACTTCAACTCTGTATAATTTTATACAGAAATGTGCCACTAATTCAAAATTTATAGTTTGTCCAAGAGGTTGCTAGATAAATATACATAAGTGCTCTCTATTTTTAGATGCTATATTCTAGGAAGTTTTAGATTTTTTTCACCTAAAAATATACCTATTAGAAAAGAAGATAATACATGTGTGTAAATACCTATTATGTAACTACATGAATAGTATTATTGTAAGAGAGTATACGTGTGAGTTTGCTTTGCAAACATTAATTGAACATACATGATGCTTCTGACTTCTGTTATGCACTTCCACTTGAAGTTTATTAAAATATCAGTCACCATGACTAAGCAACACACTCAGTGAGGAGAAAAGTAAGTTAACCCATGAATGTACCATACTCTCATTACTAGGCAATAGTAACTTAGAAATGTACACTTGGCACAATGGGCCATAAATAAGAACCAAATAATTAATAATAATAATAATATCAATAATGTTTGTTTTTTAATCATTAGGTGGCTTGCCATAAAATAAAAATACTTGAGTTAATTATCTGATGGATGTTCTTATCACCTATATTATGAAATATTTTTTAATTCCAAGAATGTAAGAGAAAAGAAACATAACTTTTATAGTTGTGGGTGAAGGAAGGAATTGAGGAAAGCTCTCTATAGAAATTGTAACATAAAGAGATCATTTATAGAGTAGAATTTTTTTTTCTTCCATAAAGGTGCTGGAGTAGTGAAATACTATTTTTATGTACTTTCTAATCTTCAACTATCATCACAACCTACTTGAGAGCACATTTCATGGCATTTAAAATATATCCACTGAGTTTTTCTGTCAAGATTTGAAATTCAGCACCATGAATTATAAACTATGTAATGCTAATGAATTAACATTTTAATTTTAATTCTTACTTTCATCATCTAGGAAATCCTAATGTAGACATTTGCTCCTACATTGAATATCTGTGAGAATTAAATGAAGTTAAATAATATTTATATAATAAAGAGCCTGAACATATAGTTAGCACTCACTAACGGATATCTGTCATTATGATATTCTTACATTTCAGCAATTAAATATGTGGCCTTCCTAAGATATAAATCTGGTTATTTAAGAAAAGACATAATAGAAAGAAATGACCAAAATGTGGTGTTCACAGTTCTCTATGATGAGGAAAGTAGTTGGACATACTTATCTGTATATTATCCCCATCTAAGAGATTAATGCTATTATTAATTGATATGTAAAAGCATGCATGATGAAGACATTTTTAAAGAGACTTTGAAGAGAACATCTCTACTTTCAATAAAATATATAGAAATTTAAACCAAAAAATAATATTTTTAGATGTGGAAAGTAGCCAAATACTAGTAACTTCAGTGATCTACTACTAGTATGTTTGATTTAAAACAAAATAAAACTTCTACGGCCTCCAACCATATATCTAACACAAAGAGAATACCTTAAATACTGAGGTATGAGGAATATAGGAGAGAAAATCACCATTGTATCATTTATATGTTTCTTTAATATTTTCTCTAATGTTTATAAGTTTAACTACAATGCTAAGTTGACAATAGGTGGATGTATGAGTGTCCATTTAAACCCAGCGTCAATGAATTATAATATATACTAGAGGCCCGGTGCACAAAATTTGTGCACTGGGGGGTGGGGTTCCCTCAGCCCAGCCTGCCCCTCAGTCCGGGAGCCCTCAGTGGATGTCCTACTGACGGCCACAGTCTGGCAGCAGAGGCTCAGAGCAGTTGTCCAGTGTGTGTGTGTGTGTGTGTGTGTGTGTGTGTGTGTGTATGTGTCTGCTGGGGCCTGCCTCCAGCCTCACCACGTAGGTCGGAGTATTTGCCGTGTGTGTGTGTGTGTGTGTGTGTGTGTCCGCTGGGGGTCTGCCCCCAGCCACATTGAAGGCTCAGAGTAGGCGCTGTGTGTGTGTGTGTGTGTGTGTGTGTGTGTGTCTGCTGGGGGCCTGCCCCCAGCCACACCGTGGAGGCTTGGAACAGGCACCCCTCTCTGTTGATCTCTCAGGCTCCTGGCCTCCACTGCGTGTTGTACTCTCCCTTGAGCTGTGGCCAGGGTGGGGTGCTGCCTGAAGGCTGTGCTTTCCTGATCGCTGCTGAGACCCAGCAGCAGGCACACACGGGGGCTGCCTGCAGGGCCACACTTTCCTGCTCTGGGATCGCCACTGCAACCCAGCAGCAGGCCTTGCTGGGTGCTACATACAGGCCGTCCTTTCCTGCTCACCGATCGCCATGGGGTTCCGGCTGGGGCGGGGCTTAGACGCATGGCGCTTAGGCAGCACACTGGGGTCCCGGCTGGGGGCGGGGCTTAGGCGCACATGGGCGTCTCAGCTGGGGGTGGGGTTTAGGCGGCACGATTTCGCCACCTAAGCCCCCCCTGCCAGGGCTGCACACAGGGGCCGGAAGGCACCTCGCGCTGTCCCGCCCTGCCTGCAGTATGCAAATTAGCCACCATCTTTGTTGGCGGCTAATTTGCATATCTTGCTGATTAGCTAATGGGGGGTGTAGCGAAGGTATGGTCAATTACCATCTTTGTCTATTATTAGATAGGATTTATACCTATAATCCAAACACCCAAGTGTTTGCTATTTTGCTTGTTTGTCTGTTGCTGTTCAGCATATCCCAAATATTGGAATGATTGTGTCTGTTTCTAATTCAATTTGTAAAATAATTGATTTATAAGGCCTGAACCAAAATTAAATGGACTTGAATTTATGAAATAATCTCTTCTGTACATATGTGCAAAAAGAGCAGACAACTCATGTATTTCCTGTATTTTTCTTATTTTACAAAATTATTTGACATATGGTCTTCACATTTAATAAAACTTGTATTTAGATTTTATAAAACTGAGTGTCCTCATAAAAACTATAAATTTTGCTTTGCATTTAATATATTCTATTTTTTTGTTCAAAGGATAGGGTGATGTTTTATTTTCATAATACAAACACAATTTTAACACTGAGAAAACTTGACAAAACTATTGCTTTAAATATAGATTTAATTTAAATATCTATGTATGTAGAAAGAGGCTGTAGATAATGTATACCACACAGGTAGTGCTATTGGGGAAACTAATATGTATTCATTGTAAGTGTTAATAAAATAGAATGCATGCAGATATAATAAATATATACATATCAATATATGTAATTCTACTTGGCTAGTTAAGATATTTTTTACCCAACTACTAATTTAAAATTTAGAACCAGGAGGTCAGGTTTGACTCCTGGTCAGGGCACATGCCCATGTTGCAGGATCAGTCTCCAGTAGGGGGCATGTGAGAGGCAGCCAATCAATTATTCTGTCTCATCATTGATGTTTCTATCTATCTCTCCCTCTCCCTTCGTCTCTGAAATAAAATATATCCTATATAATAAAGAGATAATATGCAAATTGACCATCACACCCTAACACAAGATGGCTGCCCCCATGTGGTCAAAAGATGGCCACCACAAGATGGCCAGCAGGGGAGGGTAGTTGTGGGTGATCAGGCCAGCAGGAGAGGGCAGTTGAGGGGGACCAGGCCTGCAAGGGAGGGCAGTTGGGGGCAACTGAGCCTGCAGGAGAGGGAGGGAAGTTGGGGGGGGCAAATCAGCAGGGGAGGGAGGGCAGTTAGGGGTGACCAGGCCAGCAGGGGAGGGCAGCTGGGGGGCCAAGCCTGCAGGGGAGGGCATTTGGGGGTGATTGGGCCAGCAGGGGAGCAGTTAGGCGTTGATCAGGCTTGCAGGGTAGTGGTTAGTGGGTGATCAGGCTGGCAGGTGGAAGCGGTTAGGGGCAATCATGCAGGCAGGCAGACAAGTGATTGGGAGCCAGCAGTCCTGGATTGTGAGAGGGATGTCTGACTACCAGTTTAGTCGGACCTCCTCCGAGGGGTCCTAGATTGGAGAGGGTGCAGGCTGGGTTGAGGGACAATATCCCCCAGTGCACGAATTTTGTGCACTGGGCATCTAGTATATATATATATATTTAAAAAGTCAATTTAATGTAAACAAATTGTGTAGGACTATTTTAGTGCAGATAATTTTCCCCACCATCTCCAAAAGTGAATAATACATCTACTTAATGAAAATTAAACTGAAAAATTGGTTCATATGCAACAAAATTTTATGTCTTCACTAGGGGCCCAGTGCACAAATTGAGGCACCTTGAAAGGAACTGTGGGCTGCGAGGCCGTGGTAGGCACAGGGGCAGGTCTCAGCCCATCCTCCCTGTCCCTGCCCAGCCCCTCCCACTTCAGCTCCCCCTACTCCAGTCCCCTGTTTACCTGCAGCCCTGCTACCACTGCCGCCGCTCCCATGTGCTGACAGCACATGACCGACTTGCACCCACTGAAGGTGCGGAGTGATTGGGGCCAGCGCCAGCAGTGGGTACAAGCTGGGCTGGCTCAGACAGTGGGTGGGAGTGGCAGCTGCTGCCCTAACTGCCCCTTAGGAGCAGGGGGAGGTGGAGAAGGCCTTGGGGAGATCAGAGCCAGCTGAAGCCGCTCGCAACCTCTGATGGCTCCAAGAGATCGAGACCTGCACTGGGCACCGGCAGCAAGTTAGAGTGGCAGCTCCAGTGCTGGCTGCAGGTATAAGCAGGGCCAGTGCTGGCAGTGGGTGTGAGCAGAAGATCCAGCACCAGCAGTGGGTATGATCAGGGCCATCGCCAGCAGCAGGTGCGAGAGGCAGCTGCGAGCCCCAACTCCTCTCAGGAGTAGGGGGAGGTGGTGAAGCTCTGAAGTGTGATCAGGGCTGGCAGCCACAGCTCACATCCATTGATGGTGCCGAGTGATCGGGCTGGCGCCGGAAGTGAGCAGTGGGTGCAAGCAGCGGCTCTAGTGCTGGCAGTGGTTGTGAGTGCTGGGTGGGACCATGGTGTGCAGGAGCAAACAATTTTCAGCAACCACCAGAGGCTCGCTCCAATGACAATGACCGGCGGCCTGCCTTGGTCTGGCACCCCCGCTCACCTGCTCCACCATCCCATCATGGCCAACACCCACCATGTTCCGCACATGCCCCCGGGAGGTCAATGCACATCATAGCTACTGGTTGTTCAGTTGTTCTGGTTGTACAGCCATTTGGTCTATTTGCATATTAGCCTTTTATTATATAGGACTAGAGGCCCGGTGCAAAAAAATTTGTGCACTTGGGGGGGGGCAGGGGAGTCCCCCAGCCCGGCCTGTGCCCTCTCGCAGTCTGGGACCCCTTGGGAGATAACGACCTGCTGGCTTAGGCCTGCTCCTGGGTGGCAGAGGGCACACCCAATCCCTAGGTGCAGCCCCTGGTCAGGCTCAGAGCAGGGCCGACTGGGGAGTTGGGGCGCGGCCCCCTGTCATGCACAGAACAGGGCGGATCGGGAGGTTGCGATGCCACCCTCAGTCACGCTCAGGGTAGGGCCGATTGGGGGGTTGGGGCACCCCCCCCTGTCACTCTCAAGGCAGGGTCGATGAGGAGGTTGCAGCGCCACCCCCTGTCACGCACAGAGCAGGGCCCATCAGGGGAGTGAGGAGCTCCTCCCTGTCATGCACAGAGTAGAGCAAATAGGGGAGTTGGGCCACCGCCCCCTGTCACCCACAGAGCAGGACCGATCAGGGGGGTTGGGCACCCCCACTCTCCCACTCAGGGCAGGGCCGATGGAGGAGGTTATGGCTCCTACCCCATCACACACAGAAGCAGGGCCCATCAGGGGGGTTGGGCGCCGCCACTGTCACACTCAGGGCAGGGCCCGTGGGGGGGGGAGGGGGGTTGGGGCGCCACACCCTGTCACACACAGAGCCGCAGGGCGATCAGGGTATTGGGGAGCTCCCCCCTATCAGGCACAGAGCAGGGCTGATCAAGGGGTTGGGGCGCCTTCCCCTGTCACGAACAGAGCAGGGAAGATGGGGAGGTTGTGGCCCCGCCCCCTGTCACACACAGAGCCGCAGGGCGATCAGGGGCTTGGGCGCTGCCCCCTGTCACGCTGATCCCGGTGCCGGGAGGCCTCGCTGTTCCATTGATCCCGGTGCTGGGAGGCATAT
This sequence comes from Myotis lucifugus, assembly GCF_000147115.1. Lineage (NCBI taxonomy): Eukaryota > Metazoa > Chordata > Mammalia > Chiroptera > Vespertilionidae > Myotis > Myotis lucifugus. The sequence goes on along the minus strand of NW_005871207.1, from coordinate 68,887 downwards.
TACCCTTTTACTATATAGAATAGAGGCCTGGAGCACGGGTGGGGGCCGGCTGGTTTGCCCTGAAGGGTGTCCTGGATCAGGGTGGGGGTCTCCACTGGGGTGCCTGGCCAGTCTGGCTGAGGGGCTGAGGGCTGTTTTCAGGCTGGTGGGTTGACTGAAGCTCCCAACCGCTCCTTCTTTTCTTTTTTCTTTTTTATTCTGGGCCAGCTTTAGCTCTGAGGCCTCAGCTGCTGAAATCCGGTTTCTGGCCTTTGTTTTTCCTTCTGTATTTGATACAATGTTGTGGTCCAGCTGGCTGAAGCCTGGCTGACTAACGCAGGTTTCTGGGGTTTTGTTTAGCTTCTATATTTGCAACATAGTTGCTTAGAGTTTCAGCTGAGAGGCCTGCAAGTGAGGCGGGGAACGTTGGAGTCCGCCGTCACTGGAGCAAGCAAGCCTCCCTGTTCGCTTCAGTGCATGGCTGCCAGCCGCCATCTTGGCTGACAGTTAATTTGCATAAGGATATGCTGATTAGCCAATAGGAAGGGTAGCGTTCGTACGCTAATTACCATGTTTCTCTTTTATTAGTGTAGATTACATATATTTGAGTTGGATATCTAACTTAACATTAACACCAATGACAATAGCATTGCAAACACTATAGTGATAGTGTTCAACCTTTTTAAATAAGGCAAAATATGCACACTTAAAGGATCAGCACTACACAGTTTCAAACAAGAGTAAGGACACTTCATAATTCCTTAACAGGTCTGATATTTAATAAAAAAACAAACAAGTTTAACTTTGTCATTGCACAAGCAGAAGTGAAAGCATGTAGTAATGTTTTTCATTTTATTTATTTTTACTAGAGGCTTGATGCATAAAATTTGTGCATGCTTGGGGGGGGGGGTGGTTCCCTCAGCCTGGCCTGCACCCTCTTGCAATCTGGGACCCCTCAGGGAATGTCCGACTGCCAGTTTAGGCCCTACCCCCCAGGAATCCTTACAGGATCGGGACTAAACCAGCAGTCAGACATCCCTCTCACAATCCAGGACCGCTGGCTCCTAACTGCTCGCTTGCCTGCCTGCCTGATCACCCCTTACCACTCTGCCTGCCTGCCTGCCTGATGGCCCCTAACTGCTCTGCCTGCCTGCTTGATCACCCTTAACCACTCTGACTGCCTGCCTAATCACCTCAACCCCTCTGCCTGCCTGCCCAATTGCCCCTAACCACTCGCCTGCCTGCCTGATTGCCCTTAACCACTCAACTGCTTGCCTGATAGCTCCTAACCACTCTGCCTGCTTCCATTCCTGATCACCCCTAACCACGTGCCTGCCGGCCTAATTGCCCCTAGCCACCTCTGTTTCAGCCCCTGCCCACTGCAGCTTTGTTGGGAAGGTAGGCTGGAAGGACGTCTGGAATGACGTCTGGAAGGTTGTTTGGCTGACCCATCTAATTAGCATATTGTGCTTTTATTATTATACATTGTTTTTACTAGAGGCCAGGTGCATGGGATTCGTGCACTGGTGGAGGGTGTGGCCTATGGGGACCAGCCCGCTTTGGGAGCACCACTCATTCTGGTCAGCTGAGTGGCTTTAGACCCACCACTGAGTGGTTACTCCCACTGTGGGAGCGCCGCTCATCCTGGTCAGCCAAGTAGCTGTGGACCCGCCCTCTGAGTGGATGCTCCTGCTGTGGGAGCAGCCGCTCATCTTGGTTAGCCAAGCAGCACTCCCACTGTGGGAGCGCTCTGACCACCAGGGGCGGCTCCTGCATTGAGCATCTTCCCCCTGGTGGTCAGTGTGGGTCATAGCAACTGGTCGAGCAGTTGTTCTGGTCATTCTGCCATTCGGTCACTGGGCTTTTATTATATAGGATTAAAATTTTGTGTGATATTGGTTACTAAATTTATAAAGGTTTTAGGTGTACCATTCTATGATAAATCATCTCTATATTATATTGTGTAGTTTTTTGAACAGGACAAGAAAGGAGCAAATTCAGCAACTAACTGAAAGTTGTCTTTTGCTGTCATTGAAAAAAATGGAGTATATAACAGATTCACAATAATTTTTAAAGTTGTTTTTAGTGATTTGCTCAACATCTATATTTTGTTCTATATCGATATGTTTACATTAACGTCGTGTAACTTGAAATAAGTTTATGTTATACTATGGGTTTGGGCCTTTCAATCATTTTCTCCTCATAAAATCTCAGATTTAATGAAATACCCTTGAGAATTTAAAGGATGGATATCTAAAACAAATAGATATATATGATACTTTCAACCATGATCCTATTTCTGTAATTTATAAGGAGCCAAAAGTCCCTCTTGTCCATAAAGTATGTTAGGATGAGCTCATGTGTCAAAGGAGGAGAAAAAAAAAATAAGTGAAATTACATTCTGAATTCCAGAACCAGACAACAAATATGGATACTTACAAAGGACATGAATCCAGTCTTTCTGAAGAGAAAACCATATCACAAGCATCTCAAAACAGTAAATAGGATTTGTAGACATTAGTAAGTTTGAAGATGTGATCGATAGCAGTGACCTCTATGCCATCTATCACCTGCATTTTTTCGAGACATGACTGGGGCCAAACGAGTCTTATCAAAACCTGCAATGCTATCCACTTATAAACATTGAGGAAAAACATGGAATGTGTCTTGAAATACAATGATGTCATAGATAAGAAACTGGAAAATTTGAGTTATATACATTATTTTAATCATAATGTAAAAGATCATCACTATGAAAAATAAGCAACATAAGATTTAAGTAACAGATATATAGAAAATGTATTTATTTTCTGGCTATGATCCTAGTGTTTGATTATAAGCTCTTGTCAATGAAATGGGGAGGGGGAGGATGAAAAACTACTTTACTAGTTATTTTCCACAAAAAGTTTTACATACATTAGAAGATTAGACCAGTTAACATATACATTTATTTCTAACACAAAATCCTGTGATTATTATTGTATATAGTCCAAATGTTAATATATTTATACATATTAAATATAAAAATTATAAACACTGGGAACCTAATGATATGTCTCATTCATTTTAGGAGTAATCTTAAGTATACAATAGAACTTTGAAAAAGCCTAGATGCCGAGTGTCCAGTTGTCCGGTTGTCCTTCAACCAATCAAAGTGTAATATGCTAATGATATGCTAAGGCCGCTCAACCACTCACTATGATGTGCACTGACCACCAAGGGGAAGACAGTTGGCTGGTCAATCAGTTGCTATGACATGTACTGACCACCAGGGGGCAGATGCTCAACACAGGAGCTGCCCCCTGGTGGTCAGTGCACTCCCATAGGGGGACGGCCACTCAGCCAGAAGCCAGGCAGCACTTAAGGATGTCTGACTGATGGCTCCTGGACTGTGAGAGGGCGCAGGCCAGGCTGAAGGACCCCCACGCCCCGAGTGCACCAATTTTGTGCACCAGGACTCTAGTCAACTATAAAATCACCAGCCTCATAAATAACATAATCATTCCATTTTATTTATTTTATAGTCATAGTAATTGAATTATATAAAATTATTGACCATGTAAAAATAATTGTCTGTATAAAATTATATATAATGACTTTTTATATTAATATATTTAAGAATTGTATATTATTAAGTATAATTTATAGTGGCTATATACTATTCCATGTGGGGAATAAAATATAATACAATTTTATTTAATATTTCTATAAATATATAAAATACTGTTATAAATATCTTTATACATTTAATTTTTTTAACAATTTCTTCTAAAGGAATAATTATTGGAAAAATTTTTTTACATATTTCTACCACTGTTGATATATTATTTTCTTTCTTTAAAATATTACTTTTATTCTACAACATTTTCTGAAGGCTTTTTGTTAAGTCTGATTACTTGACTTTATATACTGATATTTTACTTATTTAATATTTTTCAAAACAGTAGATAATTTTGATTTCTACTATGTTCCCCACAATATTGTAAATCAGGTTTTAGCAAACTTTTCTTATACAAGGCCAGATAGGAAATAATTTGGATTGTAAGGACTCAGCTCTGACACTGTAACAATAAAGCAGTCATGAATACTTAAATAAGTAGATGTGCCTGTGTTCCAATAAAACTTTATTTACACAACCAATGCTGGGTTGTATTTAGTTTGTAAATGTAGTTTGCTTACCTCTGTACTAAATAATTAAGGTATCAATATATATTCTATGTGTAAAAATATTGAATATTTTAATTTAAATTACAAAATAATTTGACTAGAATGAAAGTCTCACTCTGAATTTATTTTACATATATAATATTTTCTAGAGATCAGAAAAATCCTGAATATGTATGATTCCATCTACTCTACTTAGTGCCACATGCCCATTAACAGTAATTATACTTTGTATTTGTAACAGCTAATAATGAATTAAACTGCCCTTTAGTGTTTTATTTTCTTTTAGAAATGAAATATTTTTTCCAATGATTCTCACTAAAGCACATTCCAAAGTCTCAATTAAGAGGAAACATTTTGTTTCTCTCTTTTCTTTTCAAGAGAGACTTTTTTTCTTGTTTAAATATTTTTGATATCTCTTTTTATTGAAAAGTTTTACTTTTTAGATAATTAGTACTTAGAATATGAACTATACTTTAGAAAATAATTATACATTTTCAAATATTTATTTAGTGAAGGCATAAACAGTAATATAAATTTATAGAAAATGTTATTCTTGTTTAGTATTTATTATTATTTTTCCAAATAATTTTTAAGGGACTCTACTTTTCACAACTTTCTTAGAATAGTCTATGATTTAGAAATAATGGAAAAATATTCAGAAAAATTTTCAAATCTATAATTTTCTTTAAAAGCTTATGACAATGTTAGGAGCTATGTTTAATAATAGACATTAGGGATAATTACTTTTACAGTTACAATGCAGATTCCTAAGATTATATTTTGAGAAAAAAAGGTCAAATATAATTGTTAATATTATGATTAATATACTTAATACTAGAGGGCCCGGTGCACAATAATTTGTGCACTCGGGAGGGTCCCTCAGCCTGGCCTGTGCCCTCTCGCAGTCTGGGACACCTCGGGGAATGATCACCTGCTGGCTTAGGCCCACTCCCCTGGGGCTTGGGCATAAGCTGGCAGTCAGACATCACTCTGATAGCCTGGGAGCCTTGGGGGATGTCCACTTGCCAGTAGGGAGCAGGCCTATCTGCAGTCGGACACCCTTAGTGCTGCTGAGGAGGCGGGAGAGGCTCCCACCACCACCGCTGTACTGGCAGTCATCAGCCTGGCTTGTGGCTGAGCAGAGCTCCCCCTGTGGGAGCACACTGACCACCAGGGGGCAGCTCCTGCATTGAGTGTCTGCCCCCTGGTGGTCAGAGTGTGTCATAATGACCAGTGATTCCCAGTTGCTCTGCTGTTAGGGTCAATTTGTATATTACCCTTTTATTATATAGGATATAAGCCTGGTGTATGGGTGGGGGCCAGCTGGTTTGCCCTGAAGGGTGTCCCGGATCAGGGTGGGGGTCCCGCTGGGGTGCCTGGCCAGCCTGGGTGAGGAACTGAGGGCTGTTTGCAGGCTGGCCACAGCCCCCAGCCACCCAAACTCCCAGTGGAGACTGGCTGGAAGCAGGTATCTGGGATTTATTTAGCTTCTATAATTGAAACTTTGTTGTTTTTAGTGAAGGCCACAGCCGGCCAGAGCAGGAGGGAAGCTTGGCTTCCTTCATCGCCTGGGCCACCAAGCCTCCAGCTTACTCTACCTCTGTGGCTGCCAGCCACCATCTTAGTTGGGTTAATTTGCCTATAGTGGCTCTGATTGGCTGGTGGGCGTGGCTTGGGCATAGCAAAGGTACGGTCAATTAGCATCTGTGTCTTTTATTAGTCTAGATTGGTCAAATTTTTTTTCTGCCAGTGACATTGTTACACATTTAGATACTATATTTTGATATGTAAAATATTTGCCAATACTATCTATGGTTTAGTTTGGTTTGGAAAACAAATCCCCAGTGGATTATATCATTTTGCAAGTGGTAAATACAATATTAAAGTTGATTTTCCCAGTTACTTCTCCAAAGAAAAGCATAGCCAAGACTTGCATCAGTCTGTAGTTTTCTGCTCTCTAGACAATTTGTTTTGCTGGACTAAGGTAAAATAAACTGATTTCATTTATTACGTTCAAAAAATTTGTTTTCTTATGAGATGATAATATTTTGTGATAGTCTCATATTTAGGCCGAGAAATTGGACATTTTAGGCAGTCACAACCCACAAATCTCTAACTTTCACTGCAAAAGTTACAATTAGTATTCATTCTATAGCATTAGGCTCATTCTGTAAAAACTTAAATCAGTGGTTCTCAACCTGTGGGTCACAACCTCTTTGGGGGTTGAACGACCCTTTCACAGGGGTTACCTAAAACCATCGGAAAACACATATATAATTACATATTGTTTTTGTGATTAATCACTATGCTTTAATTATGTTCAATTTGCAACAATGAAATTGAGGGTCACCACAACATGAGGAACTGTATTAAAGGGTCACGGCATTAGGAAGGTTGAGAACCACTGACTTAAATGCTCCTGGAATAGTTAATGCTATTTATCCTAGGGAACATAAGGTTCCTAGAGTTTGTACTACTGTTGGATGAATCTTTTATGTGTCTGCTTTTTAATGGTAACTTGCACAACACCTTTTGTGGAAATAGACAGATGGACGTGTGCTGAAAATCTGGACACCTGTCACAAACACAAATGTTAGCTTGACAAAAACTTGGGTGGATTTCAGAACTAAAGATTTTGCAAACTAGTAATTCTTGTTTGACTTCTCTGTTAAAACATCCTTGAAAACTTGCCAAGACAAACACAAATAAAATGTTTAAAGCAATAGAAAAGAGTCTGAGTTATGCTACAATATGGGAATAATTGCCATATTATATTGTACAATGTTACTGGAATAGACAAAGCAATAAAGAGAATAGGTACCTATTATTCATTCAGTATCAGAAATCAGAAAAAAAGTAATTATAAAGTTAAGAAAAAGAAGATACACTGCATTGCATTTCTTTCACCGTAGGTTGGAAATACAAAGCTGCCATTTATTTGGATCCAATCCATTAAAAAGAAGAAGAAAAGAAAAAGGAGGAGGAGGAGGAGGAGGAAGAGGAGGAGGAGAAGGAGGAGAATGGATTTCAGATTTACCAGAATAATTTCTAATCTCAACTTTTCTTTTGGGGCATCTATTACAAAAATACTAATGCTAATCTCTATCATGTCAGTGACTAGAAGAAAATGTATGGTTGTGTATTATAACAATAAATGGAGACTAAAAGATTCTAGAAGCTGTAAACCTCATATAATTCTGCTGCCTATACCTGGTCTATACAGAGTAATTCCAAGAGCTTCTCAAAATCTGAGAAACAAGTCATGGAGCAGGAGACACCCACATCGTCCAAGTTTATAACTACACTAAATTAACCCTGGCTATATTCCCATTGTGGGCTGCATACTGAAGTGGGGAGATAGTTTTAGGTAAGAAAAGAGAATTCTCTCAGAGAGGGACATGGTCAGATAGAGATGAAGGGCTGTCTATGAAGCTGGAGAGATTTATATTCTGTCATAAATAAGTAAGAAGGAAAGTTGCTGGAAGCTAATTCCAGCAGGGCATAATAAAATGCAAGAAGTCCTCAAAAGGTTTGTGGGCTTCTATATTCAGCAGGGCTGAATACATATTATTGCCTGCTGGGATGGCTGAAGGCATTTCCCCAAACCTAAACATCTGCATATATTATTGCCTGCTACTGGAACAGCCAAAGGCAGTTTCCCCCACACTGACAATGCCTACTGTATACCAAACCTTACCTTTTGATATGTATATCTGCTTTGCTTTAGGGCAGTTTGTGTTAATAAAAATCTAGGGGTCCGGGGATTCAGAGAGAACTTGGTTACTGAATCTAGGTCTCCTCTGGCTCCCCAAAATGCCTTCCAAATTTATATTTCATGTCTAGTCTCTTTATTAATTCACATGCAGCCCCTTCTCCAGATTCCTGAACCCTTCTAGATGCTGAGAATGACCCTGGCAGAAAGTAAGCCAGAGACCCTTTTTTCTAGTCAATAAAACCTTTTTAAAATAGAAAGGGATACTAGTTTCAGGACTTTTAAACAAAGGTTTTCTCTTAATTTTCTTACTATAAGAAATCAAATAAAGTAATAGAAAGTTGTTTTTTATTGTCAGTAAAATAATAGCCTATGATATCCCTGTAAATAAGAATTCATTATAATGTAAAACAGATTGAAAAGACAAAAGAAATTCCCGAAAAGAAATGCAAAAAAACAATAATAAGTAAAATCCAACAGAATCTAAATTTTAGTAGCAGGTTTGACTTCTATATTAAAAATCAAAGACAGCAAACTTGAGAATAGAAAAAATGTAATCCACATTTCAAAAATAAAATAAAAGACATTTTTGACATTTAATAGAAAATGATGTTAATGTAAAAAAACCCATTGAAACCTGTAAAGAATTTTTTGTGAGTTTATTTGAGCCAAACTGTTGACATATGCTGGGAAGCAGAACCTCAACGAATTGAGATAGTGCTTCAGAGAATGGCGGGGTTACATTTGTATTTATACATTTGCAATCAAAGGAGGGACGTAGGTGAGTTAAGTGAAATTCATTGGTGATAGATTAAGGAGGAGGGATAAAGCAAAGCAGGGAAACCCCTGGGATTGGATAAAAAGTAAAATGATGGACACATACTTAGGTGGGTGCAGGATCAATTAACATGATAATGAAGGAATTTGTGGTATCTGTCCTGGCTCCCAGCACATTTGGTTGTGCCCCAGGGGCTCCAGAAAAAGGGAAGTTACAAGTTACCCAGACATCTCAGGGGTATGTTATCTTAGAGGCAAAAAGGCAAATGGGCCGAAACCGGTTTGGCTCAGTCGATAGAGCATTGGCCTGCGGACTGAAAGGTCCCAGGTTCAATTTCGGTCAAGGGCATGTACCTGGGTTGCGGGCACATCCCCAGTGGGAGATGTGCAGGAGGCAGTTGATCGATGTTTCTAACTCTCTATCTCTCTCCCTTCCCCTCTGTAAAAAATCAATAAAATATGTTAAAAAAATTATTTTTTTAAAAAAAGGCAAATGGGCTCAGTAAGGATCAAAGTTGATCTTGTCAGTGAAGATACTGGCCTAGGACATAACTGCCCACCATAACTGCTTTTAGTTAAAGTTTAATTTCAGACCCTCCTTTGTGGTTACTTTAGGTCTCTGAGTTTGCAAGACTGCCATGCAGGCCTCCCCTGAGCTTGTCAGGTCAGCATGTGGCCCCTTTCGTCCACAATGACATAGTACTCAAAATTATGAGTGGTGATAATTGATATGTGCACAAAAAATAGAGATCTAATTCTCAAGTAGGAGGCATCTATATATATAAAAAGCCAGCTACCAGCACGCCATAATGACCAGTTGCTATGACACCACTGTGGCCAGCGAACCTGCCCGATCAGGGGGTGGGGCCAGCCGGACAACCTCCCGCGGCACCTCCCCCCAGTCAGCCCCGCCCCTGATTGGCCTGCCCCACCTTGATTGTCCCGCAGCCCCTCCCCCTGGCCAGCCCTGCCCCTGATTGTCCCCCACTCCAATAGGGGGCAAGGTAGGCTGGCCAATCTCCTGCAACCCCTCCCCCTCCCCAGCTGCACCCCAGGTCAGCCCCCCCTCCCTGATCAGGGTCAGGGCTGGCCAGCCAACTGACTGCAGCCCCGCCCCCTGGCAGGCACCACCACTGATGGGCCCCCACCACCTCAATTAGCCCGCAGCCTCTCCCCCCAGTCAGCTCTGCCCATGATTGACCCCCCACTCCAATCAGGGTCAGGGCTGGCTGGCCAACCACCCATGGCCCCTCCCCTAGGCCACTGGCCCCCATCAGACCCCCCACCCCATTCAGGAGTGGGGCCGGCTGGCTCACTGCCCACAGCCCCTCCCAACAGCTGGCCCCATCCCCAATCTGTCCCCACCACCCCAATTGGCCCACAGCCCCTCCTCCCAGCCAGGTCCACATCTGGTCGACCCCCCCACACCAATCAGGGGAAGGGCTGGCCAGCCAACCTCCCATGGTCCCCCCCAGATGCTGACCCCCAATTGCCCCCCACCCCAATTGGGGATGGGGCCCGCTGGCCAATTGCCTTCGGCCCCTCCCCCCAGCTGGCCCAGCCCTGATCTGGCCCCAATTGGGGCAGCCCACTGGCCAACCTTCTGCCATTCTTCCTGCGGGCAGGCCCAGCCTCGATCTGCCCTGATTGGGGCCCGGCCAGCCAGACCCCACCCATGCATGAATTTGTGCATTGGGCCTCCAGTTTATCTATAATAACCTTGAACAAATAGTGGAAAAGTCATTATCAAAAATTTTCTTGGAGAAAAATAAATACTTGAGCTGTAAAGGTAGACACAATGCAAAGGAAAATTATTTAAAATTCAAATGACAAAAAAGTCAAAATTTCATCATCTAAATTACTCTCATACATTTGTCTTAAAGTAATCACTGAAATCCCTCTGTAACAAAAAATATCAAAGCAAGAGAATAACTTAGAAAATTTATAGTTTTGAAATATTATAGAACATAATAGTTCAGAAAGATTATAGCATCAATAAAGTAAAAAAATAAAACCAAAAAAAAACAAGTTTATTTGTCAAGTAAGTGCAAAGTAAGCCAAAATTGAAATAGGACTTTTATCAGTAATATTGTAGACCAAGCATGTCAAACTCATGGCCTGTGGGCTGCATGTGTCCCATGGATATTTTTGTGGCCCAGCCAATATAATGGTATCTAAGAAATAGTTTAATAAAAATTTTGTAACTTAATTTTTACAATATCCTGATATACATAATCATTAATAACAAACTACAATGTTCACTAATGACTGATTACTATAATCTTGCTGCATTCATTTCCCTTATGCTCCTTATGCGCAGGTGCACCATTTCTCTCCATTTATACTAGCAGTGAATATTTTAGCTGCCAATTGCTACGTCATTAGTCTTGGACTAATTTGTTTGGTGTGTGCAACAGGAAATATTTCACTTTCAGAGAACAAGAAAAATAGGTTTATTTGTGTTACGCTTATTAATTTGTGCAGTTATTCAGTGTCTGGTAAGTTATTCAGTGTCTTAATGTTCAAGAAAAATTAATTTTTATTAAAATGTTCTATTATTTATGTAAACATATACTCATTTATTTCAGCCCTTTGTATTCAGCATGTCTCTATCAAAATAAACCTATGTTTCCATGAAAATTGAAGCATTTGTTTTTTTGCGGCCCACTGAACATAAACCTTGTTTATTTGGCCCGTGTTAACCTTTGAGTTTGACATGCTTGTTGTAGACCATACAACAGCAAGATGCCTTTCACCTGTATGCAGTGGTGCATGCAGTGTCCTGGATTGGGAGAGGGATGTCCAACCGCCGGTTTAGGCCCAGCATCCCCCGAGGGTTCCTGGATTGCAAGAGGATGCAGGCTGGGCTGAAGGACTCTCCCCCACCCCGCCCCTGCACGATTTTCATGCACCAGGCCTCTGATATATCCATATCAAAGAGAGAGAGTTTTGTAGGCAAAAGGGCCACTTGAGAAAAGCTGTGCCTTCTGACCAAAGTCCACATGACACAGCAACTAGGGTAATCCTGCAGGGAAAGAACAGGGGGGATAAATCAGGTTTTACTATTTTTTCAGCATGTTTCTATAAGCCTATTTATAGTGTAACCCATAGGTCTATGTGCTTTAAGTTCAGCAGGATAGAAAGCTTTGCAAGAGATTCAGTCTGGCTAGTGCTCTGACACTGGGCAATTGATACTGCAGATCCGATGGTAGACTAAGTGCCTCTGACAAATAGGAATGCATTAGGAAGGTCTCTGTAGATGAAATATAAGGTATAACCTAAGGATTAGATTGTATAAGCCATCTGATGTAGAGATTTGTTTTATTTGTTTGTTGGTTGAAATGCGTATCTGTATTAACATTTGTGCCTTGCACGGACTGAGTGTTTTAGCATGGACCCTCCATATGGCCACACAACCTAAATGTCCATCTTGAATTCTAAATGTCTGAGCCATCAAGCCATACATTTCAGGTATTAGCAGCACCCTACTGTCAAGTTAAAATTGGAAATAAGAGAGTCTACAAGGCCACAGGTATTGGAGGTATAACTAAATTTACAAAAAAAAAGTGTCCCATATGTTCATGGAACATCAACCCATATTGTTTTATGAAGCTTGGCTATGATTGCTTGACTGAAGAAAAAAATAAAGTCAGATCTAGTTTACAGATGGTGCTAATAAGCATGCTGGCACCAAGGTGGACAAATGCAAGAAAATCCTCCCAGTTTGGTTGTTGACTTTATTTGGAGAGAAGGATGAGCAGAAGTATAAACCTACATTAACTCATGAAATGTGGCTAATAGTTTGATGAAGGGTCAAGGACTTTGAAGGAGAAAGATTGGAAATTTGATAATAAGATCTGGGAAGAACTATGTGAATAGACTCCCCACCCCACCACCCATTTGGCTTTGTCCACATACAGTACTATATTTATTCCTTTTATTCCCCTAATATAGGTAGTCGTCAGTTTTTCTGACTAAACTGAGACTGACACGCCATGCATGCCTAATGTACTAGAGACATAGTCAAGCATTAAGATTCTCATGTATAGCTAAATTTATTATTGAAAATTTTTGTGTCACACATTCATAAATTACAAAATCAATTACTGTACTTACACATTTTCCACAGAAAATAATGTAAGTCACCATTTAATTTAAATTAAATTTTTTGCTCTTGGATCCCAAGTTTCACATGTGCTTCTTCCTGTAGCCCCTCCACTGAAAATGAGGGGAACCTGGGAGTGGCTGAGTACCTAGAAACAGCTTAATGATACGTATATTTTAATTTGAGAGCAATCTTTAATAATTATTCTTTTCTTCTGTGTTAAGGCTCAAATTTTGGTATGCATGGATATGTATGGCTTAATGGGCAAGAATGGGCAAATGTGTGGGGCTTTAGGTTTTGACAGTTTTTATTCCTAGAAATGTTATGTCAGGAAACAGTCCACTTAAAGAGATTCCAGTCCTTCAAAGCGAAGGCAAAGCAGTGGAAACAATAGCAACACACACTGCTGAGGAATAGCTATAAAATGAGAGCAAGATGAGTTGGATAATTTAGCGTGTCTAGAAAGTGTGCAAAATGCATCTTAACTAGTGGCTCAGTGAGGACATTATCTGATACAGCTTCTCTCCTACTAGAGTCATTATCTTCCCACATATAAACCCTCTTCGTTCTTCCAAATCTGCCACCATAGCATTGATACAAGTTAATAAAGTTCATTTACTTGAAACATATTGCTTTCTTTTAACGTAATCCAATAAAAAATATTTTGCAAAAATGTTAGGAAGCATCCAGGCAAGAGTAAAAGTAGGAATTCTTGCATATTTCAGTGGAGAACCTCTCATCTGCCTGACTCCTAGGTTTGCCTACCAAATCTGGGAATAGCTCAGAGGTAATTCAGCAGCCTGGGAGACCAATCTAGCCAGAATGAATTCTAAAGGTACTAAATCTATTGACTGTCCTTCAGATCTGTATTTACGGGTTCCCTTTGAAACCAATTGTTTTTAAATGGGTAAGCATAAGTCTATTTATATGGACGTTTTGGCTGACTTTAACCAATTTATTGTTAGACCAACGTAAGTCATTAACCCAGTTGTAACAGGTGTATAAAAATATAGTAAAATAAAGATTCATGGAGATTAGAGATGACTTAAGAAATTTCCATATTGCTTCGTGTTATCAATGCATGAACAATCTGCAGAATTTGATTTTATCCAGGAAAATCAACAATCATAAATCAATAATGAGCTTCCAGCCAAGCTTATGTGGCTCAGTGACTGAGCACTGACCCATGCACCAAGAGGTCGTTGATTTGATTCAGGTCAGGGCACATGCCCAGGTTGTGGGCTGGATTCCCCATCTGTGTGCAGGAGACAGCTGATCAATATATATCTGGTGTTGTTTCTCTCTCATCAATGTTTCTATCTTTTTCTCTCCTTCTCCCTTTCTCTCTCTCTCTAAAATCTCTCTCTCTTTCTCTAAAATCAATATAAACATTAAAAAATAGATAAAATATAATGAGCTCCCAAGAACAGAATTATTTGAAACATTTCCACTATCACAATCTGATATTTATTTTCATGCAACCCCCTTAAAAATTCACTAGAGAATTCAAATGTATGAAACATTCATCCACCTTAGGCAAACTCAACTTCTAAACTGAAATAACCTGAAAGTTCTATATCTTCTAGCACAATTCTGAGCAAACTTCAAAATGATCATTTGTATGCTGGTGAAACACATTGCTATGAATGCTAGCCAGGATTATGAATAAGTAACAGAAGGGAATGGTCTTTCTGAGTGCTACTTGTTTCCTGAAGAAGTGATGTTAGAGAAAGTCCACAACTCAAAAAGTCTTCAGTTCAGGACTTTATTATTTATTGCTTATTTTTACAGATCCTATTAGTAACCAATGTATTTCTGCCCCATGCAATTTAGTTGGAACATGGATGGTGTATCCATTATGTATAATATTTATGTCAATAACAGTCAATTTCTAACTCCCAACTTCATTAGCCTGGGCTGCCCTCTTTAACTTTTGCCTATTCTTAACAAAGTAGTGTGATTAATGCTGTTATATAAAATATGAGTTGGATTATCTCAGACTCAAAAGGTTTTCCATCTAACTCGGATCATTATCTGGGTATCAAATAAGGACTCAAATTTAACATATTTAAAACTAAACTCTTTTATCTCAGCTCCCTTCCCCCCCTCCCCCGCACTGATTTGAAATATTGTATTTCCACAGTTTCAGCTGTTTGTTATTATTAGCAATTAATGTACACTTGTCATTTAATCTAAAACCTTGCAGTATTTTTTAGTGTTTTTTTTCTTTACTACACATTTCCCATTCGATTTGTCAGCAAATTTGGTGGACACTAGCTTCCAAATATATTCATAATTTGCTACCATTATTGGCACTTCATAAATCTGGTCCAAGTCGCCATCATCTCTCACCTGCATTGTGTTAGTGGCCTCCTAACCGGTCTTCTTACTTCAGCATTGCTCGCCTTCATTCTAGGCACAACACAACTTTAGAGATTCTGCCAAAATGTATGCTACTCTTTTTTACTAAACCCAGAAAAACTTCACATGTCACTTAGAGAAAAGCCAAACTCCATGCAAGTTCCAATGCAATCTTACCCATCTGACCCCCCACCTTGTTTCCTATTTGACCTCATTTCTTGATAGTTGACTCCCACTCTTGAGACATTCTCTCCTCTTTGCTGTTCCTTAGACATACCAGATACTCCGCTTCCCTCAGGCTTTTTCCTTCTTAAAATACTTCCTTTAAAAATTTGTTTCCTTCATTTAATCTTTACTCAAAATTTACTTTTGTGTGTGTGTGTGAAAACCTCTCTCCTCCATATTTAATATGAAATACTTCCTACCCTGGGATTCTTTATGAAACTTATCAAGCTTTCCATATCAGTTCTCTACAAGGCACTTACTACCTAACATTACACATATTTTACTTTTTCTGTGTTATTATCTCTCCCACTAGAATATAAGCAACATGAGAAGATAATATCTATTTCTTTTGTTAATATTATCTCCTTAGGGAGTAAAAGGGTGTCTTGCACACAATCGTGTTTAATAAATATCAATCAATGAATAAATGAATAAAGTACTTTTAAAAAATCATTGACTCAATGCAATTAAAATGTATTTCCTCTTTGACAATGATATCTATAAGTAAGAGCTATTGATATAGATACCATACTACCACACTAGAACCATTATCAGTATTTATAGAATTGATGTTGATTTTTTGTTTGTTTTTTAATTATTTTAATAAACCCTTACCATTAAGCAGTGCATCATCTTCAAAGCATTTCAGCAGCATAGACCATATGAAAAAGCCTAGAGAGGCTCCAGTGTAATTTACATATTCTTTCACTCAAAATGATCTGGGGTTTTAAAATCATTAAAAATATTCCTGCTTTCCCTCTTGGGAAGACTGTGGCAATTACACTATTTTTTAACTATAAAAATAACAGTAAATTCATATTCAAATTAGTTTACACATATTTGCATAAAAGAGACTTTCAAATAAATGCCATGACCAGCCATTGAAATGTTTACATTTAATTTAGGCCTTCATCATTAGATAGAATAAAAGGCTGCTAGTTATAAATGCACAAATTTTAAAAAAGAAAACTGTGTTACATCTAAACACAAGTTTGGATATTTTTAGAAGAAAGAATACTTGCACTTGGATGCAACAGAAAACTTTCTGTAGAGCAAAGATACAAGTCATAGACCTTAGGAGTTATGATAATAATTTTATTATTTAAAACCAAAAATAGGATTTTAATGTATCCTAATACAAGCTTAGCTCTGAATTGCTTAAGCTCTTATTAGCTGATAGAGCTTCTTGAGGAGAATCACACTGCCTATAGAAAGACAGCTTAAAACAGAGCAAAAAATAACCCATTTTGTTAAATTCATTGATTCATTTTACTTTGTAAACAATGTCTTGAAGCAGGCATTGGGACTACTTGAATGTTGCCTCTGGGAGACACCTACTGCCTACCACTGTTGAAAAATGTCCTCATCAGCTTTATAGATACCATGTTCTACTCATTTGTATTGGAATAAGTCATGCATTCTTTTTCTACGTGTGAATTTTTTTCTTTATTGATTAAGGTATTACATGTGTCCTTATCCCCCATTGCCCCCTCACACCCCACTCATGCCCTCACCCCCCTGGTGTCTGTGTCTGTTGGTTAGGCCTATATGCTTGCATATAAGTCCTTTGGTTGATCTCTCCCCCTTACCCCCACCCTCCCCTACCTTCCCTCTGAGGTTTGATGGTCTGATCGATGCTTCTCTGTCTCTGGATCTGTTTTTGTTCATCAGTTTATGTTGTTCATTATATTCCACAAACGAGTGAGATCATGTGATATTTATCTTTCTCTGACTGGCTTATTTCGCTTAGCATAATGCTCTCCAGTTCCATCCATTATGTTGCAAATGGCAATAATTCTTTCTTTTTTACCATAGTATAGTAGTCCATCGTGTAGATGTACCACAGCTTTTTAATCCACTCATCTGCTGATGGGCATTTAGGCTGTTTCCAAATCTTAGTTATGGTGAATTGTGCTGTTATGAACATAGGGATGCATATATCCTTTCTGATTGGTGTTTCTGGTTTCTTGGGATATATTCCTAGAAGTGGGATCACTGGGTCAAATGGGAGTTCCATTTTTAGTTTTTTGAGGAAACTCCATACTGTTCTCCTCAGTGGTTGCACCAGTCTGCATTCCCATCAGCAGTTCACGAGGGTTCCTTTTTCTCCGCATCCTTGCCAGCACTTGTCGTTTGTTGCTTCTTTATCTTATAATGAGACAGAAATTAGCAGATTTGAACCTAAGCTTTTCTTAATAATGTATTCTGGCTCTCATAAACTAAGAGCAAAAGCTTATCTAAATCTTGGATGAAACCAGGAATTTGGAAAATACCAGTAAGTGGGAAAATACAGTTGCATTGTCTCCTGTCACCTCAAAATTGCAGATTGACATCTCTGCTTTTTTATTCATAGGATATTATTATTATTATTATTATTATATAATGCTAGTCATCAAATAGTGAGTGGGAACCATGGATCACAATTCTGAATTTCAGAGAGAAAGAATATAATTACTTCACTTGAATAATAGTGTGTCCAATATGGCCCAATTGGCTTAGGGCAGAGAAGAAAAGTTTATAAAATTTACACATGCATGTCAGGAGCTTATCTCTTATAGATCTGAAGACATATCTCATAGAATGGAAATTTGATAAATGAGGTTGGAGTGCTGTATCACTATTATGAAATTACAAACCTTTTTTTTTAGCATTTTGACATTAAAATGCTGTAATTCAAAAAAGGATACATTAGAAATAAAACTTGACATGTTGAATTTTGTATGCTCTTCTATTCTGTATGTAGCATAAACTAGCATTTTTTAAATCTCTAGGCCTATGAATTGTGAATTTTAAAACACTGGCATCAATAGTCCCAACTTCAATAGAAAAGAAGCCAGACAAAAATGCAAAACATCTTCATAGACAAGAATGGGGATTATGTGCTCTAGTGGTCTACTCAGGAAACTTAGCTCCAGTTTCATTAGTTGTGCTCCCATGGACCTGTTACAAAACTTTGTTGTTGTTTTTCCCCTCAGATATTTTCTCTGTAAAAAGCATAAAAAACTAGTTCCTAAGTGCATAGTTTCTTTTTGGAAAATTAACTCATGAAATGCAGCACCTTAGTGGATTTCTGTAATGTAAATAGCTTATATGTACTTGGTAAATAAGAGATGATGTTTATATAAAATTTATTTTTGTTCATCCAGATAAAAGCAGATATACTCAAAGTGAAATACATAACAGGAAACAACAGATCATAACACAATACAGTGTTGTACATGATGCCCAATTACCTCATGCTTTTCTTTATTGTTTAGTTTGACACCACATTCACTTCTGGATATTCTTATTTCACAGTCCCACAAGATTTGGACACTTCTCACATCTCCATAACTAAATAACCATGGTACTTCCTAATACCGTTATTTTAAATCCCTCCCTTTTTTACTTATTGTAATGTAAAGTACTACATTTTGCTGCTTGTTAGGAATGTAATCTTTCATTATATGCACTATTATAATTCTTAGGGTTAGAATTATTGTCATTGAATCTCTGATTACAAAACTACACATGATTAGATTTCTCTGCTTTTCACCTTATATTTAATGCATGATTTTGAAGAATCTGAGGTTTTGTTGCAAGTCACAAATCATATTAAAGAGAGATAGAGCCTGGAACTTAGAGAACACTCAAGTAATATTAGTTATTGTTATTATTTTGGTGTTGTTTTTTTCAAAGGCTAGTTCTAAATCAAAAGGAGAAACAAACAAAATACTGATCTAGTCAATAAAGATGAGCCAATGGCTCTTTAAGGTAAAGGCCTTTGTATGTGTTGTGAGTACAAAGATACATGGGATATTGTTTGTAGGAATGTCACAAATATAATCAGATATCATTATATTAAATGACGTTTTAGGAGTGACAATAAACTTTACAGGACAAAATGATGTGGATGCATTTATTCTAATAAGAAGAGAGACCAGGTGATGCACTTTGAGGAGCAGGGAACATGGGCCAGACCAGCAGAGGGTCTGCATTTGAAGGCTGAGAAGACAGGATGTGTTGCCATATGAAACATAGGAAACCCAGTTAAATGTGCATTTCTGATAAACAACAAATAGATTTTAGTATAAATATGTCATATTCAATATTTGGGACATATTTACACAAAAATATATCGGTTATTTATTACAAATTAAAATTGGCTTGCGGTCCTGGAATATTATTTGCTAACTATGGCAACCTGAGAGGACATTCAGAAAGAGGAAATATATTTTCAAGGGAAATGAATTTTAAAACAAAATAGGCAGTTTAGATGATCTAAAGAAGTTTAATGTAAGCGACAGAAGAAATTTCTTATATGTAGCAATTAAATACCTCATTATTGTGCTAATTGACTCTTAATGATTCCCAAATAAAAAAAAAAGCCAGTAATTTATTTTTAGCATATTTCCAATACATTTAGAAAACAGAGCGATGAAAAATTCCACAAGAAAACAGAAAAGTTGTGAAGCATTCAGTGCTATTTTCTGTCTACAGTGGTTTATATAATCTCCAAATAAGCCTCAAGGTCTGAAGTCTGAAGAGTGTACCACAGTGAATGTCGTTCATGCAATGTATCCACAGGTTGTTGTTTCTACTCAGTCTTTATTTGCCCTATATGACTTGAAGTGATGTGTCAACTTGGCTAGGCTTTCATGCCCAGTTGTTTGCTCAAACAATAGCCTAAATGTTGCCATGAAGATATTTTGTGGGCATGAGTCACATTCATAATCAGATGATTTTAGTAAAGATTATCCTCATAGAGTAAAAGGAATGCTTCCCCAAGGCTGTGACATAGAAATCCAGCCTTAGTTTCCAATATTCTAGCCTGCCCTACATATTTCAGATTCAGGACTACAAATAGTCAAGTATAAGCTGATATTCTATGCTAAAGTACAGCATAGAAAGCGAAATTATAACAAAGTCAAGAATTACATTATATTAATTGGAAAATTAATTGGCAAGCATAGAGGTATTCCGCTATAAATGATTTGCTTAGTGAATGTGTTTATGTTTACTTAGATTTAAATGTTTTAATTCATTTTTTAAATCAGAGCCCAAAATATTTATCCCTATAATAATGCTTATTATTATTTAACATGTTGATTTTTCTGTGTGTTCATGTGTGTGTCTAACTTATAAATGACATCTTATGCTAAACACTTTCAACATATTTCTTAAGTGAATGTCATCAAGTACAATTTATATATTTTTTCTACATTCTGGAAAGTTTTAATTATATTGAAAAGTTACTGAAAGGATTTTAGAGATAGGAGAGGCAGTTTTAGGGAACGGGGATATATAGGGGAGGAATGCATACGTGATGGGCAGAGACAGCTCCAAGCCACCAGATTGTTTATTTTATATACACAGAGGACTAAGGGATATTACAAGATGAGGAGGGCACTGGGTGAGCTTTTAATCTTTAAAACTGATCCTATGCAGGGAAAGCACAAAGAGAGCAGCATTTTAAAGAAATTATCCAAGCAACAATAACCCTGCTCTCCTTAGTAAAAAGTGTGAGTTAAAAAAATTATAAGACATAAAACAGGCACTTATATTGTTTACATCTATTTTTATATACTTAATGTATATTTGATATAATTACATAAGTATATGGCTTCTTTTAATATTTTAATTAAATATTTAAAAAGCCAAAATATATCAAGATGTACATGTTTTAACTTATTATCTTGTTACTACACCTAACATTTATTCTCATAAAATAATTCATTATATAAATACTAGAAGCCTGGTGCACAAATTTGTGCATGGGTGGGGTCTGGCCGGCCCTGACTGGCAGGGGGGGAGGAGACACAAGATGTTGGCTGGCTGGCCCCAACCCCAAATGGGATGGGGGGGCCTATTGGGGTGGGGCTGGCTGGGGGGAGGAGCCACGGGTGGTTGGCGGGATGGCCCTGCCCCCTGGTTGAACTCCAAACTCCCAGTTGTGGGGACAATTTGCATATTACCCTTTTATTATATAGGATATATTTGAAAAAAGAGATAAATATTTACATCAACATCTATAAAAAGAAAAAGAAAAAGGTAATAAAAAGCAAATGAAAGAATAAAAAAGATGAAAGAAATAAAAGGAGGAAAGAAGAAAGGAACAGAAGAGGAAGAAACAATCAAAGAATTAGCCCAAAATGACCAATATAGAGAAACTAGAGGCTCGGTGCATGAAATTTGTTCACGGGAGGGAGGTGTTCATCCAATCCAGGACCTTCCAGGGGATGTCCAACTCCCAGCAGTCAGACATCCCTCTCACAATCCAGGACCGCTGGCTCCTAACCGCTCACCTGCCTGCCTGCCTGATTACCCCTACCCCTCTGCCTGCCAGCCTGATCGCCCCTAATTGCCCTCTCCTACCAGCCTGATCACTCCTAACTACTCTCCTCTGCCAGCCTGATCACCCCTAACTGCCTCTGCCTCAGCCCCCACCACCGTGGCTTTTTCTGGAAGGAAGACAGGACAACCGGAAGATGTCCAGTCAACCCAGTCTAATTAGCATATTACCCTTTTATCAGTAAAGATGTTTGTGTGTTCTCCAGCAGATTTGTTAGCTCAAATAATATGAAGTCATTCAGATGAATGTTTTGAAATTCATGAACACTCAGAAAATAAATTCAAGTTAAAGTAGAAGATTTCTAATGGACATATAGATTAGACAGTTTATCTTTGGGAGTGATAAGAGTACACTATACTCTTATGGTATATTGAAATATGGTATTTTGAAAATTATGTTATAGTAGGTGGTGATATTCTGGGTATCTAAAATAAATTTTATTTTGCTATATTTTAATATGGGGAAAAGTAATAATGGCAATAATATGAAAAGAATTGATGAGAATAGTTTCACCATAAGGAAAAACTATTAAAGAAATAAATTCAGTTTGCTGGTTCGGTGGATTAGGAGCTGAATTCTTAAATGAAAATTCTCTTACAATTTTATATATTTGTATCAACATATTATATTACATTAAAATGCAACGTATTTAAGTTTTAAAGTCATTTTTATATTACAATGAAATTCACATTTTATCAATGTAAAAGAGAAAATGTAAAAATTGAAGTTTTCCTACAATACATCTAGATACTATATCCCAGAGGCAACAGAGTATTTTGACATTCCTATAGTTAAATATGTATGTCTAGATATAGAAATTTTAAAATATGAATAAAGAAGATGCGGGGATTATCTAAAGAACATACGTGCACATCAGATGAACATGGACAATAATGTGGGGAGGGCTAGGGAGGTAGAGGTAGGTGGAGGATGGCAAAGGGGGAGGGAAGGGAGCCACCTACAATAAAGTCAACATTAAACATTTTTTAAAGCACATGAAAACACTATTTTACTGAAAAATAAAACTAAATAAAATATGAATGTTATATACATATTTTATATATTAAAGGGTATTATATACTGGCATTAATACTTAGTTTTCTATGACTTTTTATAAAAAACTGGACCTGAGCATATAGTTCAATGAATTTTCACAAAGTGAACAGCTATGAAATTAGGAACCAGATAAAGAAAGAGATATAACCAACAAGTAGCCTTCTCATCATGTCCTTAAAGTTACAACTACCACCTCCTCCTACACAACCAATATTTCAACTTCTTACAGTATATATTAACTTTGTCTTGTATTTACATAAATGGACTTATATGAAGTACACATTTGTATCTGGCTGCTTTGAGTCATCTTTATGTTTGTGATATACATGCATACTGTTGCATGTAGTTATAGATCATTCATTCTGATTATTTTACAATATTTCAGCAAGTGACTATATAGCAATTTATGTACCCTATGGTGTTGATATGAACATTCATATACCTGTCATTAGAGAATATATATAACTGTTCTGTAGGCTCTGTACCCAGGAATGGGAATTCTGATTAATAGGGTTTGCATATGTTAAGCTTTAGTAAGTAATGTAAAACATTCTCCCTAAATGAATGTTTTACCACTTTACTCTCTTCATTTGTATATGAGAGATTTAGTAGCAGCACAGTTTTGCTTTGTACATGTTTTATCTTTTTAAAATTCTGGGCTTTCTAGTGGGTGTGTGGTGGTGCATAAGAAATGTATACATACTTTAACAGCTGATAGGTCAATTTTGAAAAATGAAATGCATTTTAATAAATACTGTCTTTATAATTATCCAAAGTTTGTATATATATTTTTGGGATATCATATATCTCTCTATATATATATCTATATATCTATATATCTATATATCTATATATCTATATATAGAGAAAGATATAGTTATCTCTCTCTCTCTCTCTCTCTCTCTCTCTCTCTCTGTCTCTCTCTATCCTATCTAATAAAAGAGAAACATGGTAATTAGCCGTATGGCCGCTACCCTTCCCATTGGCTAATCAGTGAGATATACAAATTAACTGCCAACCAAGATGGCGGCCGGCAGCCAGGCAGCTGACGCGAACAGGGAGGCTTGCTTGCTTCAGTGACGGAGGAAGCAAAGCTTCCCCGCCTGCCTTGCAGGCCTCTCAGCTGCACTCTAAGCAACATTGTAACAAATATAGAAGCTAAACAAAACCCTGGGCTTCAGCCAGCAGGACCGCAACATTGTTTCAAATACAGAAGGTAAACAAAGGCCAGAAACCTGCTTTCAGCAGCGGAGGTCTCATAGCTGGAGCCGAGCCTCAGAGCTAAAGCTGGCCCAGAATAAAAAAAAAAAGGAAAAAAGAACAGGTTTGGAGCTTCAGGCACCCGCCAGCCTGAAAATGGCCCTCAGCCCCTCACCTAGGCTGGCCAGGCACCCCAGTGGGGATCCCCACCCTAAAGGGGGTGTGACCAGATGCAAACAGCCATCATCCCCTCACCCGGGCTGACCAGGCACCCCAGCGGGATCCCCACCCTGATCCAGGACACCCTTCAGGGCAAACCAGCCGGCCCCCACCCATGCACCAGGCTTCTATCCTATATAGTAAAAGGGTAATATGCCTCCCAGCACTGGGATCAGCAGAGCAGCGAGGCCTCCTGGCACCGGGATCAGCATGACAGGGGGCAGCGACCAAACCCCCTGATCCCTGCTCTGTTCGTGACAGGGGGGAGCTCCCCAACCGCCTGATCGCCCTGCGGCTCTGTGTGTGACAGGGTGCGGCATCCCAACCATCCCCCCCATCGGCCCTGCCCTGAGTGTGACAGTGGCGGCGCCCCAACCCCCTGATCTGCCCTGCCCTGAGTGTGACAGTGGCGGCGACCCAACCCCCTGATCCACCCTGCTTTGTGTGTGACAGGGGGCAGTGCCCCAACTCCCCTATCGGCCCTGCTCTGTGCGTGACAGGGGGTGGCACTGCAACCTCCCTATCGACCCTGCTCTGTGCGTGACTAGGGGTGGGTGCTCCAACCCCCCAATCAGCCCTACCCTGAGCGTGACTAGGGG
>NW_005871207.1:27088-43707 GCF_000147115.1 Myotis lucifugus | reverse complement strand
CCCCGGAAAAAAAAGAGGCGGCGGGGCCCTGCATCAGCAGCTCCTCAAAACTCTTGGGATCAGGCCACAATATAGCCTCAAGAAAAGAGAACAGCTGTTAGGGGGGGCTTTTCTTGTTTTTCCCAGAAAGAAACAATGGCCTCCTGGGAGGGAGAGCTTTTTGTTGTTGACTAGAAAAAGAAAACCGCCCAATCAGAACCTAATCGGGGTGAACTGCAAAGGCAGAACCTAAGGTGGGGGCTGAGGAGGGGTTTAAGGCAACAGCTGTTTGGTGTAAGGTGTAAGAAAGCGGTAATATGCTAATTAAACCCAGATCGACTGTCCATCTTCTGGATGTCTGACTTCCTTTTGGACAAAGCCATGGTGGTGGGGGCCAAGGCAGAGGCAGTTAGGGGTGATCAGGCTGACAGAGGAAGTCAGTTGGGGGCAAGATCAGGCTGGCAGGGGGTTAGGGGTAATCAGGCCTGCAGGGGAGGGCAGTTGGGGGTGACCAGGCTGGCAGGAGAGAGTAGTTGGGGAGATCAGGCAGGCAGGGGTGAGCAGGTAGGGGTGATCACTCAGGCAAGCAGAGGTGGTTAGGGGCAATAAGGCAGGCAGACAGAGAGGTTAGGGACAATCAGGCAGGCAGGCAGGTGAGCGGTTAGCTGCCAGCGGTCCCAGATTGAGAAAGGGATGTCACAGCAAAGTTGAGAGGAAGGTATAGAGATTTCCCAAATGTTCCTTGCCCCAACTCATGCATGGCTACCCCCTTAATCAATATCTCCTACCAGAGTGATACATTTGTTATAATAAATGAACCTACATTGACACATCATTATCACTCAAGTCCATATCTTACATTAGGTTTGTTCTTGCTCTTGTACATTCTATGAGCTTGGAAAAATGTAAAATAATACATATCCACAATTTTAGTATCATACAGAAAACCTTCAGTACCCTAAATCCCTTTGTGCTCTGCCTGTCATTCCTCTTTATAATCAGGACATCACTGATCTTTTTATTGACTCTACTAGTGGCCTGGTGCACATATTCATGAACCGGTGGGGTCCCTCGGCCTGGCCTGCACCCTCTCACAATCCGGGACCCCTTGGGGGATGTTGGGTAGCCGGTTTTGGCCTGATCCCCACAGGCCCAATTCAGACAGGAGGGAGCCCAATCCTATGTGTTGAGCATCTGTCCCCTGGTGGTCAGTGCGAGTCATAGCAACTGGTCGACTGGTTGTTCAGTTGTTCAGTCACTTAGGCTTTTAATATATAGATAGCTTTGTCTTTTCTGGAAAGTCATATTATTGGACTCATACAGTATATAGCCTTTTCAAATTGGCTACTTTCACATAGTAATATGCATTAAAATTTCTTTCATATATTTCATCGCTTGATAGCTCCTTTCCACTTTTTGGATGTACCATAGTTTGTTTACTCATTCACTTACTGGAGAACATCTTGGTTGCTTCAAAGTTTTAACAATTTTTTGATAAAGTAAATATATATATATATCCATGTTCAGGTTTTTGTCTACAAATAAGTTTTCAACTGATGTGGGTAAATGCCAAGGAGTGTGATTGCTGGATTGTATAAAAATATGCTTAATGTTGTAAGAAACCACCAAACTGTGTTTTGAACTGGCAATACCATTTTTCATTTCCACCAGCAATGTGTGAGTGATCCTTTTACTCCACATCCTTGCCAGCATGTGGTGTTTTCAATGTTCTGGATTTTGACATTTGTGATAGGTTTGTGGTAATTTTTCATTGTTATTTTAATTTGCATTTTGCTAATGACATATGATGTGAGTCATCTTCATCTGATTAGCTGCCATCTGTATATCTTCTTTGATAAGGTGTCTGTTAATGTCTTTAGCCCATATTTTAATCGAGTTGTAGGCTTCCTCATTATAGAATTTTAAGTTCTAATAGGTTTAGAGAAGTTAAGACTAGAGGAAAGGCTTCTTTGATAAAATGAAAGAAATTTAACACTAGCTGCCACAAGACTTGAAAAGAGAACTAAGCAGAAGTTGTGCTGTTAATGACCTAGAAAATAAGTTTCAGAAATTAATTTTTTACTGTAAAATAAATGGAAAGGCATTGAATGGTTTTAAATTGGGAGTGACATGATCACATTTGCATTTTGGGAAGAATTACTTTGAAGTGAGACTGAAATTACATGGTTTTACAATTAGAACAATTAGCTTAAAGTAAAACCATTATGAAGTTTATTATAATTCATTTGAAAGTATATTTTTACTTTCAAATCTTTTCCCTTAAAATATTGAAACTACTGTTTATAGTTTTCTAGCATACAAATATCATCCTAAATAAAATTTCAAATCCTTACTGTGGTCTACAAGTCTATACATGATCTGTCACCATCATTCCAGTCATTATTTGAGTTCTGACTGTTTTTTCTTTGCTTTCCTCAGTTCCAGGCACCTGGGCTTCCTTTTCTTGCTTGAAACAAGTGATGCACATTACACTTTATGGTCTGCGTTTGTTAAACATTCTACCTGCTTTGCTATTCTACCCAATTTCCACTTGTCTAGCTTCTTCATTCTTTCACTTTTGCACAAATCTCATATTTAAACAAAGTCTTTTCTAAGTGTCATTGTTTAAAAAAAATCTCAATCACCCACAATGCCCATGTTCCTCTCTTCTTCATTTTTCTATGTTACTGTCAAATTATATCTGTATTCTTTAAATATAGCACTTCCAAGATACTCATTATAAATCATTTAACACAATTGTCCTTTCTTCAATAATCTTATCTTGAGCTCCATAATTATATACCTCAAATTGTGCATGTCAATAAAAATTTCTAATTAAATCCTAAATATCCTCTAAATTTTGCTGTTGCATAACTTCCAATTTGATTTAAGCCAGTACTTGCCCCACAAACTTCATTTTGTCAAATTAACCTTCTATTATTTGTTAAAATACTACAGTTATTAAAAAACAGAAATATATATTTATATTTGGTGATGCATAAAGATATCCAAAGTAAATTTTTGTCAGTAATTTAGTTATCAGAGTTAATATATATTTATAAACTTGATTTTTATAAACAAAATAATAAATGCAAATATGCTTTTATAAAATGTTAAAAAATACTTTTCATAGTTTATCCTCTGGGAAACTGGTGCCTATGAGAAAAGAACTTTTAGTTGTAGTTTTCATACCTGTAAACTGTTTGCTTTTCTACTATGCACATAGAATAATTTTACAACATGATATAGTATTAAAAAATAAGTAAATAGAAAAGATTTTTCATCTGAAATTTAATGTGAGGAGAGACATTTGACACTGCAGGTTTTTGGAGCTTCATGTTCACAAGGTGGCTTTCCCATTATCAACATTTCTCCACCAGAAAAGAAAGCATATTACATTGTTGCCATTTAGTATAAGGTATATCCCAAATCCCAATATATTTCTTCATTTTACATGGATCTTTATTATACAAAGTTTTATAAAAATAGAATAATCTTTAGTATAAAAAATAGAATAATCTTTAGTATAAAAAAGTGTCCAACCTTGCAAAATATATGGAATTACAAATGCTAAAGCTTCAGTATGTTACCTAGAAATTGAAATGATAAACACAGCACCATTTACTCTCCCACAGGACAAGATTAATTTCAATAGTGCTTCTGCTTTAAACACCATCAGTATGTGCAAGATTAATCATGTTTCAGTGAGATGTAGTATTGCAATGTTTGATACATATTAATGTCCTCACAGTTGTGGTTATTTATCTTCATATTTAAAAGTTGATGCACTCTTAGCATTGGTAATATGCAAAGTCATTGCTCTATGTATAAAATCTCCAATGATGCACAATGGAGCTATTATTTAATATGGGAACTACATCTTAGACTTATATTATCCTGTACTTATGTAACATCTTTAAATGCTTTACAAAAAATGAGGATTGTTAAAAATCTAACTTTATATATCTGATAAATGACAAACTCAAGAAAAGCAGAGGTACTAATGAGACTGAAAAATAACTTTTTCATTGCTGAAGAAGCTGTTAATATATTGAATTTGCAAATATCACCTACTGATCGACATTTGGGTTGCTTCCAAATCTTTCTAAATTTAAGTCTTTAAAACTTAAAATATAAATATTTTTGGTAGTCTAACCACATTTGGATAAAAGTAAAATTTTACTTCAATTCTTCCACCATTTTTTCTCTTCAATTACCATCTAATAATGAAATCTCCACACATATTTATTTCCAAGTCAGACCACACTTCTGAACTTCAAATTTATATAACTACTACATAATTGAATTATCCATTGAATGTCTTATAAATGCCTCAAACAAATGTACCCAAAAGAGTGAGAACTTGTAACCTGATCTTCTATTATCATTGTTCTTCTGTTAGTCCCAGTGGAAATCAGCGTCATTATTGCACAATATTTTTCTCAGACTAAAAATTTTAAGATTCATTCCAGATGACTCTTTTACATCAAATTTTAATTATAGAAAATAACGTTAGTCTTCCTCCCAAATTCCCCTTGAATCACCTACTTTTTTTTCATTACTATTAACATCAAGTTTACATCTTTCTTCGTTTGTGTGAAAGAAATATTCTCCTACCATTTGATCTATATCAATGCTTACTTATCTTTATCATCGCACTAAGAGTCCTCTTTCAGAAACGCAAAACTTGTCTTTCAACTTTGCTTAAATCTTACAGGGACTCAATGTTGATTTTAGAAGATATTTCAAAATCATTAAAATATTCTATAGGATTTTTAAATTGCCAGGATTTTGCTTAACTTTACAGCCATACCTACCACTTCCTTTTTATTATTGGCATCCATATTGTCATTCTTTCAGTTCTTAATCTTCATCTCTAAAAATAAGTTAAAAATCTCCCAAAGCCCTGGCAACCACCATTTTAATTTCTGTGTCTATACTTCAGTATCATTTCTGAAAAGAGTCTCTAGTAGTCTCTACAAAAATCTTACTCAGAAAGAAAATCTACTTTTTACACACAAACTATAACATAGCAGTTTTTGTCATTCTTGCTGTCCAGGTTTTCGATTCTACCTACAAACCCTTGCAAAGTAAGACACATTTATTTCTGACTAGATCCATTGTTATCACTTTTCACAATTTAAAAAGGTATATATTAACTCATTAACTTTTTCCTTCCCAACATATGTTTCATATTTTATAAGTTTCCTTAAAGGCACTTCATAAAGAAATGCACAAATCAAAAGAACACAGCTTAATTACCTGCACACACCCATATAACCAGGACCTAAATCAAGAACTGCAACAACAGCATCCCATACTCTGAGTATCCTTCTCATCACCACATTCCAAAAGGGTATCCACTATGCTGACTGTAACACAATGATTGATATTTGCTTATCTTTTGAACTGTATATCAAAGAAAGCATATGACTTTTATGAATCTAATCTCCTTTTTTCATACTATATTTTGAGTTTCATCCATTGTGTTACATGTATATGTAACTTGTTCATGCTCATTGTCATATAAAGGTTCACTGTATGAATATACTACATGTGTCTGTCCATTCAACTGTGGATAAAATTTGCATTATTTCCTGTTTGTGCTTCCTACAACCAGTTGCTATTCATATTTTTTGTTCATATGTCATGGAAAATATCCATAAGAGATCTCTTGAATTGTAACAAGAAATGCAATTACTTCTTATAAATTAAGCTCAAAAGATGCTGTAAGAAATTTACCACATTAGTTTAAAAATTACACTTTCACCAAAAGTGCATGAGCATTTTTTTGCTCCACATCTGACCAACACTTGTCTGTTTTTAAAAAAGTAGTCATTCTCAAGGTGTGTTAAAGTATTGTATTTTGAATAAAATTTGCATTTTCATAATGACTAATTTAGTTGAATGCTGTTTCATATTTATTGGATTATAGATAAAATTTCCCAGATGCCTTTTTTCATGTTCAGTCATTTGTCTTCTGCTTTTTTTCTTTTTGATATGAATTTTTCCTGGACCTACATATTGCAAATATATTCACTCACTCTGTGTTTGGTCCTTTCATTGTCTTAATAGTGCATTATCATAAACAGAGTTTATTAACTTCAGTGTAACATATCTATTATTCCCAACTTCTGTCTTTTTCAAAAAACGTTTAGCTAACGAAGAGTTTGTGATGCTTTGCCTTTCATATTAGGCCTACTGTATAGTGAGTTTGTTAATGCTGACATTCAGTATTTTCTTATGGATATTCAATTATTCAGAACCATTTTTTTCAGAAAGATTATCTTTTTAATTTCAGAGTTTATGTCCCCTTCATACTTAGAAATCATATGTCTGAAAGAAAAGCAAAACTGTAGAAATATTAGGAGGAAATGTTAGGTAGAGACAATTTAAAATCCAGTTTGTCAGTACATTTTTGACCCAATTTATATAAAAATGTGAACTATCCTATTCTTCACAAAAAGGGATCATTTTTTCACATAGAGTTATACCATAGTATTGATTTATTGTTAGTGTATATATAACAACTTACCTTGGTTACTACATGTTTCTCAGTGTAGCATAATTTATCTATCCTCTTTGAAGTATAAGTTGTAACATTTTTATTGGAGTGAGTGTGTTTCAGATAAAAATAGAGTGTAGTTTTGCTTTTGGCATGACCCTGTCATTTGAGAAAACATTACATTTTAATGACATATAATTTAAAATGCCTCTAGGTGTGAGTTGAAAATATTTTTTAAAGTAATTACTTACCAGAGGTTGTCAGAGCACTTGTAGAGTATCAACCTTCTTCAGGGCAGATATTTGAGACTACTTGAATTGAATTAACACTTCTATCATTAATGTTTGATGGGAGACCATAGTGAAAAAGATGGATGCTTATATAATTGACATCCTTAACATTTAGAGCTGAATAGTTAAATGCCAGAAACATAATTCTGAGTAAAATGTCAGGACCTAACTTAATAATATTTAATGAGGTAGTATGAAAGGAATGAATAGAAGTTATTTTATATTATTAAAATAAGCTTAATTATCCCCATATATCATTACAAACTTTTTATTCATATTATTATTTCTAAGAATAATGTGTCTCTAATACTCAACTTCCACCAGTCCAGAGATATCAACCATCCTTCTAATTCTCATGATTGCAAAATACTTCATTCAAAACGTAGACAGCAATTGTACTTGGTCAGCTAAATATTTTACTTATTACAATTGGTACAGTATCTAATCTTGCTATATTTTGGTATTTTTTTATTCTTGGTCAACAGATCAATTCTTTTCTCAGTAAATGATATACCAAATAAAGTTAACTTATATTAGTAGAACTAGTAGGTATATACAAAATAAAGACATATAATGCTAAAATAATATCCTTTAAGAGTTATTAAGAAAATTAAGCATTAATTAGCATGGTTGACAAATAACTGAATGATAGGTAACTATAGTACATACCAGTGTGGTGGCTTAATTTTTACTAATAATTCCTTGAAAATGAAGGACAAGTGTTTCAAATATAAGTTACTTCATCTTTAATTAATAATAAAATGGTGTTTTGAAGAGTATACATTAAAAAACAAAAACAAAAAACAGGTTTTGGAGGGTATTTTAGATGATACTTTTTACAAAATTGTTACTCACTATATATCCCGAGCTACAAGAAACTTGGGGCAGATTATAGTTCATCTGGTCATTTTGTCGAGTCTCAAATCCTGCCACTATAATCTTATTATCTCTATAAGAATAAAATAGGCTACAGGGCTACAGGGTGGTAGTCAAGCTTACATTTAACCAAGCCCATCAATGTAAGGAAAGTTCTTGATGAGGATTCCTAGTTTAGGTAATGAATCATGTTCTCACTTTAGACTATACAGGAAAGACTTGTCAAGATTACCCATGGAATTTGAGACTATAGTGACAAATAGTGTGAGGTAGCCCAAGATATCAGCTTGCTTTGACTAGTTCTAAATAGTCATCTTTTCTACTTCTATCAAGGTTACAAAACAGTTAAGCAATCTTCTGAGTGTCAGTGTTTCCTTTAATAGTATTAGTATAGTATATTTTACAGTAATGCCTATCTAATTTAACACCAGAGAAACTTCCAGGGACTCCAGAGGTCAATACCATTGGCGGGATAATTATTTTTTCACTCACATGAGTATGTAATAGATTTTTCAAAAGGTTGCAGAATGAGTGATATTGTCACAGACTGAATGCAAGAAGACATATAAAGTCAGTTGCCTTCATTAAGCAATTATTAAGGAAATTTGCTGAAATATAAAACAGTCATTATTTTTACTTTCTTTTGCTTTAGAAAGAATGATTGTTTTAATAAAGTATGTTATTTATGCAATGGGTCTATTATTGTTATTTAGTGAGTTAATACTTTTCTGATTTAGTTACTAATATAAATGTTAATACATCTACCATATGAATAAAAATACTTTGGACACTCAATACTAAGATTGTGAAGAGCTCCTAAGAGCAAATAATTTGAGAACAACTATTTTATAGCACCATTAATGATTGTATTGTTATTATTATAATTGTTATTAGTATTTCAAGTATCTTCTCTCTACCTCTGCAATATTGGAGAGCTAGTATTTTTTTTTCTTAGGATGTTCAAATACTTCCCTACTATAGGAAGTATGATAACTAGGATTTCCAACTCCTTTACATTTCTAGAAAAATCCTACACTGCAAATGGTCCTTATAATTCATGGAATATTCTATGTTTTAGCCCAATTAGTTGTATCATTTAATTACACAAGAAAGCTACTCATGTATAGTACTTTACCAAAACATTTACCAGTGTCAA
Organism: Myotis lucifugus; assembly: GCF_000147115.1. Classification (NCBI taxonomy): domain Eukaryota; kingdom Metazoa; phylum Chordata; class Mammalia; order Chiroptera; family Vespertilionidae; genus Myotis; species Myotis lucifugus. The sequence goes on along the minus strand of NW_005871207.1, from coordinate 34,901 downwards.
CAAAATGGCAATCAGGATATTATTTTCCCCTTTTCTGTAAGCAAATTTTGGGCAAAGGAAATGCTGTCTCATTGCATATGCAAAACATAGTACATTTTCTGGAAAGAGTACCTGTTCAAGTATTTGATGAGTTAATAAATGGCACTTTTGGCAGAAACATATGCACATTTGACTATTAGTTTTCAGTTATCCTGAACTTGTTAACCTCACGTAGGTCAGATTTACACTATTGCACTATTCTTTTAAAAGACATATCTATATCTGTCATTTCCCCTACCACTTCAATGTATTAATCACCTATACAAAAAATAATTTTCAAAATTTAAATGAGTATTTCAAATCATTAAAATAATTTTGTTACCTTATTACCTTCTAAAGGAAGTAAAAATTTCTTTGTATGACATTCAAAGTATTTTATTATCTGGTTAAATTTAACCCTCATAATATACAGTTTTGTTTATAATCCTTTTTATTCTAGTAATTCTATCACATTTAATTTGAACTGACTTTAACCATCCTTGTTGGGTCTAAATGTACATGTGTTGGATGAATCCATATAGATAAAAGCCTAAGTGACCAGCCTGCAGGGATCAGGCCCATACTGGCTCTCTGACATCCCCCAAGGGGTTCCAGATTGCAAGAGGGTGCAGGCCAGGCCAAGGGACCTCACTGGTGCACAAATTCATGCACTGGGCTTCTAGTTTTATAATAATATGGCTTAATCAAATGTTGTTATATACTTCTTTGTTATATACTATTTTGTTTTCTCTTCTCTGTGTAGTGAATTTTACCTGGGTTTTGAATTTACAATGAAAAAAATCAAGAATGAGAAAGTTAAATCATATTTTAGTTTCTTATTACTGCTAATCTTTCAGTGAATGTAAAGTCCTTAACATATAAGTTCTATATGTACATGACTTCCGTATTGGTCCTTTCATTTGTTATTTATATAATACTAGAGGCCCGGTGCATGGATTTGTGCAGCCTTGGGGTCCCTTGGCCTGGCCTGCGGGGATTGAGCCAAAACTGATCTCTGGGTTCAGGGTGCAGGTGAGGCAGATTAGGGGCCAACAGTGCCCCAGCAGCAACCTAACCCATGGCCAATTCCATGAGGAATCAGGCTCCCTCCTCTACTGGTCAGAGATAACTGATCACAGATAACCATAAGAAATATAATAATAATGAAAAATTGGAATAGTGTGAGAACTACCAAAATATGACACAGAGACATGAAATAAGCAAGTGTGGTGGAAAAATAGTGCCAGTAGACTTGCTGAATGCCGGGTTGCCACAAACCTTCAATTTGTGAAAAATGCTATATCTGTGAAGAACATAGCAAAGTGCAATAAAATGAGGTATGCCTTATTGCAAAATGTGACCTTGAGCCCAGCCATGTAGCTCAGTGGTTGAGCATCAACCTAGGAACCAGGAGGTCACAGTTCAATTCCAGGTCAGGGCACATGCCTAGGTTGTGGGCTCAATCCCAAGTAGGGAGCATGCAGGAGGCAGCCGATCAATGATTCTCTCTCATCATTGATGTTTCTATCTCTCTCCCTCTCTCTTCCTCTCTGAAATCAATAAAAATATATTTTATTGATATTGAAATTGTTCTTATCTTCTTCTGAAATTCATTTCTGTTGCTGATTAAATCAAGATGTGTTCTCTCTCTTAAGGAACTTCTCATAATTTCAAGAAAATGTAACTTTGATACATAAATTTGTTACTATTACTATATCAATGTTTTATTTTAAAGTATGGTCAATCAATTATATTATTATCATACAGAATGATAGCAAATATCTGTCAACATAAGTTCTAATTAGGAACCTTATAGTAAATTATTTAATATGAGTTACTCCACCTGATAGGTACATTTCAAGGTTCTTTGCCCAATGAACATGTTTTACTTATTTACCGCATAGCCCATTGTGGTGAGTAGAGAAAAGGAAAAGATGGCTCTTCTCCATGCTATTATTCAAGGAACAGGTGTCATCTATACTTCAATCTACCATTGTCAGCACATGACTTCAAGGTTACCCTGATATCATCTATCTGAAAAAAGTAAGTAAGCTGGACAGGAGCGTGGAGAATTCTATAGACATTTTAGGGCATAGATTTGGTAAACACGATTTATATGCACATGCAAATGTCCAGAATTGTCAAATAGTCCTGACAGTCCTGAAGAGTAGGCAAGGTACTTTTTCTGTATGGCCAGGGGAAGAAGGAAATGACTTGTTGAATGCACAACATCATCTCGGTCAGACTACCAAATAAGATTGACATTTGGGAAGAATTTTGAACACCAAGATAGAATATTATTTTATGGGATAAAACACTGTATTTAACAACAATAAATTATTTTAATGTTAAGTGCATCAGGTTAGCAAGGGACACCATCATTTTTCTCCCCAAAATAAGATTTTATTTCATACTGTAACACTTTGTTAACATTTCTCTTTCCTGTTCTGGTTTTGAAGTACAGGAATAATTTTGATTTTTAAAATCTTGAGTAAAGAAGGCTCAGTTATAATTAATATTTGAAAAAGACAAAGATAGTTTAATTTTAATTTGATACTAATTAATATACCATAAATTATTTTATTCAATAAGGCTTTGTAATTTTAATTTAATTTATTTCTGAAAAGATTCCAGATTGACATAGTAGCAAGAGTGAAATATCATCTCTCAATTGAGACTTCAAATTGATGAAAATGAGTAGCAGAATTGTAAGTTAATGAATCTTGGGCTGTTATTTCATAATCATATTCAGAGAATGTGAGACTCTGAATATGATTATGAAATTTCATACTTTAATGACTTCATTAGGTTAAGGAATAGCTTTGATATCAAATTAACATTTCATATGCACTATGTAAATGATAATTTTATTAGGATACTTACACATATTAGAATATTTGCATTTTAAGATATGTTTTTAGTTTCCTTGTGGGAATACCACATGTTCAATAAACAGACCTGTTTTTTTCCCCTCTCTTGCTCCCTCATTCTCTCTCACTCTTGCTCTTGATTTCTCTCTGTATCTCTCTCTTTCTGAGAAAGCAGCCGGTCTTTCTCCCTATAATGCTTCCTTTTTCTCACACTAACAGTTGCTGATCAACACATTTAATGATGCATTTGACTTTATTTTCACAGCACAATGATTATGTGATGACTTTGGGTAGTGTCGACATCAGTTAAAAAATGAAAATAAATGAATCTGTTCTGTGAATTATTTAGAATGCTTGACAGCTCTGATCAAACATTCTGTGTAAGCCTTTTCTAAGATAAAGAGTTTAGCAGAATTTCTTTACCAAAAACAGTTTGGGGACACTGCTGGAACAAAGTTGTCATGGGACAGTTGATGGAAGATTCTCAGAAACTTTAATCCTCCATCATGTATTTTATTTCTATAAAAATTACACAGTTTGTCCTCACAGAAAAATATGTGTATGTATATATTTCATATTCTAGAAACTAAATAAGATATTTCAAGGATATATAATTACAAATACATATGCCTTAATTATATAAAACTAGATTAAAATTTACTTAAGGAATTAATGTACACCTATATTCATTTAGCTAAAAAGAGGCATTGGCACATGGTGAAATACACAGATCTTGTAACATAGAAATCCACACTTGAAACCTATATGATCATGTTGACCAATGTCACCCCAATAAATTTAATAAAATAAAAGGCATTTGGAAGAAGTAAAAGGGGAGTATAGGTAAAAAAAATTGTATGACTAGAGAATAGACAAAAATGTTGAGATTTTCAGATGAGCTTATTTTTATATTCACATTACTTTGTATCATTTAATTATGTGTCAATTGCATGTCCTAAGCCTTTTGGATCGACCTGAGAAAAAGTTATAACGGAAACTATTACTGATATCTTCATGAATGCTAAATTCTACTACCATTTTCTGAAATATGTTGTTTTTGTGTTGGATCAGGCAAGGATCTACCAGAAAAATTGCAAATTATTTTCAGTTACCTCAGTGATAAAGAATTTAACACAGGGCAGTGGAGACTTTTGCAATGACTGGTAGGCTGAAGAGCACAGTACTGAAACAGTGTTAAATCAGGAGATCCAGAAGCACGGACTCTCCCAGACTGTAACAGAGAATTGATCTGGGTTGTTTTCCCAGAAGCAACAACAAAATGCACTTCACCACTTCCCATGCAGTTGTCTCCATCTCTCATCTAAGGATCCTTTCAACTTCTATTCTGTCTTTCAAATCTTCCGCAAATACCTCTCACTGGCAAAATCACAGTTGTAACTGCTCACAAAACAATTTAGGGACTGTGATTTTCTAGCTTCTCTCATGCTCTTTAGAAAAATGGTATAAAAAGGGGAATTCAAAAATTCCAAAGATAATATGATAGAGTATACTCCTTTATTGATATCAATAAACTCCTTCCTACCTGTATCTAACTTCCGAACCACAACAATAAAACAACGCATGCATCTAGCAAGTTTTAACTAACCTTTGTGTACAAATGGACACATGATCACACTTTCTCCAAAAAGAAACTCAAATCTCCAGTGATTATTCTAAATATCTATAATTTTTTTCTTACCTTTAGACCACCCTCTATAACAGTGCTTCTCAAGCTTTAGAGGTACAAAAATCAACTGGGGTCTTCCTAAAATGTGCATTCCCACTCAATAATTCTGGGTAGGCCTGAGATAAGCTATTCTATCCAACTCCTAGGAGTCTCATGTTGCAGGTATGTGGCCCAAACTTGCATTAATAAGACGTTATCCTTTTCTCAGAAATGTCTTTCTAAAGTGCGTGCATGCGCGTGAGCACGCGCGCGCGCGCGCACACACACACACGGTATCACTTCTTTAAGTTCTTCATTGTGTTCCTATTAGTTACATGATAAAATTTACACACATTTTCTTCACCCTTTTCTAAATGGAATTTCTCATAATGCCAGTTATATGCTCTTTTTTACATATTTCATTTTTAATTAACAAAAACAGACTTATTGCTCCAGAGGGAGCTTATGTGCCTATAAGTCTCATAATATCACCAGGCAGAGCTAGGCCTCTACCTAATAAGTTTGTACTACATTTGTTTGTACTACTAATCACCCTATATAATAAAGAGGTAAATATGCAAATTAACCCTCACACCCTCACAAGATGGCTGCTTACAACCAGCCCGGCAGGGGGGTTAGTGAGGGATGACCAAAAGAATGAACAGCAGGCTGTGTGGGGCGACTAGGCTGGTGGGGGGAGGGGCAACCAGGCTGGAATGGGGGGCAGTTGGGTTGACCAGGCCGGCAGAGGGGGGCAGTTTGGGGCAACTAGGCCAGCAGGGGATGCAGTAAGGGGTGACCAGGCCAGCAGGGGGGGCAGTTAGGTCAGATCAGGCCAGCACGCAGAGGCAGTGAGGGGTGATCAGGCTGGCAGTGGGGGCCTAAACTGGCAGTCAGACATCCCCCAAGGGGTCCCAAATTGGAGAGGGTGCATGCTGGGTTGAGGTGACCCCCACCCTGTGCACAAATTTCGTGCACTGGGCTTCTAGTTAGATTATAAGTTCTAGCAGAAGAGCAACTTTATTTAACTGTACTAATGGAATCTAGCTGATGGTCATGGTCCACAATTACTATGCAGATATATTCATATCTTTTAAGTGATGTTATATTTGCATTTTGAATTATTATTTTACATGTAATCAAGTGTCTATTAAATGTCAGACACTGAGCATATTACTGGGGATCCAATGATGATCAAAGATCCCTTTCCCCTGGAAACTCACAGTTCAGAGGAAGAAATAACCATAGACAAATGATCACACAATTAATGATATCATTACACATTCTAACAATTATTGCAAAAAAAAAGAAAAAAGTATAATATAGGCATATGGCAATAAGAACTAGTCAATGGGGAAGCACCAGTTAAGCCTTCTCTGAAGAAGTATTAGTATGGAATCCTTAAGTATAAGTAGGAGTTAGTGAGCAGAAAAAGAACAGGGGGATTGGAAGAATGTTCTAGACTGAGAAAACAGTAAGAATCAAGATTCCAGTTAGGAGAGTGCTTGGCATATTTCAATAACTCAGTAGCAGCTGTGTGCCTTAAGCATACAAAGGAGGGTAGTATTATAACAAATGAGGCTGAAATGGTTAGTGATGGCAGACGGCCAAATAGTGCCAGCTTCTTCCCTCCATATTAAAGAGTTTGGATTTCACTTCTGTTTTTGAATGGGAAGCTAATGAAAGATTTTTTGCAGTGCATTGACATGAGATTCATATTTGTTTTTTGAATTTTGGTCTGCCAATAATATGGGTTATGATATAGCAGAAAGCATGTGGCATACTTATTGGAATTTCTATTGTGTTGCTCATTGTTTCATATGTGGCTAACAAGTTTGTCAGTGTGTGTGTGTGTGTGTGTGTGTGTGTGTGAGAGAGAGAGAGAGAGAAAGAGAGAGAGAGAAATGAGAGTTTTGTTTATGACACATTATATTAATTCCAGGAAAATAAGGCCTAGCCAATCTATTTTCAAATTACATTGCAAGAATCATCCTTCAAATAAACTTCTTTAATTAAAAAAATAGTCATTTGCAGAATATAATTTTAAGCAATATTTATGATATATATTCTAAATATACTGACTTTCTTTTTTAAAACTTTGTGTATATAATTAAATGCTTTGAAACATGTTTGCAATCCATTTAAACTAAATGTTTAAAGAAATTAAGATTGCTAGAACCTTCATTCTCACTTTCATATAACTCTTTCACAAACATAGACATACTAAAATTTGTTTTGTTGTATTATTCTATGTAGTAGTAAAAGTTTTAAAATCCCTTTAGTCATTTTTTTTAACTTTTTAAAATTTTTGTATTGATTTCAGAAAGGAAGTGAGAGGGAGAGAGAGATAGAAACATCAATGATGAGAGAGAATCATTGATTGGCTACCTCCTGCATACCCCCCACTGGGGATTGAGCCTGGAACCCAGGCATATGCCCCGACTGGGAGTCGAACCTCCTTGTTCATAGGTTGAAACTCAACAAATAAGCCACGGGAGCTGGACCCATTTAGTCATTTTTAAAATATATATATTTCTTTATTGATTTCAGAGAGGAAGGGAGAGGGAGAGATAGAAACATCAATGATGAGAGAATCATTAATTGGCTGCCTCCGGCACACCCCCCCCACTAGGGATCGAGCCCACAACTCAGGCATGTGCCCTTGGCCGGAAACAAACCTGGGACCATTCAGTCTGCAGGCCAACGCTCTATCCACTGAGCAAAACAGGCTAGGGCTCTTTCAGTCATTTTTAAATCTAGGGCTAGTGGGTATTAGTAATCCTATCTAATAAAAGACAAATAGGGTAATTAACCGTACCTCCGATATGCTTCCCATTGGCTAATCAGGAGATATGCAAATTAACTGCCAATCAAGAATGGCGGCCGGGAGCCACACAGCTGAAGCGAACATGAGGCTTGCTTGCTCCAGTGATGGAGGAAAGCCAAAGTTCCCCCATCTGCCACAGCCCGGCTCTGAGCCTGAAAGCAACAGCTCCGAAAGCAACTATGTTTCAATTATAGAAGCTAAACAAACCCCAGATACCTGCTTTCAGCCAGCCAGGGCCTCAGAGCTGGAGCTGCAACAGTGTTTCAATCATAGAAGCCAAACAAACCCGAGAGACCTTCTTTCAGCAGCCGAAGCCTCAAGCTGGAGCCGGGCCTCAGAGCTGGAGCCAGCTCTCAACTCCAGTGACAGCCATTGAAGGTAAATAAATCCCAGAATTTAAAAAAAAAAAAAAAAAGGAAAAAAGGAGAGGTT
>NW_005871207.1:22676-26988 GCF_000147115.1 Myotis lucifugus | reverse complement strand
AGCCCCTCATCCAGGCTGGCCATGCACCCAAGCAGGACCCCCACCCTGATCTGGGACACCCTTCAGGGCAAACCAGCCGGCCCCACCCATGCACCAGGCCTCTATCCTATATAGTAAAAGGGTAATATGCAAACTGACCCTAACAGCAGAACGACTGGGAAGGACTGGTCACTATGACACACACTGACCACCAGGGGGCAGATGCTCAGTGCAGGAGCTGCCCTCTGGTGGTCAGGGCGCTCTCACATAGGGAGCTCTGCTTAGCCACAAGCCAGGCTGATGACTGCCAGTACAGCGGTGGTGGTGGGAGCCTCTCCTGCCTCCTCAGCAGTGCTAAGGATGTTCAACTGCAGTTTAGGCCTTCTCCCCGCTGGCAAGTGGACATCCCACGAGGGTTGCTGGGCTGACAGAGGGATGTCTGATTGCCATCTTAGGCCCAATCCCCTGGGGAGCAGGCCTAAGCCAGCAAGTGGTCATCCCCCGAGGGGTCCCAGATTGCGAGAGGGCACAGGCCGGGCTGAGGGATGCCACCCCCCCCCCCCCAGTGCACCAAAATTTTTGTGCACCCGGGCCTCTAGTTGGGAATAATATGCATGGACTTCTAATTAAACATGAACAATTAATACATGTTGGAATTTACTCTTCCTCTTGAATTTTACTTTAAAAGACAAAGAGAATGAAAGAGACAATAGGTGATGAGAGATACTAGCATAGTTTTTTGGGGGTTTTTTTGTTGGTTTTTTTTTTTTACATTAGAAGGAAGAATAAGTAACTGACTTTGAAGAGTAGAAATAAATGAAACCTAAATGTCGGCCACAATTGAAACCTTATGAACCAAGACAATTCATCTTGACAAAGTCCAGACAGAATGAGAAATGAGAGGGTTTAGGTATCTCAGAAGGCCTGGTGAGGTATGGAGCTAACATGAGTGAATCCACACAGAATACATTAAAAGTGAAACTTTACCTCTGGACTGTATCCAGAACAATCTGGTGACTCCCGCAATTTTGGAAACTTGTGTCTGAATTTGAAGACACTGAGAATGAGGAAAGACTCCCCAAATCTACCAAACTAAAGACCCAAAAAAGAATAGAATATTCAGTTTATGGATCCGTTAGATTTTTCATTAAACATATAAGTAATGTATTAATTTATAGAATTATTTTGCATTCCAGAATTTTCTTTTAGATCATTTCTTCTTTCTTTTGCTTTGACACTTAATAAAAGAGACAGTTTAACAACAGTATGGTAGCAAATAGTGCTCCAGATTTTATTTAATCATTATAATATATTCATAGTAAAGAGAGAAGAGAAAAGAGAGAGATGCCTCTCATGTTATATTTAAAATATTTTAGGAGGTAGAAATTTGGTTTGTTTACAATTATCCCAAAACCAAGTTACAATATTTTATTCAACATGCTATTTCCTTTGCTCTAAAGGGATCCTTCATAAAGTGGCTTTAAAAACAATATGTTAAGACAGCAAAACTCCCAAAGCAACAGGGTCTGTTCTGCTTAAAAGAAACTTCATTCTGGAATGACAGATCAGAAGCACACACCCCCAGAACAACAGAAGTCAAAAAGCTAGACGCACCAGGTCCCTATTCTCATTGGTTCCACAGCAGATGCTGCCAACAGTCATTCAAGTAAACATAAAACACAGCTGACAAAAAAAAATATTGAAGCTAATTTGAATAATAAATATACATGCATATGCACAAAGTATATTTCACTTTCACTTAAGTTTGAGGTGACAGAAACATTTTAGGGAGAAATCCCTGGTGTCATTTTTACATGCAGATATTCAAGAAGCAGCATGGGTATTTCTTTCTATACTTGCATTTCCACAGGGCCTATTTTTTCCCCTTTTCTCTACTAAAATCCTTAATTTTAACCTTATATATCCGTAGTCTGACTCCAGGTGTGTAATTCAAGATAACTTTGTGTAATAAAATAAGTGCTAGTAATAAATATTTGCATTGGGGATAGTTTAAAGGATACTATGTTGGAATATGTAATAACTAGAGGCTCCATTCACAAGATTTGCACACTCAGGGGGAGGAGGTCCTTCAGCCAGGCCTGTGCCCTCTCGCAGTCTGGGAGCCCTTGGGGGACGCCTGACTGATGGATTAGGCCCACCAGGGTGAGCAGGCCTAAGCCGTCAGTCAGACATCCTTAGCGCTGCCGAGGAGGTGGGAGAGGCTCCTGCCACTGTGCGGCACTCGCCATCTGTGAGCCCGGCTACTGGCTGAGTGGTGCTCCCCCTGTGGGAACGCACTGACCACCAGGGGTCAGCTCCTGCATTGAGCATCTGCTCCCTGTTGGTCAAGGCAAGTCATAGTGACCGGTTGTTCTGCCATTCAGTCTATTTGCATATTAGCCTTTTATTATATAGGATAAGTTAGAGCATATTTTACTATTGCGAATATATAATTTAGTCTCAAATACCAATCAATCAGTTTAATTACACTTGTTCCTAACTTTTTATTAGCAACATGTAGTTAAAGTTCTGGTGAGAATTGTGTCCTAAGATTTTTCTTTTTGTAAACTAAAATTTGGAGTCGTTCAAGCTCTGGTTTCACAACTTATTTGCTGTGGTTACTTGGGTAGGTTACTTAACTATTCTGTGCCTCAATTTCCTTCTCCACATAATGGGGTTAAGCTCTGTGAGCAGAGTACTTAAAGCATATGGCAAATGATAAGTAAATAGGGATACCTGTTATGGATGTTGCTGTTGCATATATATAAGAAAGAGAAAATAATATTTTCCACTAGGCTCATTTATCTCCAGTTATATTACCATAGAATTAAAATGCATTTGAAGTCAACTTTCATTCTTTCAGGAATATATAAAGGTGTCTAGTGCCTTTGATGAAAAAAAAAGTAGAAGCTAATGCTGACGCCAGGATAATTTTAATTCTTAGAATGAAGAGAATACCTTTGTTCTGGGCAAATAATATTCTACATAACAGATTCTTCTCTTTTAGATATATTATTTTTATAGTACATTTCTATTTAGTTTTAAATTTAAAATTATATCTTCATAAAATTACTAAATATCATAAATTATTTTATTAAATGTTGAATACTAAAGATGAGAAATGTAAATCTTATATTAAAAGTTAAAATTAACATCCATATACAGATTATACAGATAAATACATCAATATTTAAGAATAAGCTACCACACTTTTAAAACCCACTATGTGTCCTTACTAGATATATATCAATGTATTAAATATATTATATAGCAGTCCTTCACTATTTACAGATCTCTCACATGTATACAAATACTAATGATCAATTTTATATTTTTTAAATCAGAAATGAAATTACATTTTCTACATAGTTCTGCAACTTGATTTTTTTGTTCTACATTATGTATGCAAAATTTACACATATTGTGATATGTCATTCAGTTCCACGTATTTTATTTTCATTACTAATATAACATGCGATTTAGTATACCACCATGTGCATATTAATTGATCCTTATTTAAAAGAACTCTGATCTATTTTTAGTCTAACAAACATTGCTCATTCAAAAATTTGTGTGTATGTCTTTTAGTACACATTTACAAGAGTATTACACCCTTTACATATTTACAAAGTAGTGTTTTTCAATCTGTGAGTTGTCATACTTCAGAGGATCATAGAGGAAATTTAAAGAACTAGCCCTATATTTGTGAATAAACAAAGTGAATTAGAAAGGAACAGAAAGAATTAAATAGAACACAGTTTTATTGAACATCTCAAATTGTTGGGGCAAATATTTTTTCATTGAACTTTTGTTTATACACATATAAATATTGTGAAAAATATTTTATTATCCTTTTGTTTATATATGCCTGAACACAAATGCTGGTATGTATGTGTTTATAATGTTGCAATATTAAATACATTTCTAACTGTAACTCACTATTAAATATTGAAAAAAGCAGCCCTAGCTCATGTCCAGAAGTGGATTGCTGAATAATATAAAACACATATTTATTTACTTATTTACTTATTTATTTATTTATTTATTTATTTATTTATATTTTTTAAATAAATATTTTTTCCAATTATAGTTTACATTTAATATTATTTTGTTTTAGTTTAGGTACATAGCATAGTGATAGTTAACTATATACTTTACAAAGTGTTCTCCCTGATATTTCCAGTACCCTCCTGACACTATACATAGTTATTACAATACTAAGAGGCCCGGTGCATGAAATCCATGCACTGAAGGGGGGGGGGGTCCCCTCAGCCCAGCCTGCACCCTCTCCAATCCGGGACCCCTTGGGGGATGTCTGACTGCCCCCAAGGGG
>NW_005871207.1:20734-22351 GCF_000147115.1 Myotis lucifugus | reverse complement strand
TCACCCCACACAGACTGCTTGTTCAGTCGTTTGGTCATCCCTCACTAACCCCCTTGCCAGCCTGGTTGTAGGCAGCCATCTTGAGAGGGCATGAGGGTTAATTTGCATATTACCTCTTTATTATATAGGATTATTGACTATATTTCTTATGCTGTAGTTTTAAATTTACTAGAAAAGACCACCTCACCAACTAAAATATTGGCATAAATTATTTACATCATAAAACATTTATACCAAGTAAGTAAAGTTCCGGTGGCTTCAAATGATTAGTAATGATTGATACTGTTTAACTTTTAAAATTTGTATCAAATAAATAAAAAAATGTTATCCACTATATTTTACTTATTTTTAATGATAATAGGCATCTTTTTTTCTTTTTAAATGTTTTTTATATTGATTTTGATTTTTTTTTTTTTTAGAGAGAGAGAGAGAGAGAGGAATGGAGAGGGGTAGAGAGATGGAGACATCGATGAAAGAGAAACATCACTTGGCTGCCTCCTGCATGCCCACTACTGGGTATCAACCCCACAACCCGGGCATGTGCCCAGACCAGGAATCGAACCAGTGACCTCTTAATTCATGGTTCGATGCTCAAACATGAAAGATACAACTGCTGGCTGTAAGTATCTTTTCATATGACTATTGAATATTTAAGTTTCCTCTTGAATGAATAAACTATTTAATTGAATTGTTTAGCTTTTAAATTTTATTTTTACACATTCTAATTATATGAAGGAAATATCACTTTTTTAGTGTTATGTCCATTATTTCTATTTTAATTGTCTATTCACTTTCTTTATGCTGTACTTGGATGAATAGAATATCTTTGGTTTTAAATAGATCATTTTTAATCTTTCTGCTTGAGAGTGAACTTACAACTGAACTATAAAATTTGTATCAAATAAAAAAAATGTTATCTACTCTACCTTCATCTCTGGAGATGCCTGAATGTCCAAGTTTTAACTCTTGGCCATGATAAGGACAGAGGAATTTATGCTGTGCTGTTTAAAGTCCAAGCCTCCCTGATGACTTATCAACTTCCCAGGGCTAGTTTGTTTTGTTGTGTTTTTAAAAACATATAGTGTAACATGTAATTAACTTTGATTTGTGTGCATAGCAAAATACCTTGATCTTCTCAGCTATTTCTGGGCCACCAGAGTTTCTTCTTCATTTCAATCATTTAATAATTTATCAATTGGTCCTAGACACTTTTTTTTCTATTTATGAGGGACAGTTTACTGAATATAATTTATCTTTCTTTGAGGATTAGGAATCTTGCAGTGTCAGATGATGTTTGTGAACTGTAATCCTAACGCTCCTGAGCACGTGCTCCATATGCTCTCTGGTGAACTGGGAGTTAAGTGGGCTGGCTTTGATGAACAAAACCATCTCCGCCAGTAACTAGCTGGGTGGATTGGGACAAGGGTTACCACTCTGAGTTTATGAGCCTCAATGTCATCATCTATCAAATGGAACTACTAATAGCTACTTTGCTAAGACCAGAGATGATGAATGTAGAGCCCTCAGTATAATGTCATCTGCCACAAAGGAAGCACTAAACAAACATCTTCTTTTTCGCATGTTATAGTAAGGTGAAATTACATATATATAATTATA
>NW_005871207.1:8214-19858 GCF_000147115.1 Myotis lucifugus | reverse complement strand
CCCCTGACTGCATGATTTTGTGCACTGGGCTCTAGTTTAAATAATATGGCTAAGACGTGGTTTGGGAAAAATAAAGCTGAGGGAAAATCATTGTAGTTTCCAGGTTGACTTCTTCAACATTGCTGGGTTTGGACTGCACAAGTACAACATCCAGGGAGAAAATTATGAAACTTGAAGTTCTTGGATCCAGGACTGGATGGATGGCTAAATGGATTATAAAATAAAATTTCCAAAGGTAAATCAGACAACAATGTGGTCTTTATTTTAAGTAAAATTCTGGTAAAACTGAAGGTAACACAGAAGTAGCTGAAACTACACTATTATGACCTGTATTTCCTGTATGATATTGATATTTCCACCCTCTCTTATGCCCAGTGATGATTGGTGCTTTGAGAAAATGACCTGCAAACGGCCATTAGCCCCTCGCTCAGGCTGGCCCAGCCCCCAGCAGAGACCCCCCCACCACATGGGGGCGTGGCTGGCCTGCAAACCACCTCAGGCCCCTTGCCCAGGCTGGCCCTGTCCCCAAAGGGGACCCCTACCCTGATCTGGGACCCCCTTCAGGTAAGACCAGCCAGCGCCCACCTGTGCACCAGCCCTCTATTTATACTAATAAAAGGGTAATATGCTAATTAGACCAGACATCTTCTGGACGACTATCCACATGTCCTTCCTGATAAAGCCAGGCCCAGACAAAGCTGCCTGCTGGTGGTCCTGGACACCAGCGCCTGCGGCTAGCTGTGGCCTGGGAGATGGAGAAGCTGCCCGCCCCACAGTCCTGGGTGCCAGCGCCTACAACTGGCTGTAGCCTGGGAGACAGAGAAGCCGCCGGCCCATGGTCCTGGGCTGCAGCCAGCCAGAGAAGTTGCCTGCCCCTCAGTCCCGCGCACCAGCATCTGTGGCCCATGTGAAGCCACCTGCCCACTGTCCCCTGTGGCTGAAGCTGGCCTGGGAGAAGCCGGCCCGGGTCCCAGGTGCCTGTGGCTGGCCAGAGGGAGGGAAACCCGGGTCCCACGTGTGGGGCTGAGGCAGAGATGGTTATGGGCAATCAAGCCAGCAGATGAGCAGTTAGGGGCAATCAGGCAGGCAGGCAGGTGAGCGGTTAGGAGCCAGTGGTCCCGGATTGTGAGAGGGATGTCTGACTGCTGGTTTAGGCCCTATCCCACAGTCGGACATCCACTGAGGGGTCCCAGATTGGAGAGGGTGCAGACCGGGCTAAGGGACACCCTCCCCATGCATGAATTTCATGCACTGGACCACTAATACTCAAATAAGAAGAACAAACAGAACACAAACAATAAGGCACTGAGATTCTTTTCTTTAAAGATTTTTTTAATTTAAATTTTTTATTGTTTAAAGTATTACATATATCTCCTTTTTACCCCATTGACCACTCCCTGGCCTCTCCCACCCCTCAGCACATGTCTTCATAACCCTACTGTCTGTATCCATTGCCGATATTCTTTCTGATTGGTGTTTCTGATTTCTTGGGATATATTTCTAGAAGTGGGATTACTGAGTCAAATGGGAGTTCCAGTTTTAATTTTTTGAGGAAACTCTATACTGTTTTTCACAGTGGCTGCACCAGTCTGCATTTCCACCAGCAGTGCAAGAGGGTTCCTTTTTCTCCACATCCTCGCCAGCACTTGTTGTTTGTTGATTTGTTGATGATAGCCATTCTGACAGGTGTGAGATGGTACCTCATTGCTGTTTTGATTTGCATCTCTCTGATGATTAGTGACTTTGAGCATATTTTCATATGTCTCTTGGCCTTCTGGTATGTCCTCTTTCGAAAAGTGTCTATTTAGATCCTTTGCCTATTTTTGATTGGATT
The DNA here is from genome assembly GCF_000147115.1 of Myotis lucifugus. Classification (NCBI taxonomy): domain Eukaryota; kingdom Metazoa; phylum Chordata; class Mammalia; order Chiroptera; family Vespertilionidae; genus Myotis; species Myotis lucifugus. Next base: position 18,024 of record NW_005871207.1, on the reverse strand, counting down.
ATCTTCCTTTTGTTAAGTTGTATGAGTTCCCTATAAGTTTTGTAGATTAAACCCTTATGGGATATAACATTGACAAGACAGTGTCTTCAATAAATGTTGTTTGGAAAATTGGTCAGATACATACAAAAAAATGAACTAGACCGCTAACTTACACTATACACAAAAATAAACTCAAAATGGATAAGGGACTTAAATGTAAGTTGGGAAACCATAAAAATCTTAGAAGAATCCATAGGCAGCAAAATATCAGATATATGTCATAGCAATATCTTTACCAATAAAGCTCTTAGGGCAATGGAAACTAAAGAGAAAATAAAAAAATGGGACTACATAAAAATAAAAAGCTTCTGCACAGCAAAAGAAACCATCAACAAAACAATGAGAGCTCACTGCATTGGAGAACATATTTGGCACTGAGTTTCTTAGCCCTAGCCCACTTTGTCTATAAGATCCCTCAGCAATACAAAGGAAGTCAAGAAGCTAATGTCAAGGAAAAATAAATTTTAAAAAATTAAAAAGAAAGGCTAAAAGGCACTTCTAAGTATAGGAAACAGCCCTTGTCATAAGCAGGACTAAGGTGTACAGTCACTGGAGCTCTGAAGACAGATGTCAAAGGATTTCTGGCATGTTCTATGCTCATGAAAGTGGGTTCATGCTGAGCAGCAGAGAATACAGTTCTGAACCAAATTACATCATTAAAAATTGTGGAAGCTTTTATTTAAAAGAAATGCGGGACATGAGAAGGCTCTGAAGAAGCTGTTCTAAGTTGAGAGAAAAAGAATGAAAGAGATTGATTTTATAATATCTTAGTAAAATTCTTCAGCTTCAGTTGGTTTTAGAAATATTTGATCAAAAATGTTTCTCAGAAAGAAGAGTCATTCTTACAGTTTAGAAAGCTTTGGTTGGTCAATTTGGGTTTATCAAGAGAGCTAGAGAAGAACACTTAGAGAATGTCATTGGCAAGAAGCGGTGTGGGAAACTGATATAGGGTTGAGCCTAGGACTGACCTGCTGGCAAAGTCACAAACAAGTCCTAGCTTAGAGGGCACAGTCCTCTTAGCATAATTAGGCTTGACCTTATAACACTCCCTAGATCTTATCTGGGAAAGCTAATGGGCTGAGGAAGTGCAGGAAGTGTAACCATGGTCAAAACAAGTGAAACTCACAAGAACTGTGTAACTATGGTAACCACTACCTTGTTTACCTCTCACTATAAAAAGCTTCGTGAGGCCTGAGCACAGTGGAAGTCCTTCCTCCTGAGTTGGACTTGCCCGCCTGGTCCCCCAATATTTCCAAATTATCTCGTGTCTTTTCTCTTTCATTTGTGTGTGGCTCCTCTTCCAGACCCGAACCCTAAACCACACACAGGACGTGGAGGGAAACATTTACGACAAAGCGGGAAGCAACAATTGCAGACACCAAGTAGAAAAATCTCAGTCCTTCAATTTCCCCTTCAGAATTTACCAACAAGGTTTTAAGGAGTTAGTGGTTTTCATTGATCACCTGGGAGTAATGTATACAGCCTGTTAATTTGACTAAATGAAGCCTACACTTCACCATGTCTTATGGTACATTGGTTGGAATGCCAGAACTTTCCAAGTGTATAAAGGGAGAAGAGAAAGGAAATTAGACTGTTAAAATAGTTCTATTATGTGTAGTCTGCTCAGCTATACTTTACCTATAATTCTCAGGAGGGTCAGAAGACATTTCCGCCAAGGCATGAAAACTGCCTGGGTGAAGAGGGCATCTTGTCCTGGAATAACAACAAGGTAGGGAAGAAAGTGAGCAGATAAAATGAGACATGGCTGTGGTGATGCTGAACCACTTGAGAAAATGAGAATTAAATCACAACAAAACACTGTAGGGATAGAATGTAGGCAGAACAGTTTGAACTGATTTCAGGGTCCCTAAGAATTAATACTACAGTCCCAAAAGCTCATGTGCTGAAGATCACTTTAACCAATTAAAATGTAAAGGCCCAATAGACAGATATATAACTTGAGTGACTGTCATGAAGATTCACAGACTCTTCCCCAATTCTAAGACAGGAATCTGAATGAGGAGGAAGCTGGGTCTCTTTGAAGAAGAACACTTTAGTGTAGCCTCAATTATATTGTGGATAATCCCCTGAGATTTCTCCGCAGGAATTCATGACCCTTAAATATGGTGACTATATACATTGGGAAAAGGGAAATAATCTGATATTCTGTGTATCTGTGTATTATGCATACTAAATATCATTTTAAACTAAAACTATTCTCCAAATACTCAAAACAGCCCTTTGGTATTTACTTAGAATGATAACTTACATTTTCAAAATTTAGATATGCTGAAGCATGTACCCAATATGATTAAATTTAAATACTAATTTCTAATTAGAAATTTATTTAAGTGACATAATATGAATACAAAAAGCATTTTAAATATTTTTATATTTAGGGAAATATGCTAAGAGAATTACAAAAACACTAATTAGTATATTTAAAAGGTAAAGGAGAAGAGAGGTTTTTTTGTGATTTGTTTTTATTATTTTGAAGGGCAATAATAATGAAAGTGGGTTGAGAGACAAAGACAAATTCAGATATTATAAAATTTAAGTCCAATAACTTATATGCATCTGTCTTTACATATTTTCTAATCTTAGAGGAGTGTTTAGAATATTACAATTCATCTCACTTCTATAGTAATAAGTAATGTCTAAAGCCTCTAGCCTCTAATGCTACAATAAGAATGTAATTAATGAATAAAATATATTCCTTTAAAGAAAGGGAATTACTGAGGAGATGCAAATATCATAGTAACCCAAAGGCAAATATAATAAAATAAAAATAAAAATGCATGTTATAATATCTATACATTAATTGAAACTAGTCAGTTTTGTTAACTCAAACCCAGACTACAAAAGTAGCAGCCTCCTAAATATATTGTATATAAAGTATTTTGAAATATTCTTCAAAATACAATATGAATCCAAATGGTTCAGATATCGTGGCCAGGAGGTCATGGTAGGATTCCCGGTCAGGGCACATGCCTGGGTTGCAGGATCAATACCTAGTAGGGGGTATCCAGGAGGCAGCTGGTCAATGATTTTCATCATTGATGTTTTCATCTCAATTTCCCTTGCCCTTCCTCTCTGAAATCACTAAAAATATATTTAATTAAAAATAGCTCAGATAACTTTCATTTTGTTCTAACACAGTTGTGCATATTTTAGAACACTTGATTTTTGTGTAATTTCTTTGCTTTTATAAGCTTTTTCTTCCTTTTAACAAAACAAATAATAGATGGACCTTGTGGGCATTATACTAAATGAAATAAATCAGATGAAGAAAGACATACCAAACTCATAGATACAGAGAACTGATTAGTGGTTGCTAGAAGTGGGGTGGGTGAGAGTAGCATTAAGGGGGAGTGGGCAAAATGGGTGAAGGGGTTAAAAGCTACAAACTTCCCATCTATCTAGTAATAGGGCACTATGCAATTTGGTCAGGATGCCATCACAGTAATGACCAATCAGCAGGCTGCACACGCAGCAGGTGCAGGTGGGCCTGGACTTGCAGTGTCAGGGACAGGGGCGAGGACTTGCAGCGTTGGGGATGCGATGGTGGCTGCAGCTTGCCCGGGGCCAGCCTCGGGCTCAGGCAAGCCACAGATGGCCACTGCTGCTGCGAGGGCCCGAGGCTCAGGCAATGAAGACCGGGCGAGGCTCAGGCAAGCTGCAGTGGCTGCGAAGGCTGAGGCTCAAGCAGCCTCGCAACTGGCAGTGGCAGCAGCAGAGGTGGGGGTGTTGCCTTCCCCTGATCCCGGGGCCGCCTCCTGCAGAGGGAGGCCAGAGACAGCAGCAGTGAGGGGGTAACGGGGGTGGTGCCTTTCCCTGGTCAGCTGGTTGCCTCCTAAGCTGTCAGTAGGACATCCCCTGAGGGCTCCCGGACTGTGAGAAGGAGCAGGCTGGGCTGAGGGACCCCCCCCCCACCCCGGTGCATGAATTTTGTGCACTGGGCCTCTAGTTATAAAATAAATAAGTCATGGGAATAAAATGTGCAACATGATAACTATAGTTAATAACACCACAATGCATATTTTAAAGTTGCTAAGAAAGTAAATTTTAAAACTTCTCATCATAAGAAAAAAGAATTCTGTAATTATGTATGTTGATGGTGTTAACTAGACTTATTGTAGTGATCATTCTGTAATATGTAAAAATGTCAAGTAAATATTTTGAGCACCTGAAACTAATATAATATTGTATGTCAATTAAAAACAATTAAATTTAATGATGCACTAGGAACCTTACTTTCTAAGATAGAGATTACATTTAGGACACAGTTTCAATATGCGTTTACATTGCAAAACCACATTTCCTTTGGACATTCTTTGCCTGGAAATTCTTCCAGAGAATATTGAAAATATAGAATTTAAATAATATAGCAAAAGGCTTACCTAGAAATGTATTTTTCTTCATTGAGAAATACCCTAGAAATAAAATTCTATTCTAAAGATGTATTTATTCACTGGGAGAGAGAAAGGAAAAGCATGAAATGAATCTCACAATGTGTAAGCTGTCAGTTAATCTCAGTTGTCTTCTAATTTGGTTTGTTAGTAGCATTTGGCTGATTTGATCCCTTTCTTCTTGGTACAGTTTTTACTCTTGATGTATGCCATATTATAGTCTTGTTTTTTCTCCTGTTCCAAGAGTTTCTCTTTTTCTAATTCTTTTGCTGATGTGTAGACATTGAAATGCTCTAAGTACCCATCCTAGAACCATTTTTCTTCACAATTTATATTTATTGCTTAGAAGATGTCATTCAGTTTCATGGCTTTACATTACAACTATACAGTGACAACTGCCCTAACTCTGATTCAGACCTCTCCTCTGAAATCTAGACTCCTGCATTTTACGACCATATCTACTTGAATTGACAATAGGCATTATGAGCTTAATATATTTATACCTAACTTATTGATTTAATTTTTCTACCCAAACTGCTTCTCCCACCATTCCTCTTCAAATAGCTAAACATCAACTCCTTCCCTCCAGTTTCTCATTGGAAAGGCTTCGTTGGAACCACTGAAGTCTTTTTCTTTTGCCACCCACATGCCACACATCAGAAGTTCCTGTTGGGTCTATTTTTAATTATATCCTGAAACTGATTACCTCTCACAATTTCCATCTTGTCCAAGTCATTAAATATGGTCAGCCAAATTACCATTCTTCTCATGATCTTCCAGCTTTTCTCTTTCCACCTCCGCGTTAGCCTTTTCCCAGAAGTTTAGACTTTTCCCAGCCTGAACCATTTAAAATGTAAGACACACCTTACACTCCAGTGTTTTCTAATCCTAGAGTAAAATTCAAGCTACTTCCTTGCGTCAGTAGGACATGTATGATCTAGCCCACTGCTATCTCTGATATTATCTCCATCTACTCTGTCACTCATTTACATTTTTCTAGAAAAACTGGCCACTGTGATACCCCTTGAACACTCCAAACCTTACCCAGTGTTAAGATCTTGGCATTTGCTTTTATATTTCTGTAAATGCATTCTCACCCCAGATTTCTATATCATTTGCATATTGATTTTTTTGTTCTATTAGTTTGATGGTTCTATGTTATATTAATTTCACCTTTCTTTTTTTAAACGATAAGATTTCCCTTTTCATTTTGATATTACATGCTATTACTAGGGTAAGTCCCTCTATTGCCTCAGAGACAGGGCGTGTTGACATGTTTTCTCCTCTGCAGTGTAGTCAGATGGGCATTCTATGAATCTTAATGTCCTGGAGAGAGAGAATTCTCAGTTACAGTATGTCATGTTTCACTTTCAGAATTCCTGAATGTCTTTCATTTCAAATTCTATATTAATGTCCACATCAGGGTTTACTCTTCCTAGTTGGGGTATATATCTCATTCCCACTAGGAATTTGCTTTTGTGTGTTTTTCTCTTTTTTCATCTATTTTCACTAAATACAAATCACACCTCATGAGTAATATTTAATACTCTCCAGCTAAAATAGAGAAAGCTGAAACTAGAAGAGATATCTGAGACAAAGCTATAAAATTTACCTTTAAGAAGTCAGAGGATAATGACTGGAAATGGCTTCATAAAGATAATCATGGTGGCATATAGGAGACTTAAATAAGAAAGACACCAGTTTGAGAATAAAATGAAGGATGCTGCTGCTGATATTTATGATAATATTAATGATTTAAATATTGAAATAATAATATACTAGAGGCCCAGTGCATGAAATTCTTGCATGGGAGGGGGGCTCCTCAACCCGGCCTGCACCCTCTCCTAACCCAGGACTCCTTGGGGGATGTCCCAGGGGATCGGGCCTAAACCGACAGTCAGACATCCCTCTAGCAATCTGGGACCGCTTGCTCCTAACTGCTCACCTGCCTGCCTGATTGCCTCTAACCCCTCACCTGCCTGTCTCATTGTCTCCAACTGCTCGCCTGCCTGCCTGATCGCCCCAACCACTCTGTCTGCCTGCCTGATCGCCCCTAACCACTTGCCTGCCTTCCTGCTTGGCTGGTAGCCCCTAACTACTCTGCCTGCCTGCCTGATTGCCCCTAACTGATCGCCTGCCTGCCTGATTGCCCCTAACTGCCTCTGCCTTGGCCCCCGCTGCTGAGGCTTTGTCCAGAAGGACGTGCAAAATGATGTCCAGAAGGTCGTTCGGCTGCCCAGTCTAATTAGCATATTATGCTTTTATTATTATAGATAACATGTAATATAGGCCCCTTTTTTGGCAGGAATTATTCATAAGTGTGCTACCGGTATTGAGTGATTCAGCAATCATATAAAGTAGACATTAGTGTTACCGTTATTTTGTAGAGAAGACGAATGAGGCACATTCATAATTAATTTACTCTAAGTCACTCAATAGTACTAATAAATGGCATAGTTGGGATTGGAATCCAGGTAAGAAACTGGAGCAAGTGCTCTGCTAGTAAAAATGCAGTCTTGTTTTCTTAAACTTTATTTAAAGAGATTAAGAATATTGTAATCTATTAAAAACATATAATAAAGTGAACTAGTATAGAATGTTGGTACAGTACTATGTTATATATGAAGAACAAAGTTTGAACTTTATTAAGTGCAATGTAAAAGTTAATGGGAAATAGATTAAAAACATTTTAGAAAGATGATAATAAAATGTTTTTATATTAAACTGAGGTTGAAGAAAGCAAAATCATATCACCAGAAACTTGAGACTGAGTTCTGAAGTATAAGGCCACTTAAAATTGGGAATTTCAGAATACTTCTTTCATGCTCATCTTCACACAGTTGGTAGCATGCCATGGAGTAAGAGGAAAGGGAGAGTAACTATATAACTCTAATCAAGCTCAACCATTTTGAAAATGAAAGATTTTGTAATAAGCAAATTAGAAAAAAAAGTGTTTGGCATTGATGACAGAGTCATATACTTAATTAGAGTTTTGGAGTACACAATATATGTCATTTATACAAATTGTTATCAAATACATCCTCTCCTGAGTAAAGTATCTGTGTTAGAAAAGTTTTCTACTTACTTCTGCAAATAGACCTCTGAATTCAATGTTACAAGTTGATAATACAATTTTTGTAATTTCAAAATCTAAAAAGCCTGAAAATAGAAAACATTTTGCAATTGACTTGGAAGTGAATCTGACATAGTCTGACGAAGCTATTTATATCTCTATTCATTTCATGGGGGATATTTCTATGTTTTTTGTAAAAATATCGTTTAATCATGTGATATTGCCCTAGGCTATGATGAGTTTGTTGCCTAATATCTCACATATGTACATTTAAGCTTTCTAAACATCTGAAAAAGTAAAAAAAAATGTGTCTTGCCACAGGGAAGTGTGGATGTCTAATGTAGGGATGCTGCAGTCAGCTGTTGATGTTGTTCATTAAGAATATTGCCTGGGAAGTAACACATCAGCTAGCCCTTCACTTGCACATCATGTGAGACATAACCACCAACTGTTGGACATTACATTTGTACAGAGGGGAAAAAAAGGTTTGGTAAGGTTAATTGAGACAATGAAAAGTTCAGCATCATTTCTATCAATGCTATCAATACTCTGCTAGTTCTAGGACCTATCACCTAATGTGCTGATTTAATTTATGGGTGCTGTTCTCATTAAGACATAATGACATGTCAAATGTTTATTTTAATCACCATAAAATGATAAAATGTGATTGTATAGGCTAATTCTTGTGCTATCAGGATGTGATTAAGGAATAATTAGACATAAAAACACATATAGTGACTTTAAACTTGATTAAGCTATCAAAAAAATAACTGATAATATACCTTAGAATGGGTGTGGTTCTTCCCTTTTTTTGTGAGTGTACAATATACATATAAATATATTCTAATGATTTTGTGATTTTTTAAAAATAGCATCTATTTTAGGATTGTCTCCAGAGCAAGATTACAAAACATTTAAGTGAATATCACACCTTTTATGATCATATTTTTTATACCAAAATTCAGTTTTAACTTCCAGTCTATTAAGCAGATGTAGGCTTAAATGGGTTTTTTTTTTTTTTCAGGATGCTAACACATTGTCAAACACTAAAGACTTGCAACCTATAAAGTTTTCAGAATGTTTCCTCAGAAACAAAGGAACATTGCTAATAAAATTTTCTCTAAAATAGCTTCATTCATTAAACATTCTGTTAATAAAGCAGAGCAGAAATATTAATTAAACATGTCAGCATGGTACTGTGCCAGGCACTGTATTGTTAGTAAACATTGTAACTCTTTGATTGTCATAAAAACCAAGAATTTGAAGATTAATGAGGAAGGAAAACTGAGTTTCTTTGTTCAGAGTCTACCTCTGGTTAGTGAATTTCCAAAATTCAACCCACACCCAAAATCTGAATAGCATAATTAAGAAGCAGATGGCTTTATTAAGTATAAAGAGCTTTTGAGGTCTTTCAAACCTGGGTTCCAAAATCTGTTCTCACACTTACTATCACTATGATATCACATGTGTCAAATTTTCTAATCCCATTTCCTTAGTTTTAAAAAAGTGGCAATAAATTCCATATGGGTAAGTTGGGAGAATAAAGTGCAATATAACATATAATAATAGGTTGGAGCTTAAAAAAAAAGTCTCTTTCTTAAAAAAACAAAACAAAAAGTAAAAACAAAACAACATTCAACTGATTAAATTTAAAGACCTTATTTGCTTTATTTTAATTCATATTTAGGGTAGCTTCTGATCCAGCAGATGGAAAACTGTACACAATGAAAGACTTACAGGGAGAAGAGAGCAGAAACAAGACATTTCTACTAGGCAAAAATAAATAAATAAACAAAAGGTGTAGTTAGTGCAAGGTTACTTTCCTTTAGGGCAGCGGTTCTCAACCTGTGGGTCGCGACCCCTTTGGGGGTCGAATGACCCTTTCACCGGGGTCGCCTAAGACCATTGGAAAACACATATATAATTACATATTGTTTTGTGATTAATCACTATGCTTTAATTATGTTCAATTTGTAACAATGAAATTGGGGTCACCACAAAATGAGGAACTGTATTAAAGGGTCCCGGCATTAGGAAGGTTGAGAACCATTGCTTTAGGGGATCGAAGTGATCTATCAGGCAGATAACCTATCTAGTACTGATCAGGTTATTCCTGATTGATTTAAGTTTCCTTTTCTAGGAAAGCCAAAATTCTAATTAAGTCCTGGTTCGGTGACCTGAGCCTTAGCATAAGTAACTGTCTTTGGGGCCTGTTGTCTTTTTGTTAATTAATAGAAATAATATTATTCATTAAAATATTAAATATATATATATATAAATGGTTATATA
>NW_005871207.1:0-8114 GCF_000147115.1 Myotis lucifugus | reverse complement strand
ATATCAATGATTGGAAACTGTTAAGGGCAAATATATATATCAATGATTGGAAACTATTAAGGGCAAATTTACAGCCCTTTCAGGTAAAACTCTTTAATAATTTGCTTCTTCTATAAATCTTTCATTTGAATTTGACTTATATATAGATTTATTTTCTTTGTTTTTAAATTGTGTCTCAAAGAATTTTTCAAAATGTTATTTTTAATTTTTCTAATTTTTCAGATTTCAAAACAGCATGCATTCAGCTCCTACCTTCTTAAGATACAAATAGAAAAAAGTCTCACTTGCATGTGAAATTTTAAAATGATTAAGAGAATCAACAGTTGTTTTAAAATGTGATAAAGGTTAAATGTACTTTATTAAATTCATTGAAATAGAGTATCTTCCTATTATTAAAAATATTTTATGTTCATCAGTGTTTCTAAAAGTTTTCCCAATGGACAACTCTAAAGCTTATGATTAAGTATGTTAAATCTGGAATATAGTGTAAAAATTCCATATGCACATAAAGTTAACATTCACTAAGCTATCCTTCAAATTCAGTGACATAAATCTAGAGGCTTTGTACTCATTTTATAAACTTCTGCCTCCCTCTTTTATGTGTCATCAATTTAACTGATTTCTGTGGCTATTTCCACACATTCTTGTTTTCTGCATATGTGCCTTTCTTTGAAACATAATGCTCTCTCCATAATTCTTTCATTGATAATAGTCAAGATAATGATAAAGATGAGGATGTTGATAATGAAGATAAGTATTATATTACCACTTCACTATAATGCTAGTTATAGGTTAGATTAACCAAAATGCATTGCCTATCATTTATTTTAGTTCTCACAGCAGAATTCTATAAGCAGTACAAATATCATCTCTGCACTACTAGTATGCTAAGCTGGCTCCCAACTGAAGAAAATGTCTTAGTCATTATCTCACACCTACATATTCCTGAACGTTATAATCATACATAATCTCTATATCAAATATGTATGGGAAGTCCAAATACATAGGTCTTAATGATTTATTTTATTTTGTCCTCTCTTATTTCACACTGCAGTTAAAAACAAAAATCATTTAAACCCTCCCCAAAGTTCTTTATGATTTGATTTATTCTGGGGTGTTGTTGTTTTTTTCACAACTAAACAAATTTTAAAACATCCCAATCTTGTACTCTTAATATTTGTATCAGAAACTTTAAAAATTTTTGATCCATTCCTTGCCTTATTTTTTGCTTATCTAAATCATTTCTAAGTATTTCTAGCCATGGGATTTTAGGTGCCCTGTATGATCCTAGGGCAGTGATGGCGAACCTTTTGAGCTTGGCGTGTCAGCATTTTGAAAAACCCTAACTTAACTCTGGTGCCGTGTCACATATAGAAATTTTTTGATATTTGCAACCATAGTAAAACAAAGACTTATATTTTTGATATTTATTTTATATATTTAAAAGGCATTTAACAAAGAAAAATCAACCAAAAAAATGAGTTCGCGTGTCACCTCTGACACGTGTGTCATAGGTTCGCCATCACTGTCCTAGGGTGTCAAGTTTAAATTATTACTATGTTTAGGCTTCAGAGACTTTCAGAAAATGTATGTAACTTCATAAATAACACAGATTAGGTACTATTATGTTATGATTTTTGTTCTACTCAGTTTTCTGATCTTTATATTTGTTCACACAACTAATCAATCTTTGATTTAGTGACTCAATCTATGCTTGTTCCTCATCAACTCACATCTGTTCTTAAAACTCATTTAAACAGGGTATATCATTCCTAATGTTCTATTGGAATCATTATAATCTGGAATGTAGATTTGGGCAGTAAAAAAAAGGAAAGCGAGTTAATGACTGATGGCAAAAAAAAAAAAAATGTGATGCAATTGTTCCATATAACACTTTTAGAGTTAATCCATATTAAAGATGTCCAAAAAATTACAGATGGAGCAGTGCATTTTTTTAAATAGTGGTTCAGGATTGAGAGGCAGAGCCAGATTCTCATCTATGCATCCATTATCTACAAAGTTAGCATAGCTGCAAATGTTTTCTATAAATGTTTAGTTTCAAGAGAGAAATTAACTTGAGAGAGGAAACAAATATCACCATGAAGATTAATGTGAGAAAAATACCAGTATTCAGTCATGCTTATTGGCTAGTAATCTTATTTGAATGAGATGTTATAGTCCCAGTGTACAATATTATAAATTAAAGTTCTTCTAATTAAATTCCCTTTCCCTACTTCCTAACCACCCATTTTCTCCTCAACCAATTTTGATCAGGAATTTATCTCCACAATTGCAGATGAAATTACCCTGTTACTATCATCAATAACCTCCTTATTACTAACTAATGGTCATTCCTCACTTTATTTCACCTTTCAGCAGTACTTAACATTATTTATCCCATTTTCGGCTTTGAAAAAAAACCCTTTTATTTTTTCTCTTTTCTCATTGGCTATTTCTTTTCAATTTATTTTGCTTTTCTTTAATTTCTAAATGTTGACGTTCTCTAGGACTATGCTGTCTACATGCAATCACTAGGTGTCCAGACGTTGTCCCACAGACTTTAATATCATATATAATCTGATTTTCCCCTGAACTCCACACTAATCTAGTCCACTTAATATTTCCTCCTTGATATGCAATATATGTATATATCAAAATTAAGATGCTTTAAAAAAATCCTAATTTTTCTCAAAGCCCACTAATCTCCTAGAATTTTGGTAAATGGCCATTCTTGATGACTCCCCTTCTCTCACATGCCATATGTAAGTCAGAATATCTAGTAGAGGGTCTGTGAAGTGGGGCCTTCTCTTCCGCTCCCACACAACCATCTTAGTATAAAGAATTTCACCCATAACATGTATAGGATCCAGAGCAAGAATAGAAATGAAATTTACACACATACATCTAAATACTTAAAAGGTATAGATACAGTTTTACGCACATCTGGCCTGCTTCCTGTAATGGGGCCCATCTGGCTCCTTTTTAGGGACTCTTTTTTATGACAGTAAAGCAGTGGAGGTGCTTTCTTTCTTTCCCTGGCCAGCCCACAACCAATGGGTCAGCCGAGTGCTAGCATGGCCTCATGCAAAGCTGTCCTGGGTTCCCAGAGTCTTAGGACATAACTTGTCCATTTTGAACCCAGATTAGGGAACAACAAGGTCAAATTCCCCAGGAAACAGGACAGACTTGTTCACTTCCCCAGTACCACACGTGACTCAGCATTTCCCAAACACAACCACCCAGCAGGGAGGAGAAAGAAAGCACTATTCATCTAGGAAACAGGGTTGTTTAGACACACTGGAGTGACTTCCACCTGCTCACAGGTTTTCAATCTCACTGCATCCTCTGCTCTAGCATACTTTATTCACTTTGATTAGTTACAAATTTTCAATACACCTTCTTAAGAGAATAGAAAGAAAAATAAATGCATATATAATACTAGGGGAACAGTGAACAAATTTGTGCATCTTGAAAGGAACTGTGGGCCGTGAGGCTGCAGTAAGCACAGGGGCAGGTCTCAGCCCATCCTCTGTGCCCCTGCCCGGCCTGGACCTCCCATCACATCCTCTGGTGCCCTGTTTGCCAGCAGCCCCGCTCCCACATGGCCGCTCTCATGCTCTGACAGCACCGATCCCGCTCGCACCCAGTGAAGGTGCAGAGCAATTGGGGCTGGCGCCGTCAATGGGTGCAAATAGCAGCAGCTTCCCTGATCGCCCCTCAGGAGCAGGGGGAGGTGAAGAAGCCCTCAGGGGTGATCAGGGTTGGCAGCCCCCGCTCGCACCTGCTGATGGCACCAAGTGATCGAGACTGGCATCAAGCACCGGCAGCGGGTGCAAGCGCTAGGCGGGACCATGGCATGTGGGATGAAAGAATTTTCAGTAACCACCAGAGGATTGCCCCAATGACAGTGACTGGCGCCCCGCCTTGGTCTGGCGCCCCCGCTCACCTGCTCCACCATCCTGCCATGGCCAATGCCCACCATGTTCCACACATGCCCTCTGGTGGTCAGCGCACATCATAATGACCAGTTGTTTGGTTGTTCGATTGTTCCAGTTGCCCGCCTATTGTTTGGTCTATTTGCATATTAGCCTTTTATTATATAGAACTAGGAGCCAAGCACACAATTTGAAATCATGCGGCACCGCCCTGCCTTGACACCAGAACCTGTCCACGCAGAGCTCCAGAGCGCCTGGCCCAGCCCCCAAACCCTCTGGCCCCTTCAAGCCCCACCCTCAGTCCCTTGAGTCACCTAGGGCTGGTCCCGCCTTCTCTGGGTGCCTCCACGCTCCCACCCATCTCCAGAGCAACGCAGCGGCTCTGCCCCGTCATGGCACCGTAGGAGAGCGTAGAAGCTTCCCGCCTGCTGCGCTGTGCTCCTTTCCCTGGCAGGTGGGCCGCGGGGCACTCAGAGTGTGAGCAGTGGGTGGTGAAGGACTAGTGAGGGGGGCGCTATGCACTCTCACCCCTGCCCTCCCCAGCAGGGGATGTTCTTGCTTCCTCTGGGCGCCTCCCCGCTTCTGCCCGGTCTCCGGAGCAACGGAGCAACGCCCCAACTAATATGCTAATGACCTGGTTGTTACCATTAAGGCGTATTGACCATTAGCATATTAGATCTTTATTAGTATAGATAAACAGGGTGGGACAAAAGTAGGTTTACAGTTCTTCATATGTAAAATAATATAATAAATAAATAATAATACAAAAATAAATTGTTTTGTGTACTCAACTGTAAACTTACTTTTGCCCAAAATTGTATTTATATTTCACATTATATATATAATTTCTGTTTCAGTATTAGTATATGCAACATCCTCCAAAGGCCCAGGGTAGGACCCCTAGAGTTAGGTGATAAGGCATTTGTCCCAGCCTGTGGCTGTGTTGTTACCTCTTATCATAATTATTGTCTGCAAACTAATTACCTTCCTAGTAGGGTCATAAGATATATTTCAATTTATTAATACTAATCAATTTTAAAAGAAATTAATATTCTTGAGGAAGTAAAAAGAAACAAAATGAGAGCTATTCTGGCCAGGATAAACATGCTCCTAAACTTCCACACAGTTTCCCAAAGATAGCAATAGGAAAAGAGGACTCACCAAGTTTATATAATTGTACTAATTGGTTTGAAGATGCAGAATGCCTTATTGGACATTTCCCTGAAGGTGTGCTTGTGGAAATGAAAACTGTCTCAAAACTGCAAAGTGTAGGCTCTATAAATAAGTATAATCTATTCAGCAACTGTTGATTTTTTTCAATTCTCAATATTCATTTTGACTTTTGAGAACAGTTATTTTCAGACGTTGTAGCTAACATAACTTGCTATGTTGCAGAATGTAAAGTTACATGGTACTCATGGTGCATAACAAAAGGAGAAATATCAGTTCAAAAACATCTCTTACAGTTTGATTTAGAAGGAATTACCAGTTTAGAATATGGTCCAACCACACAAACTTTAAAAATTTATTTTTGTGTGTGTGTGAATATTTCTAATGACTTGAAATGCTTTTACATCTACCACTGAGGTCCTGTCTACAAAAGAGCCAAAAAATAGTTTGTAGTGAAGAAAAAAGTAGTGTCAGCAATTCATTATTATTTAAAATACCCTGAAACATTTGATTCTGGTTCCATCCTCTTTGTCAACAATAAAGGACATTTAAAACAAAAAGAGATGAAAATATATTAGGTGATTTTTTATATTCTGACATAAAATTTTAGTTTGTTATTTCAAAACCACTCTGTGTCAAAAAATTTGGTGATAT
This sequence comes from Myotis lucifugus, assembly GCF_000147115.1. NCBI lineage: Eukaryota > Metazoa > Chordata > Mammalia > Chiroptera > Vespertilionidae > Myotis > Myotis lucifugus. Next base: position 2,355 of record NW_005871207.1, on the reverse strand, counting down.
GTAAATAAAGCACTTGTCCTGAGACATATACTGAACTTTAAAGTACAAAGTATATAAACAATATTGGTGGGCTTACCCACAACTTATGCAAAGCTGAATAAAGGGGTCCACTGAGTTTGTTATTTCTAACTTACAGTTATACTACAACCACATTAGTTAAGTTCCATGTATTAATCTTATATATTATTCAAAATAATAAAATATAACTACATGTATCAATGCAGAAAGTTCCCAGGGCACATCGTTATAAGAAAAAGGAGTGTTCAAACTAATTTACTTTTGTACAAATATATTAATAAATGATATATCATGAATTGATATACTCCAGAAAATGGGAAGCATATCTACACTAATAAAAGAGAAACATGGTAATTGGCGTACGACCGCTACCCTTCCCATTGGCTAATCAAGGGCAATATGCAAATTAGCTGTCAGCAAAGATGGCGGTTAACCGAAAACCAAGATGGCGGCTAATTTGCATATTGCCAGCAGGATGGGGCAGCGCCATCGTGCCTGCCCCTCCGCCATCCAGGCCTGCTATCTGTGACCTGGATGGCGGGCGACCTAACCCAGGGCTGGTGGGGCGTGACCACAGCTGTCCCCTACTGGCCAAGACCCCAACCGGCTCTCCCACCAGCAGACCAGGGCTGGCTTGGCGGCTTCGGCTTCCGCCCGCAGTCACGCCCCCCAGACCCGCTGTTGCCAGCAGACCAAGGCTGGGGAGGCAGAGGCTCCCAACCCGCTCCCCCAGGCAGACAAGGGCTGGGGAGGCGGCTGCTGCAATCGCCCTGCACTCACGCCCCAACCCATCTGATCGCCCCCGACCCGCTCCCGCTGGCAGACCAGGACTGGCGGGTTGCCCTGGACCCGCATTCCCAAGGGCAGACCCGGGCTGGCCGGGCGTGAGTGCAGGAGATTGCCCCAAAACCGCTCCCGCTGGCAGACCGGGGCTGGCGGGTTGCCAGGGACCCGCATTCCCGCGGGGCCCACCCGGGCTGGCAGGGCAGCTGTGGCGTCCGCCCGCAGTCACGCCCCCAACCCGCGAGAGCAGTTAGAGGGTGGGAGGAGGGTGGGAGGAGGGGGGCGATCGCCCCAAACCCGCTCTCGCTGGCAGACCGGAGATGGCGGATTGCCCTGGACCCGCATTCCCGTGGGCCGACCCGGGCCGGCGGGGCGGCTGCAGCGTCATTATTTGCATCAGTGTTGATTTTACATCATGAGTTTGTTGTTATATCATTTTATTACTGTTTATTTATTAATAAAATTATGTATTATTTTCATATACATTGTACTCATTTCCTTTTATCTCTCACACTTTTATTATAGAGAAAGGGCAAATAGCAATATTAAAATATTTCCTCTAATTAATTCCCTTTCAATGTGCATGAATTTCGTGCACCGGGCCACTAGTATAATTATATTTTGCAAATGCAGGGATTATGTTTTTTTGTGTGAGTGCCCAATGCTATATACAGTAGATATCAATATGTATAGAAATAAATTACATTTATTTGAATATTTATATTCAAATTTGAATATTTATTTTAATATTAATTTCAAATATTTATTCAATATTTATATTGAATAATTACATTTGCAATTAACAAAAAGAAATATTATGAAATGGCACCTATCATTTTTAGAATAATTTAAAAATCATGATTATACTCTTTTACCCTTTTCTTTATCAAAGTGTTATATTTATGACCTTATAGAGACACACTCCCATTTGCTAAGCAAATTTGGGGATTTTTTTTTTTTTCAGAATTCTTTGCAATAAAACTAAAATGCATTACTTACCATATTCACATTTCAGGCTACATTAACTAAAAATGAACTGAGGCCAAAATAATGATTATATAGGCAGACCTATTGGAAAGAAACTACACTAATTCACACTTAATGAATAGCAAAGCTGGGTCAATTAGAACAATTGTTCAATCATTAGAAAAATATTCTTCTTGATGCTGTTGTAAGCATGATATTAATTGCCTTATCAGGAAAATCTATTCCCTGATCCTATAGTGGTTATTTTCAAAAAGTTATTACATCTATCAGGTAAGGGCTATGTGCCTTGCTCACGCAGTGTCACATTCCTCCTCTCATTTACCTAGGAGGTCAGGACTGTTGTTCATAGTTGGATGCATATAGTACATAGTGAGGTCAGTTGACCTGCTTAAGGCCACATGTCTACAGACAGGTGAAGCAGGAGCCTAGTACAACTCTGTCATTTGTAAGCCCATTAAGCCCTAACAGCTCTACTGTTTTGCTTTTACGTATGGTTTTTCTACAGGAGCAAATCAACACAATGTCATTCAAGAGACCAAGTTAGGTTTAAAATAATGATTACAACTA